>NC_056737.1:154417387-154489887 GCF_019279795.1 Protopterus annectens | reverse complement strand
CACACACACACACACACACACACACACACACACACACACACACACACACACACACACACACACACACACACACACACACACACACACACACACACACACACACACACGTCTGTGTATGATATAAATGACAAGAGGTACGCTTTCTGTGTCTTAACACCTAAACTGTAGCTCACAGTAAAACACACACACACACACACACACACACACACACACACACACACACACACACACACACACGTCTGAATATGATATAACTCACAAGAGGGACGCTTTCTGTGTCCCAGCACCTAACCTGTAGCTCACAGTAAAACCCACACACACACACACACACACACACACACACACACACACACACACACACACACACGTCTGAGTATGATATAAATCACAAGAGGTGCACTTTCTGTGTCTCAGCACCTAACCTGCTGCTCACATTAAAACACACACACACACACACACACACACACACACACACACACACACACACACACATGTCTGAGTATGATATAGTGTCCCAGCACCTAACCTGTAGCTCACAGTAACACACACACACACACACACACACACACACACACACACACACACACACACGTCCGAATATGATATAAATCACAAGAGGTATGATTTCTGTGTCCCAGCACTTACCCTGTAGCTCACAGTAAAACACACACACACACACACACACACACACACACACACACACACACACACACACACACACACACACACACACACACACATGTCTGAGTATGATATAAATGACAAGAGGTACGCTTTCTGTGTCCCAGCACCTAACCTGTAGGTCACAGTAAAACACACACACACACACACACACACACACACACACACACACACACACACACACACACGTCAGAATATGATATAAATCACAAGAGGTATGATTTCTGTGTCCCAGCACTTACCCTGTAGCTCACAGTAAAACACACACACACACACACACACACACACACACACACACACACACACACACACACACACGCGTCTGAGTATGATATAGTGTCCCAGCACCTAACCTGTAGCTCACAGTAAAACACACACACACACACACGTCCGAATATGATATAAATCACAAGAGGTATGCTTTCTGTGTACTAACACTTACCCTGTAGGTCACAGTAAAACACATACACGCTCACACACACACACACACACACGTCCGAATATGATATAAATCACAAGAGGTATGATTTCTGTGTCCCAGCACTTACCCTGTAGCTCAAGGTAAAGCACACACACACACACACACACACACACACACACACACACACACACACACACACACATCTGAGTATGATATAAATGACAAGAGGTAAGCTTTCTGTGTCCCAGCACCTAACCTGTAGGTCACAGTAAAACACACACACACACACACACACACACACACACACACACACACACACACACACACACACACACACACACACACACACACACACACACACACGTCAGAATATGAATGATATAAATCACAAGAGGTTTGATTTCTGTGTCCCAGCACTTACCCTGTAGCTCACAGTAAAACACACACACACACACACACACACACACACACACACACACACACACACACACACACACACACACACACACACACACACATCTGAGTATGATATAAATGACAAGAGGTACGCTTTCTGTGGCCCGGCACCTAACCTGTAGCTCACAGTAAAACACACACACACACACACGTCTTAGTATGTGTTGTTTGTTTATTTAATTTAACTGTGGAGGCTGCCCACTAAAGTGTGCTAGCCTGTGTAACTAATTTATCACTGTTCCTGCATTTTCTGTGTGTTTCTACCAAACAAACAAAAAAAAAACTAATCCTTGTTTTCCCGCCTTCCTCGACTAGTTTAGACCAGTTTACAGGCATTGCTGTATTCTGGGCTGTGGTGTAGTTCCTGTGTTGTCCATTACCTTACTTGGATAGAAGGAAGTTTCTTTGCTCACCAGTGGGAGTGGGGAGCCTTGAGCAGCCTACCTGTCCCTGTAGGAAGTGACCTCAGCACAAGAAGCTGTAGTAATTGGTTGTTTTGGACCAGTTCTAGCTCTTTTGTAGTTCACTGTTTAAAATCCACCTTTGGGCGTTTTTTTTCTGGCTATACTACTCAGACAAGCTCCTTGTGGGTCTGCAGAGTGGTCCTAGCAGCAGGGAACTCAGAAAAGTGACCACTTTCTGGATTTAAGTATCTTTGCTTTTTTTCACTTTAATTAGCTTCTGTAGCTTACCCTGAACTAGCTTGAACTGTTTTTTAACTGTTTGCTGCATTATTTTAAAATCTGCACTTAAAGTTACATTTTAGCCGAATTTGATCGAAAGTTTGTTGTTTGTTTAATTTAACTGTGGAGGCTGCCCACTAAAGTGTGCTAGCCTGTGTAACTAATTTATCACTGTTCCTGCATTTTCTGTGTGTTTCTACCAAAAAAACAAAAAAATAATCCTTGTTTTCCGCCTTCCTCGACTAGTTTAGACCAGTTTACAGGCATTGCTGTATTCTGGGCTGTGGTGTAGTTCCTGTGTTGTCCATTACCTTAGTTGGATAGAAGGAAGTTTCTTTGCTCACCAGTGGGAGTGGGGAGCCTTGAGCAGCCTACCTGTCCCTGTAGGAAGTGACCTCAGCACAAGAAGCTGTAGTAATTGGTTGTTTTGGACCATTTCTAGCTCTTTTGTAGTTCACTGTTTAAAATCCGCGTTTGCACGGCTTTGCACGGTTGTGCGCATAGTGCAGCGCTGGTTAAACAAGGTTAAACTTTTTCTGGCTCCGCCAAGTCTGCTCTTCAAATTTTCCCTTAAGGAAGCTCTACTCTTAGTATAACCAGACTACTTACTATATTATAAGCCTAGCACTTGTTCTCAGTACTTCTCTACTAAGTTAGCACTCTCGTACTAAGTAAAGCACTACATCTACTTACCACCCCTGTGAATATCCACTTCCCTTAAAGGTACAGCACTTCCTTATACAGTTCTAGCATGTCGAGTGGTAGATTACTGGCGTCGTCTCCAGTTCAGCTGGTCAATCTGGATATCTTGAGACAATGCTACAATTGTCTCATGTACACAGACAACCCTCTCCTCCTCCCAACAAACACAAATACATGTGAGAGATGCATCTATATAGCCAAACTGGAGGCTTAACTCTCATAGCTCAGGGCTGGCATGACCAGACAGGAGGAGATGGCAACCACACACACAACAATCCCAGTCCCACATAGACCTACCACAACTGCAAACCAAACACATAAAAACACAAAGACATACTCAGAGGCTCTAATAAAAAACTTACCAAAACAACAGAGGCTCCCAAAGCAGACACCCAAAAATCCACCACCTCAAAACAAAACACAGGCAACACATACTTCAATAAATCAGTGTGTCAACCAATCACAGCCCTTAAGGCCAAACACCTTGCCTGATACACTAGTAATAGGTGACTCTATAGTCAGACACACTGATGTCCCACTGACCAGGCTGAACAAGGAGAAGGTGACTGTGAGCTGTCTATCAGGAGCTAGGATCCGCCACATAACACACGCACTCAAGTCACTCCAAAGCAAGTACAAATATGACTCTGTCATTGTCCATGCTGGTGTGAATGACCTGAGACGTACCTCCCTGGACTACATGAAAAGAGACATAGAGGAGCTCTCCAATTATGTAGCCCAGGCTGGTATGACCCTGACCCTGAGCAGCATCTTGCCCTCACCAAGAATGATACCACAATACAAAGACAAGATGATCAGCTTTAACAATTGGCTCAAGTACTGGTGTCATTCTAAGGGGATCCAATGTCTGTCTGCCTGGGATGACATGTTGGACAAGCCATGCTGCCTTGCAAGGGATGGCTTACACCTGTCACCTCTGGGCTTCCGGATATTGGCTAAGGCTCTTGCCCCCCCATAGTGCCATTTTTAGGCAAGGCTCAAAAGACAAATCCACCTCCTTAGAAAACAATAATGGAAAAAAACTAAGGGTAATGCTGCTCAACGCCAGAAGTCTAAATCTCAAGATGCAGGCACTTGATGCACTCCTCAGCATGGAGAACATCGACGTCTGTGCAGTAACTGAAACCTGGTTCAAGGCTCCTGAGAGCACCCCAGCATTACCAGGCTATACCTCATATCATGCTTTTCGGCCCCAAAACCCGGGCCGAACTACAAAGGGAGGGGGAGTGTCCATATTCATCAAGGACACCCACACCTCCATGTTAGTAGCAACACATGAAGCATCAGAGACCATACAGGTGCAACTAACCATAGGCAAAACTGCTATACAACTGGTAGCATGTTACAGACCACCCTCCCAATCTCAAGAACTCCACTCAGCCTTCCTGAAGACACTGGAGGATATGAATGTATCACAAAATACCATCATACTGGGAGACTTCAACTACCCAAACATAGATTGGGTACATTATTCTAGCCCTAATACCCTAGCCCAAAGGTTCCTGGAATTCATAAATTCAAATGCACTGGAACAATTAGTCACCTCTCCCACTAGGGAGATAATATACTAGACCTGATCATCACAAACATGGGGACAAAATGCTCCACACTGGAAGTATACCCCTCACTAGTGAGATCTGACCACAAACTAATCACCCTGGATATACATATCCCACCTCCACCCCCAGCACAAAAGACCACAGTGAAAAACTTCTCAAAAGCAGACTTCACTCTTCTTAAGACTGAGATGGTATCCTTTAAGCCCACTGTGCCAGTGGATACCACATCCCACAATGCGAATCCTTCACAAATGCTTTCTATGGACATCTCCAAGAATACATGGATCATGCAATCCCAAACAAATCCAAGTCCCTCTCCACCAAAGGTAAGCATCCTGTCTGGTGGACCTCAGCCATAAACAAATTGTATAACAAAGAAGGAAGCTACTGCACATCAGAGCAAAATCCCATGAAGGGAAGACATCTCTGATCAACATTAGCAAAAACTACATTCTCTCATAAAACATCCAAGGCCAACTTTGAGAGAAAAATCGCTAAGGACACTAAAGATAACCACAAAGCCTTCTTCAGCTATGTTAGAAACCTGGCGGAAACCCTCAGATATGCTCAGAGTTGGTTCACAACAATAAAAATACACTGAACCCACAGATATTGCCAACATTCTGGCTGACAGGTTCAGTGCAAATTTCTCCTCCTTCACCCCCAAAAGAAGAAATACTTATCCCAGCTGAATGTAATCTCCCTGTCATCTCAGATGTCCAAGTGAGAACCGCCTAAACAAAGCAAAAACACAGCATCAATGGGACCTGACGGTATCCCGGGTTGCGTGTTACGTGAACTCCAAGAGGAGCTAAACCCACACATAAAAATGCTATTTAACCTTAGCCTTACTTTGGGATATGTACCTGAACACTGGCGTACAGCAACAGTGGTTCCACTCCACAAGTGGGGTGCCTCTACAGACCCTGGAAACTACTGCCCCATAAGCTTAACCAGCCTGGTCTGCAAAGCTATGGAAAGAATCATTATGGAACTCATAAACAGAGACATAGGGGACCTACAGACACTTGACCCCACCCAGTTCGGCTTTGTAAAGGGCAGATCCTGCCTTTTAAACCTGGTTGACTTTTTCGAAACAGTCACTAGAGCCATTGACGAGGGCAAAGCAGTCCATACAGCATACCTGGACTTGGCTAAGGCCTTCAACACAATACCCCACTCAGGCATCATAGATAAGCTCAACAGCTTAAATATAAACCCTTATGTCACTAGATGGGTTGCAAACTGGCTAAAGGACAGAACCCATAAAGTTAAAATCGCTGGAGCAATGTCAGACTCAAAGTCAGTCACAAGTGGTGTCCCACAGGGATCTGTCCTGGGACCCCTCTTGTTCGGCATTTATTTCTCAGATGTTAAAGCAAACACGGGAGGGCTGTGGCTGACAAAGTTCACAGATGACTGCAAACTAGGCGCCATAGTCGATACACCAGCAGACACACACATCCTACAAAAAGGCCTCACAGAAACGGACAACTGGTGCCGGAGTCACGGCCTTAAACTAAATGCCAAAAAATGTATAGTCATCCCCTTTGGGAAAAACAAAGTACACACAAATTATCACATAGACAACAACCCACTGAGTACTGAAAAAGTAATCAGAGACCTAGGGACCCAAGTCGACAGCAACCTCTCATTTGATACCCACGTTGCCAAAGTGGTTAGAAAAACATTCTACCTTGCACACCTCATCATGAAGGGATTCACATCCAGATCCAAGGATGTCATTGTACCCCTATATTCCTCCCTCATCAGACCCATGATTGAGTACAATGCCCCATTTGGTATGTACCTCACTCGGCATTTGCAACAGCTGGAGAGACCACAAAAGTACCTCACCAAGAGGATCAAGGGTCTCCAACATATGTCTTATTCTGACAGACTAAAGAAACTTCAGCTCTATTCAGTATCATACCGCCTGCTCAGAGGTGATCTCTGCCTGACGTACAAGGCCATGTCCAATCAGGATCTGATGGACATGCTCCACCTCAAAAAATCCAAGTCCATCAGGACCACGAGAGCTAAAGACTTAAACCTCGGCACAAGTATGAATAGGACATGCTGGAGGGATAGATTCATAACCCAGAGGCTTCCATGCTTTGGAACAAGATCCCAGTTCATATTAGGCAGAGCCCCTCACTGACTCTCTTCAAGAGAAATCTTGATGAGTGGATGGGAGATCGTAAGTTTACCCCAGGGTCACATCTGTGTCACTGCTAGACAGGGGCACAGTAAACTAATTCTATTATATAAGGGGACCTTCATTGTGTCACTACTAGACACAGTATTCTCAATTTATTCTGTACATTTTTGTACCATTTCATGGGGTGGCAAATGCCACATCACTATGGCTAGGCTTACAAATGCCCCAGGGCAGATAGCCTAGTACTATACTATGAAACTATGAAACTATAAATCACAAGAGGTATGCTTTCTGTGTCCCAGCACCTAACCTGTAGCTCACAGTAATACACACACACACACACACACACACACACACACACACACACACACACACACACACACACACACACACATACACACGTCTTAGTATGATACAAATCACAAGAGGTACGCTTTCTGTGTCCCAGCACCTAACTTGTAGGTCACAGTAAAACACACACACACACACACACACACACACACACACATACACACACACACACACACGTCCGAATATGATATAAATCACAAGAGGTACGATTTCTGTGTCCCAGCACTTACCCTGTAGCTCACAGTAAAACAAACACACACACACACACACACACACACACACACACACACACACACACACACACACACACACACACACACACACACACACAGATGTCCGAATATGATATAAATCACAAGAGGTATGATTTCTGTGTCCCAGCACTTACCCTGTAGCTCACAGTAAAACACACACACACACACACACACACACACACACACACACACACACACACACACACACACACACACACACACTCACACATCTTAGTATGATATAAATCACAAGAGGTACGCTTTCTGTGTCTCAGCACCTAACCTGTAGCTCACAGTAAAACACACACACACATGTCTGAGTATGATATAAATCACAAGAGGTACGCTTTCTGTGTCTCAGCACCTAACCTGTAGCTCACAGTAAAACACACACACACACACACATGTCTGAGTATGATATAAATCACAAGAGGTACGCTGTCTGTGTCTCAGCACCTAACCTGTAGCTCATAGTTAAACACACACACACACACACACACACACACACACACACACACACACACATGTCTGAGTATGATATAAATCACAAGGGGTAAGCTTTCTGTGTCCCAGCACTTAACCCGTAGCTCACAGTAAAACACACACACACACACACACACACACACGCACACACTACACACACACCACACATGTCTGAGTATGATATAAATCACAAGAGGTACGCTGTCTGTGTCACAGCACCTAACCTGTAGCTCACAGTAAAACACACACACACATCTGAGTATGATATAATTTCCAAGACATACGCTTTCTTTGTCCCAGCATCTAACCTGTAGCTGACAGTAAAACACACACACACACACATGCACTGGCACACGCTTTTGCACACACTGATAACTCCATGGCTGCAAACTGTTGTCCTGGCTGCCCATTATTTCCCAGTTGGGGTAGCAGCTCCTATGCCCAATCATTCCTCTCTGGAGCAAGAGCAAATGTAATCCATTCACTCCTTTCTCACATATTAGCTAGCCAGAGTATGGTCATCATCCAAGGAAACATCAGCAGAGTTTCAATATAACTTCAACCTCTATCTCCCTCATGGTAGCATAACCAGAGGAGCCACCCATATCCATCCATGGGGGTGTGCATGTGTTCCCACATGCTCATCTACAGGGATTATTGTCACATGTGTGGGTATCCATGCCCAGTACCTCCTCAACCAGCAACCTGAGTCAAGCAAGAGCAACACACTTCCACCCCAGAGGAACAGATCCACCAAAAAGAAGCCATAAAATCCCAACAAAAGTCACACTTCTCCCAACCCTCCTCCATCACAACTCTTCTCCTGAGTGAGACACTATTCATACTTGGGTTGTTTAGGTCATAGTTAGGGCTTTATGCCTGCTGCACCATGCAGAGTTAAGTTTAGTTACAGATTACGTTTATAATCACCAGGAATCTGGAAGAAACTGACTGACATTGGAGTAAAACACACAACATTTATATTAGCTGAAGATATAGTGTTATGGTGCCAAGCCTCATACACTTTCTACATTTGAAAGAGTGAAATGAATCATATCTAGAGCATAACCACATTTCTATGCAATAAATGCAGACATGTTCTGAAAATTATATTGTTCTTCTCTTACACAAAGAAGCATATTATACAGAGAATAAATATTTCACCTCACCACACCAAGTATAAGTAAGGTCCTGCCTTCTGCTTCACTCTACCAATTTATGTGTGGTGTTAGGAACAGCTGTGTCATATACCATCTAGTCAATATTCATAACAGTGATCGGAGGTGGAGGGCATTTCTAGAAACATCTTTACTGTGAATAATAAAGAGTGCAGCTTTCTCTAGGACATCAAATAAATACTTTCCATAAAGCTAGATGATTTAAGCCCCTTTTACATACAACATTTTGTGATCTGACCTCTGGCTCTGTTATGTGCTGCATATGTAACCTCTACAGGATTTGGCAGATGGAATGTTCAAACTGGAAAGTTGTGAAAAAGTCTCAGAAGTTTGGATGTGGTCAATACTTTCAATGTACTCGGTTATTCTGATCATCTGATGAATGTATATTTTAGCAGTAATCCACAAATGGGCATTGGTATCACAGGATTAAGTCATGGCTGGTGTGGCTTGAGTATCAGGGTGAAGTTTGAGCTTCGAATTGGGTAAATCCTGTGATATCCACACCAAGGAGTGGATTACTGCTATTATACAATCAAGTTATTTAAAAAGGTAATTGCCTGCCATTCTTAAATAACATGATTATATAATGGGAATTTAGTGTTCTTCCACCATCTGCTGTGCAGTACACAGGAAAGAAGGTATTATCTTTATTTATTTATTTTCACGTAGCAACTCTTTTACTCAAATCAGAAGAATGAAACTCTGAAGTCTTTGAAATCCTCGGTGTTTGTAAAGTTTTATGAGGGACAAGGCAGAAATATGAGAAAAAAATCAGGGACATTATTGTAGTGATTGTAAGCATACCTTTCAACTGTTCAGAGTTTTATAGAACATTTTTGTTTTTTCTTATATTTTGTGCTATCCCTAATAAAATATATTAGAAAAGGTTATTGAGAATATGCCACTGGAAAACTCATCTGCTCAACAATACTTCAATTGCCCCATTTACAAAGGGCACAATGACTTAGCTGTCCAATCAGCATGCACATTTTTGAATAACAATGAGCATTTGTTGAATAATTTACCGCCATCTGACAAAACAAATGGTAAGATGCATCTTCTTGTACAGAAATGTTTATTTACTGTTTTTTTTCTGTCCCCTTCTGTCGGTAACTAATGATATATGATTAACATAGCTTTCTTAAAGTTAGACTGATCGCATATATCATACACATAATGAAAAGATAGTACTAAGATAACCAAATTCTGCATTACATTTTATCAACGATGTGTTACAGTTACAGACAGACAAGCAATAGAATGTTTGCACACAATCATCTAGACATCATGGAGAATCCTGAAGCCCAACGTATATTGAAATATTACTCAAATGACTTTTATGTGGTTTTTTTGCACTGCATTGTATGGCTTTGATGAGAAAGGAGTGACGGACTACTCCTGGACAGAAGGTTCTGAAAATGAGCAGAACCATAAAAGCGGATTTATTATAAATACTATCACTCAGATGAATTTTATGCGTTTTCATTACCATATGTTATAGCGCTGGTAAGATGTGAACAATGAATTGTTTGCAAAGCTGACTCATATAAAGCAGCTTATTGTGAAGCAGAAGGGGCAGTTCCTTTAATGTATAAGCTGTAATACTGGCATTTATGTTAGGAATTATCATGACTAGGTGTGAGTTTTCACATGATTTGCCCATGGTTGGCATGGTTTGATCACAACGGGAAAGCCAGAGTGATCAAACAAAGCCCATTGTGAATTAATCCTGTGATTATCATATCCAGGAGTAAGTTATTGCTATTATACAAAGACATTATTTATGAAAAAAATTGTTTATCTTTCTTAAATAATATCTTTGTATAATGGCGTTCTTCCAAGTTCTTCCTTCTTTATTGATGTACTGTTCATGTGTATGGTATGAACATTGTAAAAAATAAAAATGCAAAAACTCCAAATCCTCGTCACGGACTCTCCAATAAGTGTACAAGAACCTCTAGTTAGACAAAAGATTTATTCCATATGCGAACAGCAAAACAAACAGCAGCACGAAACACCAATGAATGACAATAAGAATAAGAATATATGAAACCTGGTTAAGTGCTTTCACCCACTTGTATGGTGGGCTTCATCAGAACATCATCACAGTGCTAAATCTCGCATTTTATTTTAAATTAGGCGCCAAAAACAACGGATACACCTCCAGTGTATCACTGTACACCTCCATAGTGTTTATTTATTTATTTACTTTTCTATCTTTTCAATTAAACATATTAAATTCTATGTGCCTTAGCAATTTACAAGGAAAGCAAACATTTTACAAGGGACGTGACAAAAACATGAGGAAAATTAGGTATATTCTGCAAAAGTGCGGACATTTGAGAGGACTGGTACAAGCAGTATATTCAATCATGCTAATGTCAACCAGACCTCTGAATTCTCCAGAGTTTTGCAGAATGTTCTTGATTTTTCTTAGAGTTTACTCTATCTCACATGAAACGCATTAAAGGATGGCACTAATGAGCAGATGTGAATGGGAGTCCGATCGTTCAACAATACTACAATGGCCAGACTTCTTTTTATTGATACATAAGTGATTTACAACAAGCACACTTATTGTGTTGTTCAATCAGCATGTTCTTTTTGTAATAATAATAATAATAATAATAATAATAATCATCATCATAGTAATAATAATAATAAGCCTTTATTGTCTAATTATGCTTTGATTATGGGGATGGCCTTGATCGAAAAGTTCCATAATGGAGGTATAAAGTACATAACATAAAAATTACAGATATTTCTCAGTAATTAATTCTACAAGGTGCATAACATATTAAAAAAGGGACAAGGTGATTAATACAGATGAGTATCATGAAGTAATTTCTGACATATTTTAAAACATTAATTCTCTGTTTATTGTTTTATGGGTTATGATTGCATAAGTACACATAGCATTGTAAACCTATGTGCCATTACCTGGTGCCATCATTCAGATGTATCATTACCTCACTTAACTGTTTTTGCAGTTTTATTTCTATATTGTACACTAGCGGCACTGTGTGGGTGATGAGACAGTCATTTTATCTAACACAATGATTTTCATTAAGGAAGAAGTTACTAAATGGAAAATGTCACTCATTACCAGAGAAATTACCACTCTAAAAGTCTGGGAAGTAAGTGATAATAAAGTAGATCAAACATTGTCCAGTTATTTAACCAAAAAAGTGCAAACAATGGTAAAATGAAAAATGAGGACTAAAAGAGCAAGAAATTTAAAACATAAAAAATGAAAGCAACACTCTGGGAGTTAATGCAGAGGATTAAGGCTATGAGCTGTTAGTAAGCTGCTTCCTGTGGTTCATGGTTTGACTCCTGCAGCCATCATTTGCCTACTGTGTGACCTTGATCAAGTCACTTTACAAGACAGAACTTTAGAACAATTGGGAATTTGGACTGCATGCTAGTAACTACCTATGAACTTAATAGACTTCATAGTACAATGTAACAACATATCAGACCATGTAATATACTAAAAGTATACTTACTGAAAGGGATATTTGTAAACAAAAACTAGAATGGAAGCCTCATTGGTTACTCTTTTTCTTCTAAACTAACAAAAGGTGTTGGTAGCAGAGAGATTAACTGAATCTAAAGACTAGTTCCTGTGTTTAGAAAGATATTTGTCTCAGCTCTCAACATAATACAACCACTATGAAATTTGTCTTCTTATATCAAAATCTGAAATACCCCATCACAAACAAAGAACACTTGCTAAAGGTGCCCTCCAATATATATATATATTATCCATGAGACCTGATAATATACCCAGTTGCCTAATAAACAGTACAAAACACATCTTAATGGACATTCTCCAATGGGTTAAAACTAAATGCTAATATGTGCAATATCATCACAGTTGGTAAACAAGCTCTTTGTCACTCTTTTAGTGCAAACAACCCCCCACCATTGTTTTGTTTAACCTGATAATTGTCATATACATTTTTTGTAAATAATGCAGTATTGATATAGTTGTGTATATTATTAGACCATACTCCTGTTATTCTCTTACATTCATGTAAGACAGCTTAGGGTTGTAATTTTGACAAGTTCATTTTTGATTCATTTCAGTAACGGGGTAGTCACCTATGAATATGATGACATATTTTATAATAACCATAGAGTAACATTTATTGGCTATTAATGATCACTGTGAATGGGTGTAGGCACAATACATTTTTATAAATATATATTTGGTTATTGCTTTCCTGCTGACAATGCTCCTATTGTGATTTTTGGGTGGGTATTTGGACTTCCACACAGATGTTATAGAAGTCAATGTATGACCTCAAGGGGACGTAGCAGTGTGGATATTAGAACCACTTTTCACTATATCATGAAGTTTGTTTTCTGTTCTTGAGTATGTAGTGGCTATATTGGTTCTCCTGAATTTTGGATTATCACTATTATCAGGTGTTTCTGTTTTACTCAAAGGGGAACCTAGCCTTGCACTTATGAGATTCCATATAAGTTTGGGTCTCTGATCTCCTTAATAGTAGCTTCTTTTTGATTAGTTTTTGAACACACTACCTACTATTGTTTCCCATATTTGTTTTGAATTGTAAGGGAGATAGGTATATAAGTTAGGTGGAGTCTAAACCCAGCCCTAGGACATTGGACTGGTTTTCAGGAAATACTTTTATATAGACATAGTTGATTATATTTGTGCATGCCCACATTTTATTTAATATATTGATAGGCTTATTGGTTTTCTATTTTGTATGACATTTGGGTCCATCTCTTATACCTACTTTGGTTATCATTAGGGTGATACTGATATGGATGACTTGGGGATTTTTGGTTTAGGACCTGGGGGTAACCTGAATGACATATGAGATAGGGTTGGACCACAAAATGCATGTTCAGTAATTTTTCAAAAATTAACGAAGAACATGAGGGTGTTACAAACTAATGTCTGGCATTTAAGACTATTCAAAGCATACCAAACCAAAGGGATTTCTCCCAGGGGATTAAGGGTCTGGATTCAACCCCTGGTAGCCCATCCAGATGAGGAACTTGCAGAACAATGGGCCCTTGTTCAGCAAAAGGCATTTATGAGTTTTGTGCACACCCTCATTGCATATTCTGATCGATCGATAGATTCAAGCATCACAGAAGTAGCCTCTGTCTGTGAGGAAACCCGAAAATTTGAGGGGCAGGCATGTTATACTACTTGCCTAAACCAGATAAGCCAGGAACTATTGGCTTTGGAAGAACAATTGCAGGATAGGAAAATGAGAAAATTTCAATGAGATAGGGATGATTATGAGTGGGGTAAACCTTTTTGTTCCTAATAAAAATGTAGAATTTAGCAGTGTGGGGAATAAGCTCTTCAAGAGGTAGAGGCCCAGGTCAGTTTTGAAAAAAAACCTCCAATCCATTGAGTGGGACATCAGCGGATGATTCGTTTTCCATAACAGATTCTGAGGCACAATAGACTGCAGTACCTCCAGCCCCAAAATGTAGGAATTCTGATACCTCTTTAGGGGCAGGGTACGGAGGGGAGGGAGAAAGCAACATGAGAATCAATAATGTAGAAACTCTGTTGAAAGTCATGACATGCAAATAGATAGTTGCAGTAATGTTTTGAATATCTCTTCAACATCACTTACACAAACTGAATTGCAACTTCTCAATAAAGGACTCAACTTTGTGCCTGCTTTTTTGTTTCAGAGGATTCTTTAGCACAAGATGTAACAGAGTTTTGCCGCTTACTGAATCTCAGGTTGCATTTTGACTCTTTATCCACAGCTAGTGATCCTAACATGTTTAAATTCCGGAAGTCCACGTTCATGCCCCCCATGCAACATTCAGTCCATATGTTCCAACATATGGTTCTCAAAGATCTACATTTTCAGTCCTGGGAATTGAGGATCAGGCCTCAAAACCTATAGAGGAATGAACAGCAGATTATTTGGGACTTACAACAAAACAGGGACCTAGTGATTTTACCAGGCACTAAGGGTGGGGCCATAGTGGTCATGGATTGGTGCAAATATGATGCCGCGGCTCAGAGACAGTTGAGTAATGGTCATCATTATTACATGCATATGCCCCTGGATCCTGGTCCTAAATTCAAACAACAAATTGACCAATTCTGTTTGTCAGCCAAGGATGAATGTATTATTTCTCAGTCAACTTTGTACCATCTAACTCTCCCTGATCCCAGGCATCAATATTTATACCTGCTACCAAAAATCTGCAAGAATTTACATGATCTCCCGGGGCGACCAACTGTATCTGGTCACAGATTTGTTACAGAACCATTGTCACAATTTTTGACACAAGATCTTCAGCCTCTTCTTAGATATATCAGATAATGGATCCAGGAAACCACCCAATTCCTACAGATCATCTCGGACATGCAACTTGAACCAGGGTGGTTGTTATTCACCCTGGATGTAGTGTCTCTATGTACCAATATTCCTCATTGGGCCAGTTTATCGGCCTTGGAACACTGACTTTACCAAGCTGAGCTGCATCCACCTGGTTTCAACACATTTCTTATTTGCTTTGCTGAACATGTACTTACCAAGAACACTTTCTATTATCATGACAAATGTTTTTGGCAGGTCCAGGGTACGGCTATGGGGGCTTCCTTTACCCCATGTATGCTGACATTTTTATGGCATATGTGGAAGAGCAATTCATTTATGATGTCACCCTCAATTTATAGCTTGAGGAAATTGATATGTGGAGATGCTACTTAGATGGTTGCTGGATGGTTTGGAAGGCTGATGAGTCTTATTTGCATGAATTTATGGAATACATTAATGGTAATAAGTGGGACATCCAGTTCGCTGTAAACTACAATGTTGATCAAATTAATTTTCTAGACGTTTTGATAACCAGAAACCTGGATCACACCTTGGATACTCAGGCTTTTCATAAGTATCTAGAATATAACTCATTACTACATGCTTCCAGCTTTCATCCACCCCACATTACACACAACATCCCAAAATCACAGTTTTTTCGTATAAGACGGATTTGTTCTCACCCTGACAAATATCATCATTACAAACAAGACCTTATTAATAGGTTCAAGTCCCAGGGATATAAAACTGGAATGATTTTTACTGCCAGCAATCTGGCATCCTCAATGGATAGGAATGACCTTTTGATGTATAAGGTTAAACAACAACTTGGCCAACCTGTACTCAGATTCGTAACTACCTTTGGACGTAACACCAGTGTATTATTGGATAGTGTCAATAAACATTGGAATATATTATTAACAGATGAGAGGTTATCGGCATCCTTAATGATAGATACCTTTTTTCCTATCGCAGAGGTAAAACCCTGGGCTCGTATTTTAATCACTACAAACAGGTTCTGATTTTGGGGGAACAATCTCAAGTCACTTTAAATGGGGAGTTGTCGCATGGTTGTTATCCATGTGGGCATTGTGTTTATTGTGTCAGGGTGGCAAATTCCAAATAGTTTACAAGTAGAAATACCGGAATGGTTTCTGACATCAGGGTTTTGGCCAATTGTGGATCTGATTGGGTTATATACTTGGCCACCTGCACGTGTTCCACTTTTTACATCAGTCAAACTTCTCGTCCGGTGAGGTTACGGATATCCGAACACCTTAGTGATCTCAGGCAGAAAAGACCAAGCAATGCATTATTTAAGTATTCTTTGGTACACACCACAGACAATTTTAGGTTCACCATTATTGATAGAATAGTTGGGGACCGGGTTAATAAATCAGGCTGGCACAATATATTGAATAAAAAAGAGAAAAAGTGGATCATTAAGCTGGGGGGGGATTATTTCCCCCAGGTTTAAATGAACAATTGTAGCCAACCAATCAGCAGGATTTTTGTTGAGTTGTGTTGTTACACCAATGTATATTAGGCTTTGTTTCATTGTATGATATTAAACACTGAGGAAGGCTTAGCAACTTTTGGCTGAAACCAGTCTGTTTTGCCTAATTTATGCTGGAATATATATATATATATATATATATATATATATATATATATATATATATATATATATATATTATAGGCATCTTATACTTCTGTGTGCTAGCCTTTGTTTTACTGATTGCAGACAACACTCCACACCAAAAGTGTGACAATAGATCTTGAAACATGGGTAGGTAATTACCATGCCTTTGGCCATCAAGTTGCAATAGTGGTTAAGAAATACTTTTACTTCGTGGCACAACTGATTAAAAGCTACTTTGTGTAAATACAAGAAGGTAATTACCCTCTGTATTATACATTGATTAGATCTACTGTCAATACAATGTCCGTTTTGGGATGGCATCTTACTATATAGTTCAAGCAGGCTTAAAAGTCAAGAGCTACCTTGAGAGGCTGGAAGCACCATCCCTTTAGTCAGTGTGTTATAAACTGCTTAGAGGTGATCTGTTCCTTGCCTTTTCTGCCATTAGAGATCCAGTACTCCAAGACCTCTTATATTTTCACAAATCAAACAGTTCCACTAACACAAGAAGCGGGGATTAAGCACATAAACAAAACACGGTGTGGAGACAAATTGTAATGCAATGCTTATCCCTTCTCTGAAATAAGATTCTGTCCCAAAGTAAGCAATGAAGCACATGTTATTCCTTCAAAGAGGCGAAAGACACCTGGATGGGCATCTATAAATACATCGCTAGTATGACTGGACTGCTGCTCCTTGAAAAAGGTGTTACAGTCTAATAGGGGTACTGGCAAGAACTAAAAGGCCACTGGGCCCAGTTCCATTGTATGTTCTATGATTCTCTGATAAAAAAATGCAGAGGTAGACAGCTCATAGACTTTACAAGTGCAAATGTGGCACAGGACTGGAAACTACACAATTTGTTTAATTTTTAATCTGTAATTCTGATACAGAAAAGGTGTTAAACGTGTAAAGAAATATCACTATGTATTGCACCCTTTTTTTCAGATGTAGACAGCCCCCTTGCACTTTGAGGCAGAACCCATTAAATATTGTACATTATGATACAGCATAAGGCATCTGTCAGGCTTTTTTACCTTACACATTCAAATTATTCTTCATACCAAGTTTATTGGATGACAGAGCATACATTTGCATTTTAACTTCTTCTTCAAACATTGAAAATTAGTATTACTGAAATCATAAACTTATAAAATATTATTTATAATGGAATGTTATTTTAATAGTGCTTCCATTCCATATCATGAACATTTAATACTCTGCAATGCAGTCACATCAACTCCATCTGAAGGACACACCTGCAATATCAATATTGTGCCACATTTCCTCAACACTTTGGACATACCTCTGGGCACTACAGCAGATTCTGGACTTCTTTTCCTCAGTTTCTCTCAAATACCTATCACTAGTTTGGGGCAAAGATTTCTTTCTCTTTCTGAGCACTGTGTCATCTGAGCCTTGACTACAAATCCACTCTGTCATCTGAGCCTTGACTATAAATGCACTGTGTCATCTGAGCCTTGACTACAGATCCTGGTCACTTGTAATATGAAACAATAACTGCTGACTACTAAGGCACACCTTGGGAGCAGCATGCACTGGAGACCTGCTAACACCACTAGAAGGCTGCTGGTTTAACAGTATGTCCTCTTAGCTGGAGGCCAGTCCTTGTTTCAGTACTGTTTTCCAGGTTAGAAGAGTCTCAGTAGAAGTACGTACAGTCACAGCATGCCTAATTCCAATAGTTCAGTATGCGGCCCCTGTACCTATCAATCTACAAACCACCCAACTGAACCTACTACAACAGTCTTCTTCTTCTTTCGGCTTTTCCCGGTTAGGGGTCACCACAGCGGATCATTTGTCTGCTCATGATTGGCAGTGGAGTTTTACAGTGTCGAGTTGCCAGCCCGGCGCCCAACCTTCCACAGAAGGCACACACATGCACACACTCACACCTAGGGCCAATTTAGAGTGTCCAATCCACCTACTGCATGTCTTTAGGATGTGAGAGGAAACTGGAGCACCCAGAGGAAACCCACGCGACCACAGGGAGGACATGCAGACTCCGCACAGAAGGCACCCCAGCCGAGAATCGAACCGGAGAACCTCTTGCTGTGAGGCGACAACGCTAACCGCTGCACCACCGTGGCCGCCCTTTGAACCTACTACAACAGTGCTATAACAAAATTGTAAAATTCTCTAAACTACCATACAGGTCACACATTTGCTTAACCCTAACAAAGCTCCTCTTGTTAGAACTTCTGCTTGATTTACTTTCACCTAATATGACACATATTCTAATCCACAACCCTAAAAATACCCAAGCTTAGCCAATATTCTTACTTGGTACACTTACTAAGTGTGACCAAATCAGCTAAGTCAGCAGGAGACTCTATGTTCCCATGTCTTGTCTCAAACATGTGGAAGCCATTCCATTCCCTTAAACAGAAGACTCTTCAGATAAATCCTTTAAAAATGACTAAAATGCATCTCATGGATAATTGGACTTGTTCTTGCTCTACCCCTGGCTATTCTACTCACTTAATCCCATATTAACTACTGCAGCTTTTTCTTTTCTTTAATGCATCTGATATTCTATGTTCTTTCTCACATTACTATATTATCTTCTCTGGCTATTTTATATCAATGTTCCTATCTTTGTTTACTCTGCTTGTGTCTATAATCTTTCTCAATTCACTATGTAAGGTGCACTCATTGTTATTGTTAAATTTACTGATTGTATGCTACACACACACACACACACACACACACACACACATATATATATCTATATATATATATATATATACATTGTTGAATTTTTTTGTTTATTTTCTGATGTACCACTGTTTGAAAATTGTATTATAAAAACGTATTTATTGTTTTGTATAAATTCACGTGGAGCTTTTTTCCCTGGGACGTTGGTGAAAAGGGTCTCTGCCCAGCTGGATAATCCCAGTAAATAAATAAATAACTAAATTCTGTTTACTCAGTGATTTTTACACTCAATTATGTATTGCCTTTAAATTTCTCTGCCTCAGTAATCATTTTTTCATAATGCATTAAGATCAACTGAATTAGGGCTGCTGGGCACACTTACCTTAAATAAAATAAAATAAGAATGTGTATAATCTGAACTTAAAACAACAGGCTGGAATTCCCATTTTACATTTCTCTGAATATCAGACAAAGGTAAACTTCACTGCATTAAAGACTTCTAGAGTTAAAAAAGACGTTTTATTTACTTGATTCTTCCATGTGGTGACTTCCATTTGGATCTGATATTAGCAGACTTCTAGAGTTAGTTAGAGTAACAATTTCTGGAAACTTTAAATAGCACTCAACATTTTATAGGTAGATATTCTCTTAGTCCTAGAAAAGATCTGTATCAGTCTTGGATAATGATCTGCCTGGAAATGAGTAGGTATTATCTATCCTGGATTGTGATTCTGATATCAGTTCGACATAACACATTGTAAGACCTCTTGTTCATTACACTGACGCATCTCACCAAAATAACATATCAAGTGCTCCTTCTTTGCATTAAAATACTCTCAAATGTTTGTTTGTCTTTCGGCTTTTTCCTGGTAACGGGTCGCCACAGCAAAACTCTGGTCCGCTAATGATTGGCAGTAGATTTTTACGAAACACCGAGGTGCCAGCTCGACGTCCAACCTTCAATGAAGGCAAGCCCATTTACGCACGCATGTCTTTTGAACATTACCCAACCGCGGGGAGGACATGCAGACTCCACACAGAAGGCACTCCCAAGCCATGCCAAGAATTGAACGGGAGAACCTCTTGCTGTGAGGTAACAACGCTACCACCGTACCACTGCGGCATATTAAAATGCTCCCAGATATGACTCATTAATTATGGTTAGCGTTTCTTGTAGCAACTCAGTCATTACAATTAGCTTATTGGCTTTGGAAAAGGAACCTGAGATGCAACTTATCTCCTCTGTGAATGAAAATAAGGCCAAACTTACTTAAGAGTGGCACCTTCTTGCTCTGACCATCTCTTCATGGAAACTTTCTAGATGTTCCTCAGGACAATTCTGAAAGTATGCAAGCTTCTTTTGTGTCATGAGTTATACAGGTAGAACCCTGTTACGTTTCATTTCACCTTCCAAGAGCTCCTCATTCCGCTTCTGTAAATATGAAATGATTCAACATACTTGCTATAGACAGTTATCCTCCAGGCTTGAACCCAACTGTCGTGCTGTTGTTCTGTATGTATAAAAGCATTTTTTGGAACCATAATCGTGCCTTGTGCAGCAACTTCTTAACATTCAATGAAATAACTTACAGTCACTTTCAATCATAACATCTTCACCATGAATGTACTGACAAATGAATCATAGCATGCAGTTCCTTTTTAATCTGAACATAGCTTTTCTGATAGTCATTAAATTCTCAGGACCCACCTGCAACAGTAGTTCCTGCTAAACAAATAATTGTGCCAATATTGTTCAGATTTATTAAACTGGAAGGTAAAATAAAAAAAAGGAAATAATAAGAACAGTCCAAGGCAATGCTACTTAACTGAACTAAAGAGATAAAGTCAGTATGTTATCAGAAAAATTAGGTACTTTATTCAATAAGTAAATGAATAAATAACAAGTACTTAAAGCAAATAGATATTAACTAGTAAGCTTTTCATTCCTTTCAATAGGACAGAACTTCATCAGACTAACTGGAAAAATACAGACTTTACTTAAATAGAAACGAATCACAAACACCTGTTTAATACTCTTGATTCTTTTAGTAATGTAGAACATTGTGCTTCATGCTATTGAAAAGCACGAGAGTGCTTAAGGACTGATTGTTAATTGTTTTTGAATGAAGCATTTTGTCTTCCAGGTAGCAGCTTGGCTGTTTTTTTTTCAACTGATAATGTAACAGATGTATTCACATTAAAATACTTTAATGTAAGTGCTTTGGTAATTTGTAATTTAAGTGACGCTAAGCTCATTTCTTATGCCATATTCCGGCATTACACCATACCTTGTTTCAAGAAATTCCTCAGTGGTATACTAAACCCAGCCAGACTGTGAATAAACTTGAAAGATATTGCTCAGAGTTCATATTTATTGCAGGTAACTGATTGTGTCCTGATGACTGCTCAAATGTTTTCGTTACCTGGTTTCAGGTTAACACATGACCCATACATCAGAACACGTTATCGATGTTCCTGCATTTACTCATATTTGGCTTGAAGTTATATTGCCTTGATCAGCCCTATGTCTAAATCAATATTGTTATTAACTCTTCTGTTAACAGGCCAAACCAGGATATGATCATTAATTTTAACAGCACAAAGAAGGCCTGCGATCACCTGTGCTACAGCTTTCTAAAAAACTTCTAATGCCAAATGGTAGTTTAAGACATCTGAAGCTTCCTACAGGCATATTACGTGAAAATAACTTGGAAATGTCTTCATGTAGCTTACTTTTCCAAAATTATTGATTAGCATCTACTACAAATAAAGATTTATTTTTATTTATTTTATTTTACATTTGTTTACCAGGAAGGTCCGACCAGACAAAGCTGTCCGTTTTCAGCGGAGGCCCGAGGAGGAAAGTTCCATGATGTTATATTTGGTATGTTAGTAAAAAACTCAACTGTTTTATTCAAGTTTTGTGGATCTCTGCATATAAGAATCTTACCAAGTTTAACCATAGTAACAATGCTATTCACCCAGTCTGAAAGTGTATTCAGTTTCTCAGTCATACTCATTGTGTCCAGTTTCTTCAAAAATTTACCTTTAATTGGTGCTAGAATTTTCCTCAGTGCACATAGAACTGGTGATAGTGTACGATCAATATAATCATTTTTAAAAAATATATCACTTTTTGCAAATAAACTCAAATTCTTTCATCCTATCATTCCTCTGACAAATGAAACAACTCAGTACAAATGGAGCTTTTATTCCAGATATATAAAGTTGAATCTTGTGTTTCTTATTCTAATATTCAGAAGTAAGCAATGCATGACCTATTAGTGGCACCTCGTGGCTTGAATAAGAAATAACATGCCCATGGAAGGTTTTAACTTACCCTTCAGTCCCAATGTTTACAAATTCTAAAGAAGTTTCACACTCATACACACTGTTCAGTTGCTCCTTATTATAATATCCATAAAAAAATCATGTTTACTTCTCCCTCTCTTCCATCACATGCATTTGCGTTTGAGTAACTTAATTTTCTATATTATATACACATAGCCAAAATATTTTCTCTTATCATGCCCCTTAAATGAAGGAATCAGTGCGGCACATGTTTTCCTTTCCTACTTACTACTTACATCTTGTTCAAAAAAGTACAGTTGTGTAAGTAAGCTTACCCTAACAGTAGATGTTCAAATGATCACTGCTGCAGTAGCCTTACCTATATAGGTTATATACTGCCAATAATAGAACAGCCAAACAGCTTCCAAAGCTTCAGGGCACCTTCCATGTACCCAAACTGTCAGGCAACTTGAGCAGAGCTGAATAAATGACAAGTCCAGTCAGGAAGTCCTTCAGAGCTTTCCTGCCACTAAAACGTAGGCTTTTGAGGATTGAAGGCCAGCTTGTACTTTCTTTTGCTTCCAGTAGAAATGCTGTCTCCATGTCTAGGGAAGCAGTGACTGCCAAAGTCTCATTTCATTGTTGGCCCTATTTTTCCTGTCAAAAAGAAACAGAAAACAAAGCATGCATCTACTCCTCCTCCTCAAATTTCTTTGCATAGGAGTAGTTTATTGGAACTGGCTCAGGGTTTAATTCAGGATAATAATCCTCACTGTAATGTAATTTCTAGTAAAAGAAGGAGGAATGCCTCTTTCCCTGATGAGATTAAAGATTCTGAATCTGAACAGGAAGATGCAGGGATGGATTCAGGGTTTTGTATTCAGATTTCTGATTCAGACTCAGATGAGAGATCAGTTTCTGATTCTACTTGTGGGGGTTCTCTTTCTCTGTAGAAGCAATGGGGGCAGCTATCTCCTACAGTTCTAAAATAATATCGGTGCTGGTAATTTTGTGGTGTTATTTTAGTAATGTACAGTGAGGGTTATATTAAGATTTGGAAATGATTTTCTAATATGAACACCTTCTTTTGACAAAATGATGACAAGTATCTGACTGCTTAAATGAAGCATCTGCTCCTCGGGATACATATCTCCATTAGGCATTTCTTAAAAAATAATTTTCTATTAATATTACTTGCTTTCGAAAAGATTTTTGCAGTATTGGATAGCACCCCAGTTAATCTTCAGGCAGCTGGTTCTATAGATGCAAAAGTGATAAGGGGGGGCAGCAACACCCCCTCTTTACAACTGGTGTTAATGGAAAATACAACGTGTAGATATGGTTACTGTGATGCATATCACAAACCTCTTAAGCAACACTACCCATTTTAGGGAGGTAGATTTGTTGTAAACTAATGTCAAGATCTGGGTAGAAGCTACCACACCTGATAATAGCCCATCCAGACAGAGTGAGAACATACAAACTCTGCAAAGACAGCATCTCAGATGGGAATTACCCGCCTCCCATCCTTCAAAAATATACTGAAAGACTTCCTAGCCAAACTTTAGCTTGGTTCTTGCTCAACACAGAGATAAACTATATCCCTAAATGTGAACAAATACCTATTCATACTTTACATCTCCTTACCCTCCCTTCTTCACTCACCTCCTTATTTCTATCAGTTTCTCTCCCCTGGCTTTCTATTTAAATATACCATAAGCCTCTCACTTCAGATTGCAATGCCTGTTTGTTTTATAATAATTTACCTTTAATTTCTGTATAAACTGGCTAATATTTCCCAAACTAGTATATCATTGTCATATAACCTGTATTTATTCTTAACCAATATTCTCATATTACATCTAATTTGGTATAATTATTTAAACTGTAGATGTTTTTATATTATTTTGAAGATTGTATAATTACTATTCTTAAAATGTTTTAAATACTTTGGATTTTTTCTCCTGGGCTTTCATTGAAAATGCGCTTCTACTAGTTGGCCTTTCCCAGTAACCAAATGTCAATAAATAAATAAATGAAGCACACAAATAACTGAGAGAACCAAGGGGCAACCCTGCACGAGAGAACCAAGGGGTGACACACAGCAACCATTACACCACTGTGTAATCTAGCAGCTAAGAATATTGTTTCTATTCGTCTTGTAATAAAGTTGCTTTCTGCCTTATTATGACTTGCCACATTTAAAGCTTAGAAATTAAAGTTTGGTTTCTGTTCATATCTACCATATACTTTATGATGAATTAGTCAAAATGATTCTCTTAATATCAGTCAAATTTATATAACCCCGAGCCTGAAATTCTATTTCATCTTCTCAGCATAAAACATTGGACAATAACTCACAAGCAGCCTCATTTTATGTGATTCAGGTGTCAAAGCTGTTGGTTAAACTCATTTTTATTGTTGCTAAACATTTGTTGTTTATTGTGAATGGCGTAGCTCTCATTTCCCCTTCTCAGCCAGCTAACTCAAAATGACCAACATGGTCTGTGTTATATCACAGAAAGTTTGTTTACAGAATTCAGACAGTAGCTGACCAAAGAAGATAGAAATGTCATTATCAGTTGCAAACCACCCTGTTATCGGGACCTCACTTGTGGAAAGAGTATTGTCTAATGACCGCTGAAGCTATGCAACAAATTTCACTGCAATGAAATTGTTCTGATGTTTCCCATGTTATTATGAGCAGGGCTTTTGAATATTCGGTGGAACAAAGCAGAGCCAACCAAGAGCTAATTTAAGGGACATGCATTGCACAAATTTTGACCGAAGTCTGTATTAGTGATTTTACAGAAAGAGAGGAAGGAAATGTATAACTCATCCTATACTGCACAGAAATATGGAACATTCTTGATATTATAGGAATAAAATGGAGAAATTAATCTATTTATACAAAAAAAAAACCTGCGGTGGTGCAGCGGTAGCATTGTCGTCTCACAGCAAGAGGTCAAGAGGTTCTCCCGTTCGATTCTCGGCTGGTGCACCTTCTATGTGGAGTCTGCATGTCCTCCCTGCGGTTGAGTGGTGTTTGAAAGACATACGTAGAATGGGCGTGCCTTCATTGAAGGTTGGCACCTCGGCACCGTAAAAATCTACTGCCAATCAGTAGCGGACCGGAGTTCCCCTGGGGTGACCCTTAACTGGGAAAAGCCGAAAGAAGAACAAAACATACTGAAGGAGAGGTCTGGAATATAACATATTGGATTCCATTTGGAAATTGTGAAATTATAAGTTTACTGTGCAAAACATAATGTGTGAGTGATATTAGTGGGGTTCCTATTAGCAAATCTAAGATGCTAAACACTGAAAGGCCTAAACATAGGAAATGCAGTTCAGCGATGTGCTTTTTGTGAGATTGCAGTACAGTGAAGATCAGTATATTTGTTCTTTCCTCTCTGTAGTGCCATCTCAGAGTTGGTATATATAATTAGCAGGGGGTGTGAGGGGGCGCAGACCCCACAACTGCGACTTCGAGGTCTGGCATTTTCGGCCTTTAGGCCATTCGATGTTTAGTGTCTTTGTTTTTCTAATATAGACCCTTTTGGTGATAGGAATATCACTAAGTATGAAAGAATCGTCATTTATATTGACTGATAATTATTTAAACAATGACACAAGACTGCACAAGGTAAGCTAGGATGATATGGGTTGCACTTGGGTAGTTATCAGAGAGAGCCAATAGGAACTGTAGACTATACTGCATACATCTCAAGAATCATTAATCACGAGGAGAAACAAGGAGGATTTTATATATATTATAAATATATATATATATATATACCCTGAAAAATAAGAAGGAAGAAATATGGTGAATGTAAGAAAACTGTTCCGATACTTCAAAGGAATATACATTTAATTAGTCTTGTATTCAAAGACCAAATGTCAAAATCTCAACTGTAAACAATATCAAATGTAAAAGGCTGAATGTCAAAATAGTACAAATCCACACTGGGACACTCCTAAATCTGGATGTAAGGCCTGCTTGAAGTGAGTTTAACACATCTGTCACTAGACAGAGTGTAGTATAAAAGTATCATTTCAGAGATGGCCCAGCCCTATCACACTGTTCAGTTTGTTGAATGCAAAAGGCACTTAGCTATGAAGTTATAAATGAAAGGCAGGAAGTCTGTGACATTGTCAGCTAAACAATCTATACACTACAAATGAGTAATTATAATAAACTGTAATAACATAAAGAATAACAGTCTGCTGTAGTAATGCATAGATATGAATGCAAACAAAAGGCTAAAACTTCAAGTCTCAGGCATCATTGAATAAGTTTTTTACTGCACAAAGTAAAGTCTATCTCCGTTATTTAAAGCTATGCAACACTGCCATTTGCATTATTTATGTATCACTATCTATCCAGCTACCTATCTATATCTGTCTATCTATAGATATATAGCTGGGGTATCTGTAGAGTGCAAGGGGGATTGACTGACTACAAAAATAATATGGTATATCTATATAGGTGTAAAATTTATAATTAAAATGAAGGTTTATTGAATTAGGCTGTGCATATTTCTATAAATTGTAAATTCAGTATTTATAAATTGATACTAGCGTACTTGAGATTATAACATTAGTTCTTTAGACACAGGGCCATTTATTTATGTGCTAATCAGCAGGTGAACTGGTACATACATGGATTCTCTCCAATCATCTAGGCCAGAGGCAGACAATGTAAACAAAGGAAGAATTACTGGAAATCAGCAATGTAGTAAAACAAAAGATGAGGCTGATACCATAAATAAGCATTAAAATGATTTTCCATCTTATTACCTAAGGATTCTAATTGAGAATAAAGCATTACATATCATTAACATAATAGCAAAATAGGAGTAAACAGAAGACAGACCAGTAAAATATTTTAGAAAAAGACGGCAGGAAGCATGGCTATAACCTGGGACTCTGTAAGATGGCATATTAAAACGTTTCTTAACACAGAATGTGTTGTCTGTTCAGAAGTTCCTTTAAGCAGTCACAAGTGAGTAAAACACAGAAAAGCAATTGAGAATGAATGTTGCAAATATATAGGAACTGGTGCTGTAAATGAAAATTAAGTGAGGACAGCGATCCTGTAAAGTATGAGAATTGCTTTGGAGTTAAAGAAACTGAAAGAATAATGTGCTTTAGCAATCCTTTCCTGCCTTCTATTTCTATGTTTCTGTCTGACTACAGAGTAAAAGCATACTTCATTTCTGACACAGATCAAAGGAGTTCCGACTGCTAGAGTTGCTGTGATTGCATTTTTATTTATCAGTGATGAACCGTCAACGTTCATCATATTTAATCAGATCTAAGGTTCATGGTAGCTACATTAATTACAGTCAGCCCTCATCATGAAGCTTTGTATAGCTTTATGTCCTTTATGTGCAGAACACTGGCACCCAGCAAAAATTGACATTCAAATCACCTTGTTAATATCATTAATCTGGCTGTAATACACATGTAGCTTTCCAGTGCAAACATTTTATGCCAGAGATTGTCAGCTTTTCTCTGTAACAGAGTTCACAGAATGGTGGTAATAAAGAGTTAAAGTCAAAGTTTTTTTGAACAGATTACATTTCAGACGGCTGCACTATTCCAGATGCATCAATTTCCTAGCAAATCCAATCCATATATGTGCATATGTTCTGCTGGCACACAGAGACGTTGCAATGGCCAAAACCCAAAAGCTAATATTCTTTTGGCCAGAATAATGCAATTATTATTTTGCTAGCTATCAGCCTAGGCATACAGAGCCATCTGTTATGAAAAGAAAGCATACACATCTCAATTACAGAAAATGCCATTGCCTTGACAGAATTTGGATTGCACCACTAACCAGGGTTGTTAAATGTGTTCTAAGCTACTGTATAATGGATGTCTTTCAGGACTTCCTTAAGATGCATTTACCTGCTTAGACTAATTACTTGTCTGTCTAACAGTGCAGCTTGTAAAACTTCGCTGAACACTGCTGATGTCAGAAGCAGCATTCATCTTCCAGTGCTGGAACAGTAGTTTCTGGCCTGACCTTATACAGTACAAGGTCACATTCCGAATGCTTTTTTTTTAAGCCAATCTTATTATAAACATATGAAATGCTCCATTAAGTCTGCTTAGTCAAGTAGTTATCTCCTATACTGTAGCAGTTACTACTCCTCAAATGTACTCTTCACTTTTCTCTCCTGTTCTTTTCCGACTCCTTTTCCATTTCGTATAAGATATCCCAACCAGCTACTTATCTTGTCTCCTTCTTAAAATTAAGTGTAAAGGTGTAAACTGACACCCCCCCCCCACCACATCTGTTTTCTTCTTTACTTTTAGCAGGTCTTCCGTATCTTCTTTATTCATTTAATTGTTTATTTATTCATTCGTTTATTTCTTCTGCTGAAAGAATGCTGTCATGCTGTCCATCTCTTATAACCTCTTGTGAGTATAAAGCCTGCAATTTGGCCAGGTTCAGTCTCTATTACTTTAAATGCTCTTTTCACTGTATATGCTAAACCTAAATCCATGCTGTCTGGTCTCATGGAGTTCTCTGATCTGCAGCAGGATCATCGACTGCTACTGTACAATTACAGACCTCCGAGTATAAAACTAGTAAAAAATGTAAAACACACTGGGCACACAATATACGTCATGATACAGCAACAATTTATTAAATCCAAAATGTGGCGCTCTCGTCTGATGAAGTCTCTTACAATATATGAAATGAAAGCATCACATTTTAGATTTAATAAGTACTTGATGTACTGTGAAGTACATTGCATGTCCAGCATGTTTTACATTTTTGACTAGAATCTGCTATGGATGTTGAAGCTCAATGGCCTGCAGTTTCCACTTCATCCCTGTGGTCACTCTACCTGAGGCCTCAACAATGTAACACGCATGTTCCTCTATACACATATTCTTCGCTTTCGCCAATTTACAACAGAACCAGAATGTAATGGGGAATGCGTATTACATTAACCAAAGGCAGGCTCTAATGGTGGAAAACAGGGTCTAAAGGCAATAAATATGCCATACAACCTCTAATACTTATATAGACTTATAAGAGTATAAATTGCGCATCTGCTTATTTTGATACGCATTGTATTTCTGGAAGGTATAATGTTAAGAAAAGTGTTTTTCTGGATCAGTGAAAAAAGGAAAACTTGAGCGCAACTGTCTGAATTACAACCTATGCTGTATTAACATGCACGGGAGGAAGAGTGTGGTAATATTAAAATGCAATGCAGTTCAATCTGACTCAGAAACAACAATGTCATTAAACTGTAGCAGAACTCTGTAAAATGATTTCAGAAAAATAACTGTAGGTGATCACATCTGTTATAAGCATACAGTACATGTACCAGTGTACTCTCTCTCTCTCTCTCTCTCTCACACACACACACAGACACATACACAGACACATACACAATACTCAGGCATATATGCATTTTAATAGAAGATTTTCTAACAATTGTAGTTTTTGGCTTCTGAAATCTAGTAACAAGATAATTATAATATGTCGATAAAGGAAAGCACTAGCAAATATATTTCTGTAGCCAGATATTTGTACACTTTGATTTTTCAGTGAGTGGACCATTGTTACAGAATGTTTGTAAAGACATTAACCCGGCTTCAGAAAAGCAACGTAAAGACAAAATAAATGTGAAAATGGTTGTGTTTTAGTAGTTTAGAACATTTCGTCTTATCCACACAGTTCAAGCAGTACTCCAAAAGGTTCCGTCTGGAATGGACCAGGTGACTTCTTCAGTATGCATTGCACTGAATAAATTAAAATATTGAATTTGAACAAAATAATCTGGTGAAGAAAAATATGATGCTAACACATTGTTAGCATTATCTGTATGAATGTCTATATGCAATGCCTCATTGAAAGGTACTACAACTTTCATATACTGCAGTTGAATGGAAATTTGGGTTGCCATCCATAAAATGATAAATGAAGAACATGTAACAACATTGTAAACAAAAAGCTAAAAACAAACTTAAGAAAACCACATAACAGCACTGTAAAATATATGTGCCACTGCACACCATTTGGGCAACAATTACATGGGCCATATGCATTTGAGCAAAGGAGCATGCACAACAGAGACTATGCAGTTCAGAGAGGTGCGGACAGCACTGCCTGAACTGATATTGGAGAATGAGTTGCAGTGCAGTGCAGTAAATAAATACTATTAACAAGAGAGAAGCCACCGACCTAACACTGACGTGCAGTCACTGATGGTGGTACTGCAACAGTATTAGCAATCTAACAGCATGGAGCCATGCCAACACACTCAAGACACACACATGTTAACTTTTAGTGCCAGTATTTCAATTCATAGCAAATACTCAGAGGTTAGCACACCATATGAAATATACATGGGCAAGGGAATTACACATATGCAGGGAAAACAGAAGTTATGTATTTACCATAAATCTGGTGTCTTTTCATCCAAGGTCATCAGATAGAACAAAGGGGTACTGAGTCACTCGTTAGATCCAATCTAGCCATTCCAAAGTACTCTATGGCTTCAAACTCCTGCAAACTTTCCCATAATCCTCTGTGCACCCCCTGTTCAGATTTGGTTTGCTGCCTAGATAAAAGCTAACAGCTGTAATCTACATGGAATGTACAAATTTGGTAGAGGGATGGAGGGAAAGATGTCATATTGGATGGACTTGGATATAATTGATCCAGCTTTAGGGTAATTATACAACTTTAATATCCTATTTTCCCAGCCATCTGATCTGACAGCTGTGATAGAATCCCAAGCTACCTTAGATCTTGGGGGGAGTCATAAAAGAATACCACTTAGCACTGAAGTGCCAAAGGCAGCTCTTGTGCTAGAAATGTTGTCAAGTTTGTAATGTTTAAAAACGGTGCTACACAAATGTCATCTATGAAGGAATTTCTGAAAAAGGCCATAGAAGTTGCCTTGGATCTTGTGCAATGTGCTTCAGGTTTTGAGCTTAGGGTCTTGTTATTGGAAGAGCAGACAAATGAATTACAATCTGGCAGCCTTTTGGAGACGATTTGTTTTAGAGCCCAAACCATTTACAGCAAAGGATACAAACAAATGAGTGTTCATTTTGAATGGTTTCATTCTGTGCAAACAGAATCAGAGCTACCTGTGAACATCTAAACTATGTAATGCTTATTTCCCTTTGTTATAATAACTTGAACGCAATGCAGGTAGGTTAATAGATGGATTAATGTTGTTTTCAGTAGTCACTTTGGGAATAAAGGACAGGGTGATCCTTAAAGTGACTCTCTGTCTCTTTCTGGAAGGTCAGCTATGGTGAAGAAACTGATAAAGCATGCAGTTCTATTTGTCTATCTGATGTAATAGTGACAAGAAATATTGTTTTCCAAGATAGATACTTCAAGTCACCAGAAGATGCCGGTATGACTTATGCCATTGTTACAGCTTCAAGAACCAAATTCAAATTTCAGGGTAGAGTGGGGTCCTTATTGGTTGGACAAATGAGGAACAGTTCATTGTAGGAAGCTTTGCATAGTTTATGAGAGGCTAATGTGTTGTTCTGTAACCAATGTAGTAATCCGAAATGGCAACTATTTGCATTTAAATCATAGAACAGCTTCAGCTTACTTCAAACAGTAAAGACAGAAACTACAAAACATCTGCAATAGAAATGAATTGTTGATGAGCAAGATAAACAAACATTTTCATTTATTTCTACACATCTTTTGAATATACTGGTTTTGAAAACTGTCAGAATGTGTATTACATTCTCTGAAAGGGAAGAATGTCTGTCTATTAAAAAAAAAAAAAAATTGGAGAAACTATGCAGTTGACTTGAGGATAAGGAGATGGGGATGACCTGGCCAGAGGGGTGATGAAGTAGATCTAGTTACAGATCTAGCAGTCAAAGAGGCTTCTTCAAATTAGGCTTTAGCAGGAGAAACCAAATTTATCAAGGACATAAATGAGCACTGAGGACCACCTGTGACTTGCAAGCTGATAGCTTCTGAAAAATCATGGTCATCAAAGGAAGGGGGACCACTCACGAGGCAATAGAATAGACCCGCTTAGCCTGTCTGCTAGCAAATTGGACTTCCCAGATTGGAATGTGTGCGGCTACTAGAAGGTGACCCGAATGCAAGACCCATTGTCACACTCTCATGGCCTCATTGAAAAGTGGATAAGTTTGGTAGCCCTTGTTTGTTGATGTACCAGACCCCCTGACATATTATCTAACTGTATAACTATCACTCCCAAAGGCAAGAGGTCCTGAACTCCTGAAGCACTACAAGGACTGCCCTCATCTCCATGAAGCTAATGTGAAGATTGGTCTTTAAGTGACTCCAAAGACCATGGAACCATCCTCACCTAAGGGGTGGTGAAAGCCACACACACTCTGGCTAGGCTTATAAATGCCCTAGGGCAGATAGCCTAGTACGAACCTGTGAACCTAAAATGACCCTTACCCACACCAGTGGAGAGGAGAGGAGTCCATGATTACAACTGCTGCTGCTTTTTGGGAGGCTAAGACAAATTGTTTTCTTATATGAAATAAAGGTGAAAGCAGCCATCAGTTTAAGTGAGTTCTGCATTTATAAGTCAAACAAATTTTGGCGGAAGGATTATATATTAGTTGTCAACACTGAGTTGAAAGTATTCTAGTAAAGACTCCTCATGGGATATCTTGCATGATGGACCATTGCAATTGCTGCTGCCATAAGGCTCAGAGTTCTTAAAATCAGTAACACTGAGGGGTTTTGATGCTGACAGCAGAGCTGTACTGAATTTTGAAGGGAGGGCAACCTTTCTGGAGTCAGAGACATTTGATAGAAAGTTGTGTCCAGGTGACATCCAATGAAAATCATTTAATGTGATGTCTGAAGTTGTGATTTTTGATAGTTTCTGTAAATACTTAAGACAGGCAAAGCTGTAAAAAGCAACCTCTGTCTGTTAGTGAGGATATTCTGGTTGCTAGGAGCCAGTTATCGAGGGACTGGAACATATGGACCCCTTTTACTTATAAATGAGTTGCAACAACTGCTATACACTTCAAGAACTTTGTGGGGCCTGTGGTGAGACTGAAGGACAAGACTTTGAATTGGTAATGATATGCCCCTATTCAAAAATGTTGGAATCTCCTGGACTCTACTGCAATTATTATATGGAAGAAACAACCTGGAGGTCTGTAAGCACATCTAGCTCTTTGCCTTGAGACAGGGCAAAATCACTGACACCATGACCATTCTGAACAGGGAATATTTTACAAATAGGTTTGGACCACTGATATCCAGAACTCACCTAAAGTCATTCTTCCTTTCTGCAACCAAACTGAATATTGAGAACAAATTTCTGTCCCTCTCTGGTCTGATGGGACCTCCTGGATGGCTGATTAATGGAGGAAGATGGAAACTCCCTGAACAGCCACTAACATTTGTCGGATGGAACATTGAGTAATGTGACTTCTGTAGAAATGGTCTTCAGACAAAGGATAAGGAAGGACTTCTGAATATAATTTCTTGCAACTCTTTGTCCTGGGTGATGGTCATCCACACAAAAAGCTGATGAGATAATCACACCCACCCGCAACTTCCTACAGAAAGGAAAAGACAGGCAAGCCTTTGGGGTGCAGCATTGGCCTTCCTTGAAAGTGTTCCATGAGCACCAGGGTTTGCTGGCCTTGTAAACTCATGGTAAGTATCCATTAAAGGAGCCACCTCTGCCAGAGCCACCACTATCTGAGAAGGACACAAAGGGTTGACTTTGGGATTTTCTGAACCATAGGGATTTGGAATCCTTCTAATTGTTACTAAGAGGACTTTGAGGGTTCTTAAACCATGGCAGACAGCATATTCTTATCCTGCAAATACCTTGTTGGCTTTTCTTTGACCACTTGACCAAAAAGTGAGGCTACATTAAAGACAGCATCGGTAAAGGACACCTTAAGGTTGCCAGAAAATCACACAGGTACAGCCAGGCGTGCATATGCCTGCCACCCTGGCTACTCCCTCAGCAGTGTTATGACATAGACGCATGGAGAGATTGGTAATGCTGAACATGGCATTCAGGGTGGATTGCAGTATTTATGAAGACTCCTCTGCCATGTATTCATAGTATGTTTAGTTGGATCCCTTCCGAATCTGTTCATGTCTGCCAAATAATTAACAGCCTCAAGGTGAATCTGCTGGAAATGTAACTTCCCCACCCTGTCTATTGATCTGGATTCATGGTTGAAGGGATGGACAGCAAATAATGCATTCATGATTTTTTTTTGTGCGTCTCCTGCAACAATCATTGAGTCCACCAGAGGACCTTCAGACCAAAACTGCCTACCTATAGGCAGAAACAAGACCGTATCAGGTTTTCATGGGATGGCTTCTACTGTATCAGGTTCCTGTCATATTCTCCTGGTAATTTAATTTATGTCTGTCTGCAGGAGGACCACCCAAGATGTAAAAATGTCAGAGCCATTTGCTTCAAAGATCACTTCTTTGTCCTATGAGGGTGGGTTGGAAGGCCATGATCTCTGCTGATTTTGTAATTTGAGGACATTATCAAATGTGATATCATCTGGAGGGGACGGATGTAAATCCACTCTTTCATCCAAGTTAGTGTTCAGGGTAATGAACTCTGAAATGGGGGGGTGTCTTCATGTTTCTTTTCAAATGTACTTGTCCTAAGAAGGTCTGACTGCGACTGGTCATAGTCAGTGGCAGAGTCATATCACATTGCCTACACATCCTGAAGGATTTAACTCTGCTCTTTCTCTGGGAACCTTAATGAATGAGTAAAAGAGTTGATGGACAGGTATCTAGGGGCAGAGCCAGTGAAGTCCTGTCTACTGCCTGGATGGGGAAGAGGCTATCATCCTAGTTTTATCCAGAGTCCATCTGCATTGATAATCCACTACTTGGAAATGAATCCTTCCCTGAAGAGGTGGGGTCAAACAAAGCTTGAAGCCCTGATTTGGAGGGCGTGGATGAGTTCAAGGAGAAGATTTGTACCAGTGGCTGAAACACTGAAGACCACAACAATGAAAATGGATCCAAACACATTATTCCCACAGACAGTGCCAGAGATTTGACATTAAGCATTCTAGTCCAAGACTCACTCAGCATCAAAGGGGCTGGCACAGGATGCATCAGATGGGATACTATTGACTTTGATGTAGAAATAGCTGGTGGTGCTGCAGAGAAAAAGGATCCACTGGTGCAGAAACAGCAAGGAAGGAGCAACTAAAGATGAGGAAGGCCAACCTGCAATGTTGTAGTATCTGATGAGAATAGGTTGATGCTCAGTTCCATCTGGATTTTCAGGAAAGCCTTATCATCAGTTCTAGTCTGTTTCTGATGGACTTCTAAAGAAGTGCCTTGAATTGAGGAAGAAGTAGGAGAATGAATGGAAGGTATAAAATGAAACAATTCTCTCTCAGATGAAAGCCTACTAATAGACTACAGGCAGACTTTCCCCTAATAACAAGATTTTTGTCTCAGTGTCTAGAAGGAGGAAGACTCTTTCTGGTACCTTACAGGAACAGGAAGAAGTTTGATCTTCATTTTTACATTTCTTAGCTTCCTACCATCATTTTTATTCTTTGTCTTACCAGATTTTTCTGCTTACTTGGCAGTTAAAAATATTAATTAATTCTCCTGGCAACCAAGAAACAAGGACTAAAACATTTGCAAATACAGCATTCAATACTGATATGCTTTAGTTTTAAACAGATGTCATGTGCATCATAAAGTGGAACCTTAAGTCCGCATTTAGTACACCTTTTGAAAACCTTATCAATATCAACACGGATTCTGAACTACCACAGTAATACACCCAGAAAATCATTAGTAATACTAATAACTGGAAGGAAAGCCTTCACAAAAGAAAGTTTAATGTCTGCAAATGACAATAAAAAAGGAGCTACACACCACTGTATAAGTCTTGAGAAACAAAACTGGAGCATACGACTTAATTGTTTTTTTTTTTTGCAAGGATATAACTCCCCTCACCATGATAATTATATAGTCCTACTCCAAAAAATTACAATACTAGGAAAAGACATATCCAGTAATGTTGCAATCTCATACAACAGTCACTCAACTTTTCTGTTGACTAAATTGTATTGACAAAACAACAAAACAGCAGTAAACTATACACACAGTTGACTATATTATTGGCTTTAATACATATAATTTGCATGTAAATGTATATGTGTATATATAAATATATATATACATATATACACACACACACACACACACACAACTTACATTTTTATTTTATATATATATATATATATATATATATATATATATATATATATATATATACATATATGTGTGTGTGTCTATATATATATATATATATATATATATATATATATATATATATATATATCACACACACACACACACACACATATATATATATATATATATATACGTGTGTGTGTGTGTGTGTGTGTGTGTGTGTGTGTGTGTGCATGTGTGCAAAAAACAAATAAGAACTTAAAGGTAGCTGAAAAAAATGGGCACAAGCCACAGCCTTACCACCAAAACAGCTAAGGGTAACAACAACGAAATACCTACATGCCATTAAAACTATAAGTCAGAAATGTTGAGAAACAGCTGTGATATACAGTACTTTGAAAAGTGAGAAAATGTAATACTTATCTGAGGCTGCAATTGCAATCGTTTTGCTATGGCATTAAATGAGATCTGAAGGTGAAGTTTGCAGAGGTTTATGGGAAAATTTGCAGAAGCTTGATTCTCTACAGCACTAGCGAATGGCCTGATCAGATACAAGGAGAGGCTTGGTATTGAGCTGTTCGATCGGATGGACTAATGAAATAGGATCAGCTATATAGACAGCTGCACATATATGTTCAGTGTACTCAGTGCAATACAAGTGATAGAACTACATCTGTACTTGCTGTCACTGCACTGACACTATGCAGCTGTGATACAACAAATGAATGATCACTATGTAAGGCAACTAGGTAGCAGTTGTAGCACAGGTCAATGAAGTGTCCCTGAAGAAGAAAGGCGTAATAAGTAAGCCAGAGTAAGGTAGCACATAGATAGCAGTTTTAGCACAGGTCAGTGAAGTTATTAATGGAGTAGAAAGGCCTAAAAAGTGGGCCTGAGTAATGAAGTGCATAGGTAACAGTTGGAGCGCAGGTCAGTGAAGTCATCCATGGAATGCAATGGCTTAAAGAGTGGTCCTGAGTAATGTAGTGCTGCTCCATATGCAGGGATATCTAGTGAGCCAAAAACACAACCCACTGTTCATGAATTATGGTTCTTACTCCTGTGATATCAGTGAACCAAGATAGTCATTTCTTCTGCAGTATTCATGTGGATTTTACCTCTGTAAACTAAGTGACCAAGATGTTTTACCTGCATGCATGTACTGATGTGCACAAACACAATGTGAACTGTACAAAACAGTGTGTCAGTCTGTATGTTTGTACATATCAGTTCACACATGCATGTAACACACTCATACTGGCACTATGTTTTCCATTACTTCCAGCAGTATACATCACCAGCATCCAAGTGCATATGTACTAATTAGGTTTGTAAACAGACTACCATATTACCCGCCACCTGTCTCCTATACATGCCTCACCACTAGGGTACCACCTTTTCAAATGCCCAAAGTGGGACATTTTTGGTACAAATGTCAGATTTTGCAGGCTGAAACATACCCACGTCCAGTACAAAGGACAGAACTTCACTTTTTGTCCTAAATTAAAGCTTATTCTTACAACATTTTAGTTACTTATTCTGTTTCTTATAACATTTAGGTATTTCAGAAACAGAATAATTGTTTTATGCAACTATTACATAAAATATAGGAAATAATTTTGTCCTAAAATCTCAGGGCAGTTGTGTCCTGCAAAAAAATTGTAAAAATGGCAAATGTCCTGAGATTTTAGGACAAAATTATTTCCTATATTTTATGTAATAGAAAGTGGGACAGGTGATAACCCTACTCACCACATGTCATCAGTTCCTCCTACTTTCTGTAGTTGATCATGCAGATGCTCAGCCTCACTTACACTGGCTCCTCCTACATTTTGTATTTGATCATGCATACACTCAGCCTGTGTGACACTGACGCTGGCTCCTCCTACATTTTGTATTTGATCATGCATACACTCAGCCTGTGTGACACTGACGCTGGCTTCTCCTACATTTTGTATTTGATCATGCATGCACTCAGCCTGTGTGACACTGACGATGGCTCCTCCTACATTTTGTATTTGATCATGCATACACTCAGCCTGTGTGACACTGACGCTGGCTCCTCCTACATTTTGTATTTGATCATGCATGCACTCAGCCTGTGTGACACTGATGATGGCTCCTCCTACATTTTGTATTTGATCATGCATACACTCAGCCTGTCTGACACTGACGCTGGGTCTTCCTACTTCCTGTAGTTGATCATTCATAAGCTCAGCATTTCTACCACTAGCTCCTCCAACATCTTGCAGTTGGTCATGCATAAGCTTAGCCTCTCTGACACTGGCATCTTCAGAGTTGGCTTCAGTATAAGAATCACAGCACAGTGAAGAGGAAAATGGAAGTCTAGGACTCTCAGAGTACTTCTTGTTGGAATTAGTAGTTAGCATGGTTGGACATGGTGACATTTCAGCAGGTCTTTAATTTATGTGTCCAATGATGTATTGGAGCATGCACGGTGGGGGTCAGTTTGTTTTGTTTTTTTTGTTCAAAGTTTTTCAGATTGACTTTTTGCAGTTTCACTATTGTTAGGTTACTGTGTGTGTGTGTGTGTGTGTGTGTGTGTGTGTGTGTGTGTGTGTGTGTGTGTGTGTGTGTGTGTGTGTGTGTGTGTGTGTGTGTGTGTGTGTGTGTGTGTGTGTGTGTGCGCGTGTGCATGTGTGTGTCTGTGTGTGAGACACACGCACACACAGATATACATATTTTTATATACATACACTTTGTTGACCGAGTTGGTCCCTCTAAGCCAATGACCTCTCTTTAGTGGTGACCCAAGGTATTATTCATATTGACTAAGAGAAACTTGAGCAGGGCAGTAGAGATCATTCCTTATTCCTTTCAATAAGGCCAAGGGATCTCTTACATTCAGTTGAGGTATCACCAACTCAGGTATTTGGGCCCTTGGTTTCATGAGTCATCTAATCCATTTGTGAGGGACTGTGTAATGCTAGGCTTGATTGGTGTAGACAATAATGTTATTAAGAAAATGCAGGAGAAAAGCTCCACTCCACCTTTGGTCCATACTACAAAGCATGTGAGAGGTGAATGAAACTACAAGAAAGGAACCACCATGTCTCTTGAACTTTCACAGTACGTGCCCTGAGTTCTATCTGAGTGACAGCTAGTCACCAAAACTCTGTTACCATGGCAACTCAGTGCATTTCCTAATGAGCTGGAAATACAACATATCTAGCTCCACATGCAGGAATGATATACAGTAGGGATTCGGAGAGAATAGGACATCCCTTGGACAATAAGCACTGACAGGACTAAAGCAAGTACACGAGGGACTTCTGCTGGACAATAAGCACTGGCAATACTAAGGGAAGTGGGGGTGGCATTCCCTGGACAAAAAGCCCTACCAGTAGAAAGGGAGGTGGAAGGTGGACTTGGACAATAAGCACTGGCAGTATTAAGGAAGGTGGAAGCTTCCACTTGACGATACGCATTGGCAGTACTGAGGGAGGTGAAGGGGGGGTTTCCCCTGGACAATAAGCACTGACAGTGCTAAGGGATGTGGGGGTTCCCCTTGATGATAAGCACTGGTACTTCTCAGGGGGGGTGAAGGGCGGGGCTTTCCCTGGACAATGAGCATTACATTGCCTCTTACAGAAGGTGGGAGATAGTGGTCCTGGAGATCAAGCATTAGATTAAACATTACAAGAAGTAGTGGATACCGAGCAACAAGCCTCACTACATTTGACCACTGAGTGGAACAGCAATCTGAGACTGATGTACTGGTGGAGTTTTCATGCCACAATTTGTGTATCACTATGCATTTCCAGCCTTCCTACATGGTCCACTCATCTGGACTGATAAGAGCATATATCAGTGGTCCCAGCCTAACCATGATGGAAAAATGTCAGTGCTTTATCGCTTATGGATTGATGTCCATGACAGCTGTGGACTGATAATGCTAGTGGTACTATGTGATGAATAAATATTTCATGAGCAACACTCCACATCTATTTTAAAAAGTACTCTACTTAGTATATGTACTGCAAAATTCAAGAAAGGGGAAAAAGGTAATTTTGGACCATGATAAAAAATTTGGCTGTTAAGCTCATGAATGGCTAATGAGCCTTTCACTTATAGTCGTAGGTTTGATTTCTTCAGTCTCCATTTGCCTGCATTGTGATTGGGGGCAAGTCAATTAATGAGATAATGCTTCCAGGTTACACTGAAAAAAAGACACTTGTTCCTTGTGAGTTTTGCCTGTTTAATAAATAAGCAACATCAAGAACAAAAAAAAAATCAAAACTTTATGTTTGTGCATTTCATTGTAAACATATCAAGATACTTATGCTTTCATTTACATCAACACAAAAACAGACATACTGAAAGATCTGTGTAATAATGATTTCCAAACAATAAGAAGAGGTACTGAAATGCAGGCAGAATCAGTCCTAAAATGCAAAGTTGTATAAAAGGCTATATTTAACTATGAGACAGGCAAAATAGTCATAGTATGAAAAAAATACCTGCAACCTCTGATTCTCTTATATTGGTATGCACAGAGGCAAACTTACAAACTTCCACAGGTGTATGAGGTCAAAGCTTCAACAGGAAAGCCAGTACTGCTAGCATAAAGGATGAAGCCTTGGCTCTTGCTAAAACCAAGGTGACTTGTGTTTGCGTAATGGCACAGGTGGCAGGAGAAGGGTGGGTGCACTTATCATCGGGGGTGATTAGAAGGGGGTTGTCCTATGTCAAAATACTTTGAGGGGAAGGGGGTCAGTGTTTGGATGTGGCCTTGTTGACTGCATTTGGCTGACTAAGTCATGAATACAGTTGTTTCCGCCTTGTTGACTGCATTCGGCTGACTAAGTCAATAATACAGTTGTCTCCTTCAGCTGGCTGATCTTGCTTCTCTGTGGCAATGAATCAACACAAATCACAGAGCCTGTGCATAACATAAGATCTTAAGACTTGGAACGATTTGTTTCACCTACAGACATAGCAGCATTCTATTCACCTTTGTAATGGTCTGAAAAAAACTGAGAAGGCCACTGCATGGCACTCTAACCTGAATCTATTACAGTAAGATAAATATGTAAGTAACAATCCACACTACTGAGTAAAGTGTGCAATGTTGGCTTTACATGTCATTTGCTGCAATGGATTATATTAATAAAATGCAACAATATGTAAAAGAAGCCATTTTCAAAATGCCAAACTATACCAACAAATGGAATAAAATCTTCAGCTAAAAATATAAAATGATTTATCTACTAAAATTACTGAAGAAAGACAAATGAAATGCATATATTCCTGAACAATGGCATACATCTGCTGGGAAGTGAATGCTAAAGTACTGATTAATTTGTCACCAAACTGCTGTCATGCAGGTTAAGTATTTAATTGCTAGAATATTCTAACAAAATCAGAACACTGGAAACTTCATTTCAACATCTCATCTCAGCTGCCTGAAACAAACATAACATATAGAGATCAACAGCCAAAAAATAAATCATCAACAGCCCCACGACCAAGAAGAAATAGGTGACTCAAATCACTATTTGAGGGGAAGCACTGCATTTTGTTCAAATGCGTAATCTGTATATCATGACATCTAACTAATAAGTTCCAACTGATGCCAAATTTTTCACTGTCAAAAAAGTCTTCAACAACATCACTTTTTAAGTGTCCCTTTTAGAGGGACATACCATACAATGTGCTTACTACAAAACAGTGCAGATATAAGAGAATCTTCTTAGCTTTGTAGGCATTCAAAGACTATAACATATGTTAAGCCAGAAGATCTTCATTTCTAGCCTGCAAAATAAATGGTTCATATAAAAAAGCAAACTATCAAAACTAACTAAATGGTAAACTGATCATGTACAAAAAAAGTGGTTCATTCACCATTATCACACAGAAAAATCAATAAATTCTAATAAGATAAATGCTATTCCCATGAAATGGTACCTTTTTAATTAGCTAAGAATCTGATATGTACTACAGAAACAGTACCATGACAAACCTATGCTCTTGTGGGATTTTTTTATGCAATGCTTTTCTTGCAATAGTTCTTGACTCCAAGTGACTCCCTGCTACTGTGTCAGCTCCCAAGACGATGACAACCACTCCATAAACATTCAGTAATAGGACACAAGGGAGGTGACAGTAGTTTGCAGAGCCCCAATAAGATTCAGAGTTTCAAAGTTCAGAACATTTGGGAAAGAAAACTCAATGTTTCTCAATGAATTAATAATAACCCTTTGTGTAATACTAAGTTTTCCAGCACAAGTTTAAGAATTTTCATGCAATCTACTAGTCTATTAAAGCACTTTGGTGACAGAAACACTTCCCACTAATACCTATATAAACATGATATTAAACACCACAGAAATATTAAAACACTAGCTCACATGCATATTTTACAGTCATTAATTAGATGTCTGCTATAATGCTACCTCTGGGGGTGGGAAACAATTGTGAACATATTTCGTTACTTACTGTCACACTTTAGAAGTGAGTCAGTGAATATAGATTTCTAAAGCACATGCTCCCTGCTAAATTCACACAAGAGTGCTTTCTGCTATCCATATCATTATCTGTAGGAGGTTACATGCAATTTTATATATAACAGTTAGCAGTTACACAGTCTACTCATTGCATCTCAGCCTGCAAACATCAAAAATCCGGACAAAGATGCAAGAAAAGTGATAAATTTAGTCAAAAATTAGGACCAGATTATTGTCCAAGGGAAATCTCTCTCCATATCTCTATTGTATATCATTCTAATTAGCACACAATTTGCTAATTTATCTAACAGAGTAACTCCTCCCACCTCTGCATGATTGTAGGATGCCACCAATCAGAAATACAAGTTTAAAAAAACAAAAGTGACAAAACGGTGCAAAATATAACCAGAAAAATCTTGTATACAACTCTATTGACTGACACTTTTGACTGACTGTAACCCTTGGTAATTTACCAGAAGTGCAAGGCAAAAATCAGAAACATTATTCAAAATTAACAACCGAGTGATACGACGACCTTTTCCAACTATGAACACATTGTGCAACGTTAAGCGAAGCAAGGGACTTTTTTTAAAACTCCTACTTTAATTAATTTAAAAAGTTAATAGAAAAACATTTTTTTTATCAACATGTACTTCCTGAGCAGTAAGTGTGAAATTCTAGTAGATGATATTATCAATTGACTGTAACCCTCAATCATTTACCTGTAAGGTCAAAAATATGAGGCAAAAATCAGACACATGCATTCTGCAAAATCAGGTACAGTTGAGTGACATGACACAACTACATCTATATACACATAATTACAGAGCATTAAGCTATGCTGAGTTGAGCGGCTGTCTTTTCTCTTCCTGTGCCTAGACCTGGAATATGATTCATTCTTCCTTCTTGATCTGGATCTCTACTTTGGTTGGACATCAGTTGTGACTGACTCTTTAGAATTTCCCACAATATAGATCAACTTCTGTTTCAGATGAATAGCTACATCCAATGTTGTCTGTGGCATTATGTGTAGTCACAGGTGTACTCACTTTATTTCCAGAACATTCACTCGTCACACAATGTCATCTTGCTCATTGTCTTATACTCTTTGCAGATAACTAGAAGTCATCATGACTCTGAAATCATCATCATCATCATGCTGAAGACACATGGAATATGCCTGGTCTGAGGGATGACACTGCCTAGAATGCTTCTGAATGTAAACAAAAAGTGAAAAATAAATTGGGCTTTAAAGGGATAACTCAGGATTTCATGGTATCCTGATATTTTGAGCCACAACACACCATTTTCTGAGAAAATAAGTACAGTTGTGAAGTACGGTCCACTAGAACATATTAGATTTAGGTATAATTATATTCCAATATGTCTAAATGGTTTCTAAATAGAAAAAAGAAAAGTCAAAAATGCTCAGATGACCAAAATATATTATTTACTGAACACAAAAACTTTCACAGCCATCTTATACCTAAAACTTTTCTGATAGATGACTTCAAAAAGTAGTTTCTGCATGCTATTTAATTTATTTCTCAACTGTTTACAATTTTAATTAGAGCACAACTTCTTAACCTCATTGGCCAAAAATTGTATTTGTTGTGCAAGCAGCTTATACAGGAAAATAAATGCACCTACCACTAATGTCCCACAAAAACAGGCCACAGACCAACTTACAACCTGCTGTAACTTAGAACGTAACAGGCATACAGGGAGCATTAATATAGTCAGAAGAGCAGGCAAATAACCATACCTAAATCACCAAAATGTTCCCTTACAGATGAGTCAGATCTGATTCATTCCACTGACAAAATACATGTTAACATTACCTTCAAGACAGCCAGACTGCAGTACTAAAGAAATCATAATTCCACATCCAGACATGTCCTGTCCACACACACACTGTTAAACTCTAACTCTTCTTCTTCTTCTTTCAGCTGCTCCCGCTAGGGGTCACCACAGCGGATCATCTGTTTCCATTTCTTCCTGTCCTCTGCATCTTGCTCTTTCACACCAACCACCTGCATGTCCTCTCTAACCACATCCATAAACCTTATCTTAGGCCTTCCTCTTTCCTCTTACCTGGCAGCTTCATCCTTAGCATCCTTTTCCCAATATACCCAGCATCCCTCCTCAGCACATGTCCAAAAAAAATGCAATCTCGCCTCTCTGGCTTTGTCTCCAAACTGTCCAACCTGGTAGCTTCATCCTTAGCATCATTTTCCCAATATATTCAGCATCCCTCCTCAGCACATATCCAAACCAAAATAATCTTTCCTCTCTGGCTTTGTCTCCAGACCTTCCTACCTGGGCTGACCCTCTAATATACTTATTCCTAATCTTGTCCACCCTTGTCACGCCCAGTGCAAATCTTAACATCTTTAACTCTGCCACATCCAGCTCTGACTCCTGCCATTTTGTCAATGCCACTGTCTCCAACCCATATAACATAGCTGGTCTCACTACCCTTTTGTAGACCTTCCCTTTCACTCTTACTGGTACTTGTCTGTCACAAATCACTCCTGTCACTCTTCTCCACCCACTCCATCCTGCCTGTACTCTCTTCTTCACCTCTCTTCCACACTCACCATTACTCTGAACTGTTGATCCCAAGTACTTAAACTCATCCACCTTCGCCACTTCTACTCCCTGCATCCTCACCATTCCTCTATCCTCACTCTCATTCACACACATATATTCTGTCTTAGTCCTGCTGACCTTCATTCCTCTATTCTCTAGAGCATATCTCCACCTCTCCAGGGTCTCCTCCACCTGTTCCCTACTCTCACTAAAGATCACAATGTCATCTGCAAACATCATAGTCCACGGGGACTCCTGTCTGATCTCGTCTGTCAACCTGTCCATCATCATTGCAAATAAGAAAAGGCTCAGAGCTGATCTTTGATGTAATCCCACCTCCACCTTAAACGTATCCGTCACTCCCACTGCAGACCTCACAGCTGTCACACTACCCTCGTACATATCCTGTACCACTCTTACATACTTCTCTGACACTCCCGACTTCCTCATACAATACCACAACTCCTCTCTAGGCACCCTTTCATATGCTTTCTCTAAGTCCACAAATACACAATTTAACTCCTTCTGCCCTTCTCTGTACTTCTCCATCAACACTCTCAGAGCAAACATCGCATCTGTAGTGCTCTTTCCTGGCATGAAACCATACTGCTGATCACTAATCATCACCTCCCTTCTTAACCTAGCTTCCACTACTCTTTCCCATAACTTCATGCTGTGACTGATCAATTTAATCCCTCTGTAGTTACTACAGCTCTGCACATCACCCTTACTCTTAAAAATCTGTACCAAAACACTTTTTCTCCATTCCTCAGGCATCCTCTCACTTTCCAAGATTTCATTAAACAATCTGGTTAAAAACTCCACTGCCATTTCACTTAAACACTTCCATGCTTCCACAGGTATGTCATCTGGACCAACAGCCTTTCCATTCTTCATCCTCTTCATAGCTATCCTTACTTCCTCCTTGCTAATCCACTGCACTTCATGATTCACTATCCGCACATCATCCAACCTTCTCTCCCTCTCATTCTCTTCATTCATCAACCCCTCAAAGAACTCTTTCCATCTGCTCAACACACTCTCCTTGCTTGTGAGTACATTTCCCTCATTATCCTTTATCACCCTTACCTGCTGCAAACTCTAACTCTAATGTTGCCATTGTCAGTGATGTAAGATACAGTGACATCAATGAATCTCTCGTCACTGACCTGCCTGCTTTTAAAATGTATCACTGATGCCTCACTTGCAAGGAATTTGTCTTCAGAGCATCTGTCTGTGATGAAGCATCAAGCAAACTGCAAATGATGAACTCTGGGGTTGGGAGGGTGGCCTAATGGTTAAGGTGTTTGCCTTTAACAACACAAGGTGGTTTGTGTGTCTCTCTCAAGGATAACTGGCTTAAATTAAAATGGCATGCAAGGGCAGTTAGCCTAGTACTAATCTATGAACCTATGAACCTATTTTCTAGAAAAAAAAAAGTTTAAATAGCAAATGAAACAACCTCTAAGAGAAACAACAGCTCCTTCAGAAAGTTGTACCCAAAAAGGATGTGGGAACTGAATATTCCGAGGTCTAGTCTCATGGTAGCTAGGGTGTTAATTTTTTCCCCCCATTTCCACTCCACCTAAAAATGTCACTTGTAATTTTGTAACACATTACTTTGGTTATACTGTATATGAATGTTAAGATGTTGCTCCATCATTTATCAAAGCCTTATTTCTGCAGTACTCAAAGTGACTCTGCAGGTGGCAGTGTTCTTGTCCCATCATACAAGGATAGCCTATAGAGAGTACTCATGAGTCTTGGTTGGGTCTCTTCAAAATGTCTGCTTTTAAAACCATTTTGCTTCTTCTACTGCCATACTTTAGAGATGGGCTAGTTCTCCATTCCTGACACAGTTTTGATGATGATTATTAAAATACAATCATAGAGACCTCTCTACAATTTATTGAAGAATTAATTTCAATTACATTTCTACATTCACTATAGCTCTAGTAGTGGTTATATTTGTATTAACAGTGCATCCTACAATAAACACTTTAAATTATCATGCTGTGAAGAAAAGATTTATCCTTTTCCGAAGTTCTTTGCTGATATGCTTTCTATTAAAATGCCTATATCAACAAATACAATTACAGCAGTAAACACTGATGCAAAGAGACAAAAAGTTTGAAGGCCTCAAGTAACACATTTTTCACTGGAAGTCCCCCCCCCCCCCCCCAGGAAAGCCTGGTGGTGAAGAACTGCCTTCCCCTACGTATTGCCCCAGAAGTCCTATTCTGGATGTGCCAGTCTAAAAGCATGACCTCAGACATTCCTCCATTTCATATTACTGTTTTTGTACTTCTCTATTAATCTTTCAACAGACTTTCCTTTTAACCATTTTCTTTTTTCCCACCTTCCCCCTCCACATATTTTACTGTATGCATTCTGGGACATTTCCTCATTTTCCACACATCATGATGGCACCTACAGTATCTGCATTTCTGTTTTCAGGCATAGTGCCTTCTACTACAACACATGTGCAGGTATGCCTTCTACCCACTTGTGAAAGAACAGAGTATTAGAAACAGGGGGATCCCAATTCTAGTCAGACACTGTAAAAAGCAGAAAAAGTTGGGCCGTACCTTGAAAAGCTGTAAAATGACTAACACCTAAAAAAAATAAACATAAGTTTCTAAGCAATTTCAACTATTTAACATGCTTTACCATATCTTATTCTAGCTGAAGTACTGTGCCAGCTTAGTCACTCTAAAATGTTTTCATGATGTTCTAAGCAAAATTAGTGCTTAACTCAAAAGTTTTATTGCTAATGCATGACTGTCAGTTAAATCAACATTTTATAATGCTTGTGAGTACAAGAAAAGAACAAATTTCTATTACTAAAACAAATCTAAACTGATCACAGGGGATTCATTTTTAGGCTATTGTTATGCTAGTTATATTACATAAGAGGCTGTAAGACAATACTGAGTCTAGATTTACAGAAGATATCATTATTTTAAGTATTAAGTTGTTTAAAAGTTCAGTATACCAAAATGCTAGATATTTATATATGTAAACTGTATAAAAAAACTTATACAGGATGATGTGTTAGGCCAGCTAAATAATGAATAGTTGCCACAAAAGTCTGCTATGATGTTCTAAATAATGTTAATGTTGTATCCGATGCTTTACTGTTTAAAGTACATTTCAGATATATGTTAGGGTTGGTAATAAACTGACAACTAACATACCTAAGAAACATTAGCAAATGCAATGAAAAGAAAAAAAAAATGAAATTTTCATAACAATATGAAAATCTAGCCTATTTCCTACCCAGTAAAATATTATTAGGTATAATTTTTTTCTAGACAGCATTGGATTTATGAAGATTGCAGAAAATATGTTTTCATTAATAAAAAGGGCAGTTAAAATTCCTTAAATAAACATATTCAGATTGTGACAGCTTAATTTTATCACCTGAAAAAAAAAAAAACAGAACTTGTTATCACTGGTAAAAAACTGCCAATGCCACCACACCTGGTGTTAGGCCTGTCATTACTTGAAGAGTCCACGACACATATAATGATATATAGACTGATGGTGAAATTTGATTAGCTAGTATTTCTAAACATAGGCAATTGTGGTCTGAAATAAATATATATATATGTATATATATATATATATATATATATATATATATATATATATATATATATAAATACACACACACACACACACACACACACACACACACACACACACACACAGACACACACACAAACACACATATTTATATTATTAGTGAGGCATGCAACATGTAATCAGTAGCTCATAAAAAAAAAAAAAATGTCTAGAAAATAAATGTATAGTAGCCTCTCTGTGTACATGTGTATGAATTTGAAAATGTTAATATCCCATAGCCTGTAGCTTTGGAAGATGTTCATAAAATGCACATTCTTTTCCTTCTGACGTTGACTGAGATATCCTTGTTATCTAGACCTAATAAATGAGTCTGTAGTGTCTGGGAATAATGGGGTTAAAGGTCACTAGAGGCTCCAGTTTGTAACTCTAGGCCATACAGTTTCAATTCTTCACTATTATTTGGCCATTTACTCAGATATATAATAGCTGTTGGACAGAATATTAGTCAGAGGAATGAAGATTTTGCACAACTACACTTGGATGGTGCCTGCCTAAATTCTCCAGTGTACTCACCTTATTACAAACCACAAGAAATAAATCTGAACTATTTTTTATAGCATATAGCTAAATTATTTAGCAGCAAAATTGAAATCTACATCAAAGGAAAGCTTATTCTTTTGGTGATGATAGCTCATAATATTTGTAGGGGAGGTCTAGGATGGTCATGATGGTGGTCTGTATTATTTATAGGGGAGGTCTAAGAGACACCCCTAGTGTATTAGCTAATTGCATTTAAAAAAAAAAAAAAACACTAAGCTTTTAGTTAACATAGTACCAAGGAGCAAAAAATGATCTGCTTGTAACCTAATAGCCCTGCCAAACCCAAACTAAGTCTATTGACACATAGTATATAAAGATAAAGAATTATGGAAATGTTTGGTGTTGACTGAAGACAGAATAGATTATTCAAACCTTATACCACTCTTTGAGGCAGTATTAAATGTGGCACACAGACCAAAGTAGGTACCTAGTGACAGTTTACAAGTCACAATTACTGCCCCAGTGGTCTTTCAATTTTGGCATGGTGATCATTAGTATGGTACTGAATACCTCAAAGTTTTTGGTGTTTGAACTGTGCGCCAACATTGATCTGCAGTATTTTCACACAAAGGCTAACACACCTGTTATAATGTATCATACTAAGGTACTTTCTGTGTAAAGCAGTGTCCTGACTATGACATGTTTTGCACTTCAGCCATCAGTCACAAAAAATGATCAATGTCACTTGTCAAATTGTGCAAAGTTTGGGGTACATCACATGGTCACAGACCTGCTTGTCTTAAAATAACATGTCATAACTGCTATGAGCCCACCCAGCCCCTTGAACCACATTTATGCTGCATACAACCTCTAAAAAGCTACCCTGTACAAAACACCTTGCATTTTATGACTTAGAATGTATGAAAGATATTGTACAAGAAGATCCCAGAAACATATTTAATTGCATCTATGCCTGTGAAGATGACAGAAACAAAACTTTTAAATATATTAACTGTGTTGAGGCCTTTTTCAAACGTCATGCATGGACCAAATTTTAGCCATTTCATATTGATCCAGTTAAACAGAAAGAAAATCAAAGCTGTGTTACCAACAAAAAGAAATAAAATAATGTCCATGACAGTTACAAGGTTTAAAATTAGATTGACATGCAGTTTAAATTTCTACTCTTTATATCTGAAAGTCCTACCAGAAGCAGTGCATTTTGCAAATACGTATTTTGCACATTTCTTTAATAAATTTCAAAACCAAAATTATGCAAGGCTGATGCTTAATCCAAAATATTACAATACAAACCATGTGACAAGAAAAGAAAAAGTAAAAAAACAATATCTTATAACATGGTATGACACAAACTAACATGGATCTCTCAATTAAAAAAAAAAACACTACATGTGGAGATTTTAAAACAGACCTATGAAAACTTTCAGTAGCCATGTTGGAGATGTTCCAAAATGATGGAATAAGAGCAGGGTAAGGTAACTGCCCTATTACATTATGTCATGACTTCATTAGTCTGGCCATTCTATAGCCAGACACTATGGATGTTGCCCAAATTGACAGCTACCATCATCGGTTCCAAGGACACTGCTCACTGGCTATATGGTTGTAACAGAGCAACAAGAATCTAAATAGTGTACCTTAAATGGTGGGGGCATCCATGTTGTTGGTAATGTCTTCATAGCTATGCTGACAGAGACAGAATATCCAGAACATTTGAATTTTTAGGGTGCTTTTACAATGGTGTTCATTTGAACTGTTGGAAGTATTACGTGCTAAGTGTTAAGATGGTGGCAGTATATGAAGTCTGGCGCACACAATAAATCAGGCAAACATTTTTTCAGAGTACAACAAATTGTACCCCAAGGGGAAAAGGTGGTTTCAGGGTATCCAGCCTGGTCCATTAATGACATTGAATGGAAACTTTACATTAAACAGTATTGTGCTGTGGAGGTAATGCTTAGAGATACTGCAAACATAAAATAAAACTCTGCCAAAAGAAAATGTGTTATGGAGTAAGTTCAGGTAGCATACAGATTTGTTAACTAAATCCCTTGTCATTGACCTAGAAGAGCTACATTAGTATCTGTCACAGGCAGGAGTACCTACTGAGGGGGTCTCACACGTAAAGCAGAGGGTTAGTTAATGCCTCTAAACAGAGCTTATTAACATCACCAACATCCAGTGCTGAGGTGTCACTGTCTGAACCTCCAAAGCCCACACTTACAATAAAATAAAACCCTATTTAAACAAACATCATGCCTTGCATTGTAAATCTACATTTGTAACACTACAGCAATTATTATTCAAAAGACAGTACTTCTACCTGTTCTCTTAAAAGCTGTTTTATCCATTGTTTAATGTACGGTAAAGATTTTTGTTGATTTTGTAAAACAGACATCTTTTTTATAACAGTTGCATTTCATTATTTTATACTTATTGCATAACACACACACACACACACACACACACACACACACACACACACACACACACACACACACACACACACACACACACACACACAACTTTTAACAAGGAGGCACAGTACAAATATTAAGCACTTAGCCATTTAATATTATCACAGGGCAATCTACATTATAGTATATCACATAGTAACTTATAACATGAAAGCACATACTGATTGTTTGCATAAAACTTTTTTTCATGTCTAGCAACTTGTTAATGTTTTTAAAATGTGTTATCTGATCCTTGTTTAGTAAATTATCAGTATACTATTTAATAATGCCCTTAAAAGCGGTACCGTGACTATTGTGGTGCTAAAAACATAAATAGTGCTGCTGCATGCAGCAGGCATTAGGTCTCATTCTTAAAGAACTTTTGATAGCAGAAATAATTTGATCTCTGGTGTAAACCCATAAAAGTAAAAGAAAAAAATCCCCAGTGGTGGAGTTGGGTTGGTATACGGACTTTGGTTATTCATTCACTATAAATGAGTTAGGTATTCTGTATGCATAGGTAGTCACAGGCTTAAACCCACCGAAAAAATGTGACTAAAAGACAGGCTTGCATAAAGGAAAATAGTTGCTGTGTATACATATCAATTGGTTAATTATCACGTTATGAAATACAGCATACACCAGCATATTCACTGCAGCTTGAATGGGGTTTGAAAATCATATTTCAGCTTTAGAGTAATCTATTATACTAGTGAACAATGATTGTAATAACTTTGGTAAGGACTAAGGTCAAAGGTAAATAACATGTATAAACTGAGAAAACATTATTTAGCCTATCAGCAGTGCATTTTCTTTCATATACCTGTCACTAGAATGAATCAAATCATTGCATTCTCTGACAATAATGCTAATGCAAAGTTGGATTACAGTGCTGAGATGGTACCTATTTACTATCAGCATAAAGCAAACATCAAAAAATAGTCAGCACCCTGGGAGCATGAAGATTTATTTTAAAAAACAGACCTTTTTCAGCTTATAGCTTTCATCAGTGGTACATTACAAAAAACAGTGATAACCCTGCAATATATACTTAATCTCATTAAGTGCCTATGACATCATTTCCTGTCCAAGACAAAACCGGTCTAATACCAGATAATGAACAAAAAAGCAATACAAATCACAATAAATTCAATACAGATTTACGGTCTTGTTCTCTTCTTTAGTTTTTTTGTTTTATTCTTTTTGTTTTCTGTTTTTATTTTTTAAACTGTTGTACTCTTGGTACCAACCCAAGAGTACGAAATAATTCTAAATGGTATCCAACCCATGAAAAGAAAGGAAAGCACTACAATTTGTCATTTAATCCAGGTGGGAATAGACCCCCTAGTTTTACAATACATTTTCTTTCCTTCATGTTTAATATACTGTGCCACCCCGTTTTGAAAGATCTGTTGCCTGATATTTTGTCAATAACTGTAAAGGTACATTTTGCTGTGGGATGAATCAGTGAATGTCTGTAAAGGGCATTAGTAGCTCTAGCATTCCTAATATCCCCTAAATGTTCTGACATTCAGAATCTAAATTGTCTGGAAGTTTGGCCCACATAGAAGGCGTGACAGGTGCAAGTGGCCAAATATATAACCCAATCTGTTCCGCAATTAGCAAAACAGTTAATGTCCAGCATTTTTACTGGTGAAGGTTTTGGTTTTGAAAACATATTTTCAGAAAGTGCAATGTCCGCATGGGTAAGAACCAACCAATTTCTCCCCTGTTAATGTAGTTTGATAATAAATGGCATCCTGATGCATGACTTTTTTGTAATGAGAGAAGTGGGACCCTAAGGTTTTGCCCCGCCTGAAGAAAAATAGGCATTTGTCCCCCAAAAGGTCATCCAATTGTTCATTAGTCTTCAAAATATTCCAATGTTTGTCAATAACATCAGTAAGATATGCCTACCATACTTGCTAGCCTGCCTCTTCTTGACTATCAGCATAAAGGCCTAAAAGCTTAATGTCAAAGTTTTCAAAACTCACCACAGAAGAACCCGTTATCTTCAAACACTCTCACCACTAATTCATTTAACTGCCCAAGAATGAGGTTGCTTTGGTTACATACTCTCATTAGCCCCCATTGCTGTATATTTTTAAGTCATGTATTTAATCAGGTGTTAGGCGCTAAAGTCTGAATATGCATACATCTGGTAACATCTTCACTCTGCTCTGTAGATGGCTATTACCGTAATATCTAATGTGTATGTTTCAGAAGCATCATCATTCATTAAGGAAAATTCACATTTGTTGCATACCACTTTAATTTAATACTACATTAAAAAGCATTATTTTCTAGGGAGAAGAGTTCAGCAAGTTTCCATCCCAGCAGTATTACAGCACGGCTACTGAATGTAAGAGGTGCACACATTTTAAAGCCTATATTTGACCACTGAGTATTGCTTTCATACTGGCTGGAATGTCCATATAATAATTAATAATTAGAATAATAGTTGAAATCTGAATGGCATTACGACTCCATTTAATATCACTAAATAATGTTTTGCAAACATCCAGACAGCTAAGAGTTATTTCATCAAAGTTTATCATTTAATGTCACAGAGATAACCAGCATTAAAATGAGAGCCCTGATCTGTTTCTGGCTTGTGCTCCTAGCTCTAGTCATAATCCTTCTGAAAGTCTGTGTCACACCTTTACCAGACTTATGCTTTGAAAGACCCAATTTATCAACAAGATCAGCCTTCCATAAAGCATCAATATTGTTCAAAACCCTGTTTGCTAATAAAGCTTTTCCTTGTGGATTTGGGCATGGTGTAAAAAATCTTGCAAAGATAACATGCTGGTACTTGATAGGGGATAATGCATTTCCCACGTCTTGCCTCAGCATGCAGCCTCATAACACTTCCTAAATGTTTAGATATTGATGGGTCACGATATATTTTTCTTCAGATTCTTCTGCTCAACTTAAACTCTGTAAAAATATCAAATGCTGGCCTTTTTTCAACAGCATAACATTTTTATAATGACTTCTAAAGGAGGATGCAGATAACATATACATATATGTCATTTTTTCTGTGCAACACACCTAAATTTCGCAACAAAAAAGACAATCCTTGTTATGCTTGGATAACCTAAAATCATCTGTATAGTTCAGTACATGGATGACATATTTTTGTGTCTGCTCTTTGCAACTGCAACAACAAATATAAGCAGTTTATGTCAGAGTTACCTTTGTTTAGTTCTTCAGCTATTAAAGGCAGAGCACATTTTATACTTTCTAGCACCCTGCACCCCAGGACAATCCTAACACAATGGGTGCTGCTTTCACTATCATTAATCTTATTCTGTACACACTTTTTTGTCAGCCTGGGGTATTTTGCAGGGTTTATGGGGCATGCTCAGTAGTCAGAGTACCAGAGTACTCCTCATCAGTGCTGTCCACAATATAAAGGTGCATGTGATAGGGTGCTGGGCTTCCTTTCTAAACAACAATAACTCTGGAAATAAGGTGTTTTGGAACCCTTTGTTTAACTCATAAATGCAACTGTGCTGCATAATACAAACAAAATATTCAAATATTTAGTGAGCTATTAAATAGTATAAACATCCAAACTGCCTTGCATTGTGAACCTTTGGAAAAGATTTTTTTTATATCAGAGAACTTGCATATTTCAAATGTATAACAAAAACTACATCATTAATGAAGCAATATTAAATCATAATTCTGAAATAAGCAGTTCAAAGATATCTCTTCCTGTGTTTTTATTAGTATTATTTACTATCATTTATCACACTATTAACTTTAACCTTTCCTGATACATCTGTGCATTTTCAACTGTTGCTTCTCTTAAGAGATGAAGAGCTCCAATCCAATGTTTTACTCCCAGGAATTAGGTTAGTATTCTGTCCATACGATGCTGTATCTTCTATGGTATTAACTCCTGTTTCATTGGGAAGTAATAACTTGACCTTTTCTGGATAAAGAATATGAATTTTTAGGTTGGTATTTTTGTTGGCTTTTTATAATGGTCAGCAGACTTTTCTTCTTTCCATGTTTATTGTAAGAAAGTCATTATCTGACCTTGAAGACATTACTACCTATATTGGCAGAACCATTAGACTATGGAACTTTCAGGAAGAGTTGTTACTGAGATATACATTTTACACTTATGAACCTTGGTGGAACATTTGGCTTAGTAGAAGGCTTCACCAATGCTCTGTTTATTCCACAAGATAGTTCCTCTTGTACACTTAACACCTTTGGAAGCCATATGGCTAAAAAATGTATGTTACTACCATCTGTTTTTTCAGGGTCCTTATATAATTTCTTGTTTTTCTATTTCCTAAGTCCTTAAGTGTGTATAATAACAATGTCATCTGTTTTAAAAGGAATCATTGAACCCCTATTGTTGTATCATGGATTTCAGAAGCCCAATTTTTTTGTAGCAATTGTTCTATATAATGCCCACTTTAGTGAGGAACTAGTACATTTTCATAGATAAATCTAGTAAAGCAATAACCAGTCACTGTAAGTCTTTTTAAGAGATAAATACTGTTGGTAAAACCTCATTTTCTGCACTGACCCCCAAATTAGTTGCTTCAGCAAAGTTGAAAAAAATGTCAAAATGCTACACATCTTCCAGTTTTAGGAAAACTGAGTGTAATGGAATTTCCAAAATATTGTAGCATAGATATAATACAGATAGAGATAAACTGTCCTGTCAGATTTCAAAACCTATTGCAAAGCATCAGCCTAGAATAGTTATACAGCAGCCATTTTGGATGGAATCCTCTGTTTATGTGTAAATTATCAGTGAAACAGGTACTTTGTACACTTTTTAATTATTGTAACTTAAGCTACATGTCAGGACTCTATAAAGTCATATTAGAAAAATAAATAGCCCACCTACAATGAGGATTTGGGTAAAATGTACTTTTTGAAAGAGAATATCAACAGAAGGACAGCATCTAATGAACATCAATGTTATACTTGCTACTAGTATAGTATAACATGTTTCCTATTCTATGGCATCTAAAACTGTGGTAATGTCTTTTCTGTAATACTTCAGCAATATAGAATGGTTGATTTCTGTATACATATATATATATATATATATATATATATATACATATAGATAGATATATATACATATATATATATATATATATATATATATATATAGATATATATATATATATAGATATATATATATATACATATAGAGAGAGAGAGAGAGCATATGTGTATATCTGTGCATGTGTCTGTGTGTGTGTCTACAAACAGACAGACATATATGTAAATGTGTATAAAACGCACAAAGAAATGTACACATTTATCCAGGCCATTTAACAAATTAAAACTGAATTTTCAAAAGGAAAAAAATAAGTTTATTTAACATGTTGCCATGTATATGCAGTATCAAGCTATATCTATGAGGGAGGGTTGGCATAATGGTTTAGGTCATAGCCTTACAGATACAAAGTTCAGGGTTTAATTCTGATCTCTGGTTATAAGCTAGGCTTACAATAGTCTGCAGACATATAGCCTAATAGTTAACTATGAACCTAAATAACAATACATGTTGCTATAAATCTGAACCAGACAGTGTAACACACGAGAAAGCAAAATGTGTCATCTGCCCACCACCACTATTACATAGTCCACCACTGAAAACCCTTTACAATGTAGTTTTAACATGCAAACAGTCAGTAAGTTGCATTACAATCAACTGGATAAACAGGCAAGCCTGGAAAACCTTTGCACTATACACAATAACATTTATGTAAGTAATCTGCTGAGAAGGTGCCATGAGCAGTAACAAAATCCCATCTTATTATTATTTACATCAGAGCTGCAGATCACTGAAGGTCAAAATCAGGTCCCACTTACTATGTGACCTATGCAAACAGGAAATGCTATGCAGTTAAATTACACAGTTCAGCTGTGGGGTCAGAGTCTGGCTCCAATATGCTGTGCATACATGCATATAATGAACAGGCCGGGGAGATGCAAGTCATTAAATGAAGAGGAGCTTTACATTGCAGGTTGGGTCAGACATCTACACAGATCCTGCAGTGTGCTAAGAAGGCCAACATTATAAATCAATGATGAAACACTTTCTCTCCTGTTAGCCTCTCCCACTCATCAATTAAGTTATGGGAGTCTTTTGGTCATCAGTATCAAAGTTCTTTTAACTGTGTGTGTGTTTTTTTCAGGAAATATTATATGCATAAATACATATTTTAAATTACTTACATAATGTTCACTGAGATGCTGCAAAAAAACCTTACCTGTGACAAGCCAAGATATATAGACACAGTTTCAGAAATGTACAAAAATCTTCCTTCTTGGTTTAGTGCAAATACAAATCCATCAAGTGACTGCAGAGGGAAAGAAAATTAATGTTAGAAAAGCCATTACTGGAAGTCAAAAAATGAAATTAATGAATTCATCTGTAGTATAAGCAGTATTCAACCTAGCAGAAATTCTGATTGGAGAGCAAAAGCTATTACAGTATCACAAAACATACAGCTCAGATGCAGATTTTATACAGTTCACACATTGTTTAAAATTACATTGTTAAGTACAAAAGCATAACCATATAACAACGTATGAAAGAGGAAGCCTCAAACAATCCATTAAGAATAAGATGGAATATAAAGCATCATTTCTCTTTTCCTTCAATTTTTTTCAGCCCATAGAAATTCTATCAATTTTTATTTAATAAGCACATCTACACCATTATATAGCACATGTTTTCACAGAAATTTAATAGCAATATGCTACAAATGCTCATTACATCAAATGGACGGGTGTGCTTAAGGGATCATGAATCACACAGTTCATATAACAAGTATGAGCAGACACAGAAAGCAGTTTACTTAACTTACTTTCTCCATATTCTTGTTCCATGTTTTTCTTTTAAAATAAATGTTAGCTCTTATTTATATGTAGATCATGTCATTTTTAGACTACATTGGATAGTCATTTATTTAATGACAGATTAATTCTAGAAAGCTTTTCAGTTAAAAAAATCTCATGTCATTCAATGACTAAAAGCAGCACTTTATGTATATACGTTGGAAAGAAGCTGGCAAGTATATCTATATAAATATATATATATAAATATATATATATATATATATATATATATATATATATATATATATATATATACATATATATATATATATATATATTTATTTATTTATTTATTGCATTTGTTAACCGGGATAAGTCCACTGGGCCTAAAAGAGCCCATTTTCAGTGGAGGCCCAGGGAGAAAAGCTCCAACGAGATACAGAAAAAATATAAACATTAATTAATATAGAAGCAGAAACATTGTTACAGATAGTAAATATAGTAACATATACAGAATATATACATAAAAGCAGGAATCTAGTTTGTTTGATTATAGCAATATATACAAAAAATATACATTAAAGAAGAATTCAGAGAGATATAAACAGAGATCTGTATTATTGTACCAGTATCAACAAGTGAAGATAAAAATAAATATGGAGAAAATATCATATATATATATATATATATATATATATATATATATATATATATATATATATATGGGTCTTCTTCAGTAGTTTGAATTAACACATCAAATGTACAATATTGAGTTGAGAATGCCAAAAAGACATATAAATGAAAACGCAAAAGAGCGAAACTCAAAATTTTGTATATGATACAATATGTGAAGTACTACCTAGATGCTCTAAATTAAGTAAACTCTAATGTTTCATACTTTGTATCTACAGGAAACCACATCTTCACATACAGTATCTTACAGCAGCATATATTATTTCTGTAACCATGAATTTGCCTACTGTACACATATAAAAGAATGTCATGCTATATACTGTTTAGTATAATTATTACTAATAAGGTTTGCCTTTAATGTTTTCACAGGATAAGAGTGTTGGGCATGCTTGCATACACTCACCTGCAGTACTGATGATAGTTTGAGTTTCACTCTTTTGTGCTTTCGTTGATATGCCTTTTTGGCATTCTTGTCTCGATATTGTGCATTTCAATATTGTGTTAATACACACACACACACACACACACACACACACACACTCACACAAAGTACAAAGAAGTTACCCTGCTAGTATATATCAAACAGCTGCAGAGGAAGGAATGTGTGTGTTTGAGTGTGCATGTCTGTATGTGTATTTATGTGCATGTGTGTGCGTGTCTGTACACATGATGCCACTTTAATGTTTATTCCTGTTTATTCTGTACTACGTATCATGATGCCATGTCTTGGAGCTGTAATTATGAAAAAAGATGAATGCACGATCCATACCATAGTATTGGCAAACAATTCCCATTGCAGATATATGACAACATGGCATATTTACACCGTGTATCCTTTCCACTTAGTACACATTAATGCTACCACCACAAATAACACAACCGGAAAGCCAAGTATACTTGTTGAGTGTGACCTGCACCTATAATAAACTACCATAACTAGTGGTCAAAAGGCATATCTCTGTGGTCCTGGTTGTTTCTTCAGGGACGGTTACTTGTATCTGACAGATATCCATAACAGTTATAAATACCCTGTCTACTGTAATATGTGTCATTTAGGTCCTTCATTAGTTCGGCCCACTGTCAGTCCTGCATTTGTTCCTATTTCTGTTTGGAAGATCGAAGCTGTGGTCATAAGCTGACCTTGTCCTGGTTTACCTTACATCATTGGACAAAAGCTGCTGTACATGAAACGTAATGGCAAAGTAGACAGCAGTGTGACATATATACATTCCTCTTTGAAGTCTGAAGAAACATTTAGTTTTAAAGCGAAAGCACTGACTTTTGTTTTATTTGGGATAAAGTTCGTACCTTTACCCTAGTGTTACCTCTGGAGATTTTGCTACCTTATTTTCGAGTAGCTATGCTGTCAGTGGTTTAGTATCACAGCTCTGACACATTCTAATACTTTGTTACTGTTTGGGAAATGAGTCTCCTGCTACATCCTCTGTCAGAATGCATGCTGCTTATTACAACATGTTATACTGTCTACTTCTGTAGTATCACAGCTCTGACACATTCTAATACTTTGTTACTGTTTGGGAAATGAGTCTCCTGCTACATCCTCTGTCAGAATGCATGCTGCTTATTACAACATGTTATACTGTCTACTTCTGTAGTATCACAGCTCTGACACATTCTAATACTTTGTTACTGTTTGGGAAATGAGTCTCCTGCTACATCCTCTGTCAGAATGCATGCTGCTTATTACAACATGTTATACTGTCTACTTCTGTAGTATCACAGCTCTGACACATTCTAATACTTTGTTACTGTTTGGGAAATGAGTCTCCTGCTATGTCCTCTGTCAGAATGCATGCTGCTTATTACAACATGTTATATTGTCTACTTCTGTAGTATCACAGCTCTGACACATTCTAATACTTTGTTACTGTTTGGGAAATGAGTCTCCTGCTACATCCTCTGTCAGAATGCATGCTGCTTATTACAACATGTTATACTGTCTGCTTCTGTAGTATCACAGCTCTGACACATTCTAATACTTTGTTACTGTTTGGGAAATGAGTCTCCTGCTACGTCCTCTGTCAGAATGCATGCTGCTTATTACAACATGTTATACTGTCTACTTCTGGCATGCTTTGCACTCTGTATGAGGACTACACCATGATATCACCTGACAGTTATTCTGAATTTATTTAATTTATGTTAATCTGCTAAATGTGCTAACCCAAAAGATAGTTTGTAGTGGAATCATGGAGACAATACTTCCACAAACCTTGGGACATACACGTGAATTGGAGAAGTCAGTCCCTGATGTAGTCTAAAAAGCTACTATGTATGATTACATTTTGGATTATCATCCCCTATCACCTACACTGCAGGTGAGCCTGATCTGTGTCCTGTTCAGTCAGATGCAGGCAATTGTTAGGAAACATTGCCAGACTCCATAAAGCTCCCAAAGTGGCACATTGTGTCACAGAAGGCAAAAAGCATGACGGAAAATAAACATGACAACACACATAACATGAAAGGAAATACTACACTGTAGGCAAGACAAACTGACATAGATTGATGTCACAATATGTGACGCGAATGAATGAATGAGTCTAATGAAGTGCAAAACTCAGAAGATGGAATGATAGCAAATGGAAACACAAACACACTGTAGGGCCAAATACAGAGAGCAGGACTTCACCTGTTGGTAATACAGGCCACTAATATTTGTAGTAGGAGCTCTAAGGTTGACTATAGATTACTGTTCTGTCTACAAGGATAACTGCGATACAAAATATCAAGCGATCCATGCTCCAACTGACTAAGACGCACTAATTCTAACCCTAATCTTCTCTTTAATCTTAACCCTATGCCTGACCTTAGAAAAATCCATCCCAAAAAACTAGCACTATTCCAATGAAGTACTGTTTGAGTTAATGGATTGAAAGAGGAGAGGGCCTCTTTCACTTTGTTTAGTTTCAGTATTTGTGTGCTGTATTCAGTCTTTTGTGATTTGACCTTTTAGTACTCTGATTTTTTTTAGGACAAAATGTTCATGTAAACTCTAGAACTATCTCTCAGTCAAAAAATGGCACACCATTTCTCAAACTATCCCTCTGGCAAAACATGGTAATGCTGATTTGTAACCTTCTTAAACTTAAGCAAATTTCCCTATCTATCAGGGCACTAAATAATCCCCCTGCTAATCGCAAAAGCCTTCCAACAACTCAGAACATATTGTCATGGACAACAAGCAATGTAACTCAAGAAACTCTCATATTAGATGATATAAATGCAAATTGGTCCTCCACAGATTGATCATCCCCTAAATACTCAGTCACTCATTTGCTTTTACTCAACTCCTTCACATCCCAACTAGGTATAATAAGAGCATGGTAAAGGGTCTATACTGGACTGGATATTACCTACAAATCCAACAAAAATACTAACCAGGGTGATACATAACACTCTGAGTGACCATCCCGCAATATACACCATCATGCTTGGCTCAAACATCCTTAAATCTACAAACTACAATGTGATTAGAAACCTTCCTCTTATGCACTCTAAACCATATAAATGGAGATTTCTAAAGCTTCTTGCTTTTGAAGAAGCCATTAATACTTTCAATAACACATTTCTTAGCATTTTAAATGAATAAGCCCTGACTAGAAGTAAAAGAGTAAAAATAAACCCCACCCCCAGCTGACAACTGATACTAAACAGTCCATGAGAAAGATAGATAGTGTATAAGACCTTCCGGTATCCCAATAAAATAGAGTTCACTTCTGAATCCTATTACCAACTACACAATAAGACAAAAGCTTGTGTAATATCAAAAAGAAAAACAAATCCCAAAAAGTTTTGGTCATCCATAAACAAATGGTCTTAAGTCAGATAAGACTTCATGACCATAAACATTTCCTGTAAATCCTATTAACACCTTATTACGTCTTTTGCATCCCTTCTAAAACCTGACACCATAGCCACCACATCCATTTTCCCTAAAATATCAGTCATCTGACTTCCTTCTCCCTCAGACCTGACTTTTTGCAACCATTAAACATACTTATATAAACTTAAACCAATTTGTATTGCAGCTGTCAGTCTGCCTGCTGAATATGTCAGACTCTCAGCCAAAGTAGTACAGTTACCATTCAAAACATCCAAAACTCATGAAATCTAAATTCAAAGCATTGAGACCATAACATCAAAAACCCAAAACATCTAAAACCCATAAAATTGAAAACTCAGAACATTGAAACTTTGCATCACAGCATCAAACACTACAAATCACATGAAAATAACATTCCCTCCACCTATAACAATACCAAACTAACAAACACACTTTTTACTATGTTTCTGTAGGGGGTACACCCCCTTGCACCCCCCTTTTGTGGGGGAACTCTGCCCCCCACCCTCCCCCCGTCAATTAAATATACCAACTCTGAAATCACACTACAGTGGGAAAAAGTTAATTTCCTAACCCCACTATATCGCAATCACTATAAAGAATGTACACATAATGTCTATATCACTTACCTGTATGACCTAAAAACCACATACAGAGTGGTAAAATAAACACTATATAAATATTATAAATTCTTACACTATATAAATAATATTAGTCTTCTTTCGGCTTTTCCCGGTTAGGGGTCGCCACAGCGGAACTCCGGTCCGCTAATGATTGGCAGTAGATTTTTACGAGCTGGCTTGCTGGGCCTAATGCACAGCCTTCAATGAAGGAACGCCCATTTACGCATGTCGCCACACAGAAGACGCTCTAACTGAGAATCAAACGGGCAACGTCTAACTGTGAGGCGACAACGCTACTGCAGCACCACCACCGCCCTACACTATATAAATAATAACTTTATAAATAAAAACTGCAACATCTCATAGTGATACCACAAGAATAACAGATTAAACTATAACATTTACACATTTGATGATACACTATTCCCCTATTATACATTTTCGATGTTATGAAATTCAATGTTATGGGTTTTAGATGTTTTGGGTCTTCGATGTTATGGTCTCAATGTTTTGAATTTAGATGTTATGAGTTTTAGATGTTTTGAAGTGTAACCAAGTAGTACCATATCCTGCATTAGTCCTTATCAATAGATCCCTATAGCAATCATATGTCCTGCATATAAGGAAACAATTACATGTTCCATCTCTTCATAAAAGGCAGCAGCTCAACTGACTTCTCCAGCTACAGGCCTGTTGTTATATTAATTTTATACCATCTTCCTAATCCAGAACACTAAATAAATGTGTCCATCCCAACATCTCCAGTACCTTCTCAACAGCAGCCTACTATCACATCCAGAACACTAAATAAATGGGTCCATCCCAACTTCTCCAGTACCTTCTCAACAGCAGCCTACTATCACATCCAGAACACTAAAGAAATGTGTCCATCCCAACTTCTCCAGTACCTTCTCAACAGCAGCCTACTATCACATCTAGAACACTAAATAAATGTGTCCATCCCAACTTCTCCAGTACCTTCTCAACAGCATCCTACTATCACATCCAGAACACTAAATAAATGTGTCCATCCCAACTTCTCCAGTACCTTCTCAACAGCAGCCTACTATCACATCCAGAACACTAAATAAATGTGTCCATCCCAACTTCTCCAGTACCTTCTCAACAGCAGCCTACTATCACATCCAGAACACTAAATAAATGTGTCCATCCCAACTTCTACAGTACCTTCTCAACAGCAGCCTACTATCACATCCAGAACACTAAATAAATGTGTCCATTCCAACTTCTCCAGTACCTTTTCAACAGCAGCCTACTATCACATCCAGAACACTAAATAAATGCGTCCATCCCAACTTCTCCAGTACCTCCTCAACAGCAGCCTATTATCACATCCAGAACACTAAATAAATGTGTCCATCCCAACTTCTCCAGTACCTTCTCAACAGCAGCCTACTATCACATCCAGAACACTAAATAAATGTGTCCATCCCAACTTCTCCAGTACCTTCTCAACAGCAGCCTACTATCACATCCAGAACACTAAATAAATGTGTCAATCCCAACTTCTACAGTACCTTCTCAACAGCAGCCTACTATCACATCCAGAACACTAAATAAATGTGTCCATTCCAACTTCTCCAGTACCTTTTCAACAACAGCCTACTATCACATCCAGAACACTAAATAAATGTGTCCATCCCAACTTCTCCAGTACCTTCTCAACAGCAGCCTACTATCACATCCAGAACACTAAATAAATGTGTCCATCCCAACTTCTCCAGTACCTCCTCAACAGCAGCCTATTATCACATCCAGAACACTAAATAAATGTGTCCATCCCAACTTCTCCAGTACCTTCTCAACAGCAGCCTACTATCACATCCAGAACACTAAATAAATGTGTCCAATCCAACTTCTCAACAGCATCCTACTATCACATCCAGAACACTAAATAAATGTGTCCATCCCAACTTCTCCAGTACCTTCTCAACAGCAGCCTACTATCACATCCAGAACACTAAATAAATGTGTCCATCCCAACTTCTCCAGTACCTTCTCAACAGCAGCCTACTATCACATCCAGAACACTAAATAAATGTGTCCATCCCAACTTCTACAGTACCTTCTCAACAGCAGCCTACTATCACATCCAGAACACTAAATAAATGTGTCCATTCCAACTTCTCCAGTACCTTTTCAACAGCAGCTTACTATCACATCCAGAACACTAAATAAATGTGTCCATCCCAACTTCTCCAGTACCTCCTCAACAGCAGCCTATTATCACATCCAGAACACTAAATAAATGTGTCCATCCCAACTTCTCCAGTACCTTCTCAACAGCAGCCTACTATCACATCTAGAACACTAAATAAATGTGTCCATCCCAACTTCTCCAGTACCTTCTCAACAGCAGCCTACTATCACATCCAGAACGCTAAATAAATGTGTCGATCCCAACTTCTCCAGTACCTTCTCAACAGCAGCCTACTATCACATCCAGAGCACTAAATAAATGTGTCGATCCCAACTTCTCCAGTACCTTCTCAACAGCAGCCTACTATCACATCCAGAACACTAAATAAATGTGTCCATCCCAACTTCTCCAGTACCTTCTCAACAGCAGCCTACTATCACATCCAGAACACTAAATAAATGTGTCCATCCCAACTTCTCCAGTACCTTCTCAACAGCAGCCTACTATCACATCCAGAACACTAAATAAATGTGTCCATCCCAACTTCTCCAGTACCTTCTCAACAGCAGCCTACTACCACATCCAGAACACTAAAAAAAGTGTCCATCCCAACTTCTCCAGTACCTTCTCAACAGCAGCCTACTATCCACATCCAGAACACTAAATAAATGTGTCCATCCCAACTTCTCCAGTACCTTCTCAACAGCATCCTACTATCACATCCAGAACACTAAATAAATGTGTCCATCCCAACTTCTCCAGTACCTTCTCAACAGCAGCCTACTATCACATCCAGAACACTAAATAAATGTGTCCATCCCAACTTCTCCAGTACCTTCTCAACAGCAGCCTACTATCACATCCAGAACACTAAATAAATGTGTCCATCCCAACTTCTACAGTACCTTCTCAACAGCAGCCTACTATCACATCCAGAACACTAAATAAATGTGTCCATTCCAACTTCTCCAGTACCTTTTCAACAGCAGCCTACTATCACATCCAGAACACTAAATAAATGTGTCCATCCCAACTTCTCCAGTACCTTCTCAACAGCAGCCTACTATCACATCCAGAACACTAAATAAATGTGTCCATCCCAACTTCTCCAGTGCCTCCTCAACAGCAGCCTATTATCACATCCAGAACACTAAATAAATGTGTCCATCCCAACTTCTCCAGTACCTTCTCAACAGCAGCCTACTATCACATCCAGAACACTAAATAAATGTGTCCAATCCAACTTCTCAACAGCAGCCTACTATCACATCCAGAACACTAAATAAATGTGTCCATCCCAACTTCTCCAGTACCTTCTCAACAGCAGCCTACTATCACAATCACAGCATGGTTTTCACCCCAGTCATGCCACAGGTTCAACATTACTTGCAATTACTAACATTATTTACCAAAACAGACATGAAGGAAAGTTAGCTACCTCTATCTTTCTAGATGTCTATACAACCTCAGGCATCATCTCCCAACTCTGATCAAAGCTTTCTCACCTTGGCTTCTCTACCTACTCTCTCACCTAAATCTACAGCTATCTCAGTAATAGAGCTACGGTTGTCAAATGACAAAATGCTAAATAAAACTCTTTACCTGTAATTGTATAGTAAGGATCAGTCCAAGAGGCCCTACTATTAAATGCACTTATCAATAATATAAATCTAATGTGTAATGCCTCAACCTTCACATAATATGCAGACAATGTTATAATCATTTATTCTGCTTCCTCTGTCTAACAACTGCAAGGTAAAGCTTAAGAATCTGTCCCCTCTGTAGAGTTATAGGTTTATAGGTTCATAGGATCATAGGTTCATAGTTCTCTACAGGCTAACGACCACCTGGGTCTTTAAAAGGATAGCCGTGCAATCCATCCCAGTTGTGTCCCTTTGTATCGTGGCCATTTATTTGGGAGGAGATGTTAGGAAATTTCTAGAGGTTATGTGGGGGAGGGGTATGTTAGTTAGGGCATTACAGTCTGCCTCTGTCTATCAGGGATATGGGGCCTAGACCCAGGGTGAATTTCAATTTCTCAACTATTGGTCAAGGTTATGTTTAAATAGGGTAAATAATGGACTCTGCTTCACATGGATGAGCTTGTTCCAGCACATGGGAAACCTTTGAGGCACATATATGTGCCAATAACATGTATTATGTCAAAAGCAAAATTTAAATCCTTGGATCTAGTACTTCAGGTGTTGTTTGTTTTGCAGATGTGCCAAAAGTCCATCAGAGATGGATCCAAGTATGCCTTGTATGGTAGGTACAGTTCGCCTTTCAGTAACCTGGTAGCCTACAGGAGAAAGAATATAGAGATAGAGCTTTAAAGCAATCCATATAGGGTAATATGTTTATAGCCTGGATTTTCTTGGTAAGGAACATTTGTGGGCATTCCAGTTGTTACTTTGACTGGTCATGTACGTGCTAAAGGGAGTATTACACTCAATGATGGGTCTGATAAGGGCTGAATAAAGTGGCACTATGGCTTCCTTGGATATGGATGCCATATCCTTACTTAAGTTGGGTGACATGGAATGATTTTCTTACTAACTTGAACACAACTTGGTCAAAGACCAGATTACTGTTTACATATGTTCCCAGATCCCCGACTACCAGGTCAGCTCTTAGTGGTGTCTTATGGATTAATTAGCTTGGGTGGCACTTTTTCCAAAAGGCACTCTAATACATGTCTTGGCATTGAACTCTGGTCTGTGACTTCGAAAGCAGTCAACTGTCTGCATTAGACCCTCTTGTAAGATATTTGCATCATGTGGAATATATGACAGCTCCCTGTTTGCAGCCCTCTGTGAACTTAGCTAGCTACAGGCCTTTTACATTAGCCTTAACTTCTGTAGATGCCTAACAGGAGCCATCCCAGCACAGAGCCCTGACGCACCCTGCTGGTGACCAGTCTCTCACTGGAGGTGCTATTACAAATCCTAACTTCCTGCATCCTGTCTGTGAGTTGGCTGGTAATCCACTGGGTTATGCAGGGATTTATACACAGTTCTATAAGTTTGTCAACAATACCCGAGTAGGGTATTGTACTGAATGCCTTAGTCAGGTCTGGGTAGAATGTATGCATCATTTTCCCTTCATCCATTGCTTGGTGACATCAGAGAAGTCCACTAGGTTTGCTTACATACTACCCAGCCTTCTGTATGCTTCCCCCACTCCTACCAGCTTACACTCTATTCAAACCAAAGGGGGGGGGGGCTGCCCTGGCTTCAAAGTGTTAGGAGGTGTGATTGGCAGATACTGATGGTGGGGTAGCACACTACAGGCATTCAGAAAGGAATGCCAATACTGCATTTGTTGTCATGACTGAAGCTGAAGTTGAAGTGCTTTGTGGAAGGTATTTTAATTGTAGTAAGCCATGTGTTATATCTGTACCAAGTAGTTTGCTAGAGTCACAGAGAAAAGTTTTTTTGTTTTCTTTTTGTTTCTCAAAATTGAGAGGATTTTTTTTCTCAGTTGGAGGGAGTCACCAGATAAACTAGCTATACTTGTGAATAAAATGAAAACTTGACGAGTGTTATGACAACATTGACAGCACTGTAGCCCATCTACTCAACGTAAAATCCTTTAACAACCTGATAAGTGCCATCCTGGAGGAACTCTTCTACAATAGTACTCACCTACCAGAAGGCTCTTTTGTAGTGACAAATACCTTGCCTCCACACTCATATCTCTCACTTCGCATGTGATGTACAATACTCTAATTACATTCTTAAACTTTAGAATAAAGTACCTAACACTCAGAACTTCAAGTCTTACTTAAAATCTTTTCTCTTGACTTGTAGATATGCCTTTGCATCAACCATCCTGGTTAAATTTTCGTCTTCTCTTCTTACAATCTTGTTTCTCTTTTAGTTTCAGTACAATAAAAGCATGTATACAGTGTAAATAAAATGAATATTGAACCTTAGATTTGAATTCTTCACCATGAATTGGAGAATGTTCAGTGGCAGTTGACTCAGAGATTAAGGTTACAAGTTACAGTTACTGTCGTACAGGGTTTGATTCCCTGAAGTCCTTGTTTGCCTACTATGTGACCGTGAGCAACTTACTTAATCAGACACTGAACCTGGGTCACCCGTGAAAAGGGGGTCTATATTAGATCACCGAAATGGCTCATTATTGAATGCTGTAATGTCGAACTGCAAAACCCGAACCCTAACAATACTAAAACCTCAAAACAGCAAATTTTTTCCAAGGGAAAAAAATTTGCTGTTCCGAGAAACACACACACACATCACAAGCACACGAAAAAGCAGCAATCCACAAACACACACACACTTAAAAACAACATCTAACCCTGCACTACACTGCACATACACTACTATCTATCCACTTACCTTAACTGAGACCCTAACCCTAAGGTCCATCACTATCGCACACTCACCTCACCCATGCCCTAACCCTAACTCACCCAACCCGTGCCCTAACCCGAATGTCCGCACAATCACACACTTACCTTAACTCAACCCGTAACTTTCCACCGCATTGTTAAAAACAGCGAAGCCACAAGAACAGCCAACTGAATTCTTTCCCTAGGAAAGAATTCAGTTTTGTGCAGCTTCGCTGTTTTCAGCATTCGAGATATTGGGTTCGATATTAGATCATTCGAAATTCAGCCATTTTGATGATCTAATATAGACCCGTGAAAAGGGACTGTGTGTCCAGTGGCCTACCCTGGTTAACAGAGAGGATTATTATTTAATGTACAATGCAGTTTGCTTTACTGACACTTTTTTGTATTACTAATCTAGTTAGTGCTATCAGAATGTTCACTTTTACTAACTTGATCTATGCTAATGGATATTGTACTTTTAATGATATATGGACCTTTTCTCCCTCGGCATCCACTGAAAATAGATCTTCTAGGCTCAGTTGCACTTTCCCACTAAATAAAATCAGGTAAATAAATAAATAAGCAAGCAGCTTTAGGATTTTTTTTTTTTTTTTTTGCAATTTCGTTTTCACTTACACACTACATAGGATCGTCACTGCAGTTCTTTAGATTCTATGGTTATAGTGTGGGATTCTATGAGTTGTGCCGTGCGGTATTAATATGTACATTGCTCTACAGCGGTATTATTCATAGAGAGTAATATTTCATTGTTTTGTTTCCCAGGGTTGTGTTTAATTCATTGTCTTTGTTTATCCCTGTTGTTGGTGTTGATGCACTGACACAAGTACATTTTAAAAACAACTTAGAAAAACAGACATAAAATAGTCATAGTTTTTACAATCCAAGCATAGGAACTCAAAACAGATAGGTACAGGTCTTTTTTCTAACAGAAATAATAAATATTAAATAGAATTATCTAAACAAGTTACTATTCTACAAAAGGGCCTTACAGAAACAGATGCTTGGTGCCAGAGCCATAGGTTCAAGCTCAATGCCAAGAAATGTACAGTTATCCCCTTTGGGAAAAAACATGTACCCATGAATTACCACATAGGTTGCAGTACACTAAACACTGAAAGTGTGATAAGAGACATAGGGATACAGGTGGACAGTGGT
>NC_056737.1:154399887-154412387 GCF_019279795.1 Protopterus annectens | reverse complement strand
AATAGCCATGTGTTCTAACACCAGGAATGCCTGCTATAACAAACTTACACAGCCGAGCAAATTGCTCAGCTACATAAGGTATATTGACTGCTCATGTTAATGAATACAGCAAAAAGCTCTTATTTACCCAATCATTTTCTAGGTAAGTGCCAAAGAGCTTAGTGCACAAGTAGTATTGGGATTGGTATGTAAAAGTGTATGTGTGTGGCTGCATGTGTGACTGTAAGTAGTAGTATGAGTGATGTAAGGGGTGTGTGTGTGTGTGTGTGTGTGTGTGTGTGTGTGTGTGTGTGTGTGTGTGTGTGTATGTGTGTGTGTGTGTGTGTGTGTGTGTGTGTGTGTGTGTGTGTGTGTGTGTGTGTGCGCACTGAGTGCTTTTCTGTCTAGGAAGTTGCAGTAGGGGGTGTTAATAAGGGGGATAGTTAATATGGTGTGTGTGTACGTTTCTTTATGTGTGTGTGTGTGTGTGTGTGTGTGTGTGTGTGTGTGTGTGTGTGTGTGCACTGAGTGAGTCTCTGTCTAGGAGGCTGCAGTAGTGGTGGTAATAAGGGAGATAGCTAGTATGGTTTGTGTGTATATACGTATCTTTGTGTGTGTGTGTGTGTGTGTGTGTGTGTGTGTGTGTGTGTGTGTGTGTGTGTGTGTGTGTGTGTGTAGGTGAATAGGTGAGTGCTTCTGTGAGTGTGTGTGTGTGTGTGTGTGTGTGTGTGTGTGTGTGTATGAATAAATGTGTGAATGTGTGTCTGTGGTGGGACTGCCACACCACCTCAATCCCTTAGACGTGAGCAACATTGAGGGCAGAACACTAGACACCAGGAAATTACTGTTCATGTCATGACATAAAGGCACTTAAAATAACTAGAAAAAATGTTTTGCAGCACGAAAACTGTGGGGGATAGATAAGCACTAGACATTGGGGATAGACTCTATAACATAAATTAAAAGCACTTAAAAAGGCTCAAACACTGTAACAGTAAAAAAGGCTGAAACACTGTTACCTGGGCCAGCACTATACATAAGGATCACTGGTAAAATATTACCTGTTTGCAAAAAAAATAAATAATTAAATGAAGGGGGGGGGGGCAGTTAAACCTTGCACTCTTAACACAGAAAGCAGCTTGTCAAGCAGGAGGTTTAACCAACTACACTAACTTATCATAGTGTAGTTAGGGTTGCTTTTATAGAAAAATAAGTATGAATCTCTAATGTCTGGCATTATTGTATGATTGCAGTAGTCTGTAAGATAAATGAGAGATGCATTTATATTAAGAACCTAGAATCCAGGCTCTCTCACTCACCAGTCAATACATCTGACACTAAGCAGGTTGTTAGCATGCACACCTCACCGTCAGCACCAACCAAACCAACAACACATAAATCTACATACGTGGAGGTCCTTACGAGAAGTTTACCTAAACATCTGAGACCTCCCAAACACAAGCATTTTTCACATAATACATCCTCTGCAGAACACAGTACACATAATATCTCACACACCAGTGTCTCACCAGACAAGCCCCTAAGGCAAAACACAAAACCTAATATCTTAGCCATAGGAGACTCCATTGTGAGACACACAAATGTCCCTCTCACCAGGTTGGATAAGGAAAAGATCACAGTCAGCTGTCTGTCAGGTGCCAAGAACCACCACATCACACATGCAGTCAAGTCTCTCAACTACAGGTACTGTTATTATTCCATCACAGTCCAATTTGGTGTGAATGACTTGAGACGTACCTCACTGAACTATATGAAGAGAGACATGACTGAGCTCTCTGATTATGTGTCTCAGGCAGGTACGTCCCTAGCCTTAAGCATCATTTTACCTTTGCCTAGGAGGATGTCACACTACAAACAAAAAAATTACTGACTTCAACAATTGGCTTAGTTTCTGGTGCCATTCTAGGGGTCCAGTATTTGTCATTCTGGGAGGACAAGGCCAACAGGCCTCGATGCTTTACCAGAGATGGCCTTCATCTATCAACCTTGGGATTTTGGTTAATGGTTAAGGCTCTTGTCACCCCCTTGGTGCATTTTATTAGGCAATGTAAATCTAAACCTGCAACTACACTCACTGGGAAGGTGCTGACATTTGTGCAATCACACAGACCTGGTTTAAGGCTGCACAGAGCAAATCACACATACTGGGTTACATTTCCTTCCACACATTCAGACCACAAACAGAAGGTGTGAAAACTAAAGGATGTGGTGTATCAATACTTATAAAAGATAAATACACCACTAATAGCATGATTCTCTTGAATGACTACAGGTGCAGTTGACTGTTAGTAAGACTTCTCTTCAAGTCATTGCCAGCTATAGGAACCCCTCCATGAATCAGGACATCCACAACACCTACCTGGATCAACTTGAGTCAATCAAGATACAACAGAACACCTTGATTTTGGGCATCCAAGGCCAAAAATACAGTCTCTATGGGACCAGATAACATCTCAGGTTGTGTCTTATATGGGTTAAATCAGGAATTAGCAACCCCACTGGGTACACTTTTCAATCACAGCCTAAGCACTGGCTTTGTCCCAGTGGAAGGAAAAACAGCTACTGTTACCTCCTTGCACAAAGGGGGTGCATCCAATGACCCTGGGAACTATAGATCCATTAGCCTGTCCAGCCTTATCTGTAAGGCCATGGAGCAAATCATCATGGAACTTACCAACAAAGATGCAGGAAATCTCCAAACACTTGGCTCCACCCAGTTTTGCTTAATCAAGGGGAGAACATGCCTGTTAAACTTTATGGACTTCTTCAAGGCAGTCACCAAAGCCGTAGACAAGGGCATATCTGTGCATCCAGCCTAGCTAGACTTACCCAAGGCCTTTGACACAGTCCCCCACTCAGACATCATTGATAAACTCACCCAGCTGGGTATCAACCCATATATTGCCAGGTGAATTGCAAACTGGCTCATTGATAGAACTCATATTGTCAAAATAAGGAACACCACCTCCACCAGCTGACCCATTAACCAGTGGTGTTCCACAAGAGATCGGTTCTGGAACTCCTACTTTTCAGAATCTACCTCTCTGAAGTACAGGCAAAAGCTTAAGGTCTATGGCTGACAATGTTTACTGATCACTACAAACTAGGAGCGGCCATTGAGTCCCCTAAAGATGTCAAGATCCTGCAAGATGGACTTGCACAGATGAATGATTGAAGCCAAAGTCATGGTCTTAAATGTACAGCAAAAAAAATGGATTATCATCTCCTTTGGCAAGGGTGCTGTTCCTGCTAACTATCACATCATTAGCAATACCCTAAGAATGCTTTTAGTGGTGAGAGATCTGGGCATACAAGTTGATAGCAATCTTACCTTTGATCACCACGTCTCCACAGTGGTAAGAAGGGCATTTTACACTGCTCATCTCATAAGTAAGGGCATTGCCTCCAGAAAAAAGGAGTTCATAACCCCCTGTACTCTTCCCTCATCAGGAGAATAATAGAGTACAATGCTCCTTTTGATATGTACGTTTCCAGGCACCTGCAGCAATTGGAAAGACCACAAAGGTTCCTTAAGAAAATTCAGGGTCTTCAACATCTGTCATATGCAGACAGACTGAAATCACCATCACTTTACACTGTGTTGTACAGACTGCTCAGAGGTGACCTATGCCTTGCATATAGTGTGATCCTTGACCCTGCTTTAATGGGAATGCTGCACATTCGCAAGTCAAATAGCACACAGGTCACTCACTCAAAGGACCTTAACCTCGTATGTGACATCAACAGAACTTGCCGAAGGGACAGATTTGTCTCACAGAGGTTACCTCACCTATGGAACAAGCTTTCAAATCATGTTAAACAAAGCCCCTTGTTGACCCTATTTAAGTGTAATTTGGACGACTGGATGCGAAACCAGAAATTCACTCCTGGGATTACACCTGTGTCCCTCCTGGAAAGGGGCAATAGGTGCTGATTTTAGTGTCTGCTCAAAACAGACACTCTAGGGAACTACGGTTGTACTTGGCTAGGCTTGCAAGGGTCCTAGGTCTATTAGCATAGTACCCTCCTATGAGGGACTGGGCACATATAACAGGCTGCAACAGGAGTTGAAGTGAGGTACACCATGTGGGTGTGGGTGCTTTAGGCAAATCTGGAAGGAATGCCAGACAACAACAGGGAACATTTCTAAAGTTACTGGACTTGTTTATAAAGTAAAAAGAGCAACTCTAGCATCACAATGCTATTTATGAAGAGTAAGAAGAATGCCACTCTAATGTTAGGCATTACTAACTTACTGCACTGAAAATATAAGAGGATACATAGGGGACATTCTGTTAACTTAGAGAAAGCTTAAGAGGTGTGTGTGTGTGTGTGTGTGTGTGTGTGTGTGTGTGTGTGTGTGTGTGTGTGTGTGTGTGTGTGTGTGTGTGTGTGTGTGCATGTGTGTGTGTGTGTGTGTGTGTGTGTGTGTGTGTGTGTGTGTGTGTGTGTGTGTGTGTGTGCGTGTGTGCGTGTGTGTGTGCATGTGTGCATGTGTGTGTGTGTGTGTGTGTGTGTGTGTGTGTGTGTGTATGCGTGCGTGTGTGTGTGTGTGTGTGTGTGTGTGTGTGTGTGTGTGTGTGCATGAGTGCATGCGTGTGTGTGTGTGTGTGTGTGTGTGTGTGTGTGTGTGTGTGTGTGTGTGTGTGTGTGAATGGGGGGACCTATGGCAATCAGACACATGGGCTGCCAGTAGTGACTATCACTGGAAAGTGCTGATTTCCACTCCTGGTAGTTAAAAGCAATTCAGAGACATGCAAACTACACGATAATGAGGTCCTTCCTCAATGTGCCTAACATGTCTCTGAATTTCAATTTCCAAGCCAAGAAGAAACTTCGCAGTGTGGAGGGTGTGATGCTCACTTCCTAAATTATGCTATGCACTTAGTTCACTTAATAAAAATTGAACTGTAAAATATAACTATAAAATATGTGCTAGAAAATAATCAAATAAAAATAGTAAGTAGTCCACAGTTGAGTTAAAAACGTATTCTTTATTGAAACACACAAACAAATGACCTAGTTGAGTATAATGGGAAAATAAAAATATACTCATTATTACTCAACTAGGATCACTTGTTTGTGTGTTTCAATAAAGGATATTCCATTTTTAACTCAGCTGTGGACAACCTACTATTTTCTATTTGATTATTTTGTAGCAGGTATTTTATAGTTATATTTTACAGTTAGATTTTTATTAAGTGAACTAAGTGCATAACTTACTTAGGAAATGAACATCATACCATCCACACTGCAAAGTTTCTTCTTGGGTTTGCTTTTGACCCAGTATAAGTTGCATATTGGGTTTTTCTGAGACTTTGAGGGATACCGCAGATTTTTTTTTTGAATTTCAGTTTCCCATATCATGGAATCAGTGCCTTTTGGCCACAGCTCTTACCACCAGAGGAGGGCTTCTTTCTGAATCCCTGGTTTGGTATTTCTAACTCTGACAAGGCAGCTGACACAGTATTACATAAAAGGCAATAAAGAAATTAGCCTCAAATTGAGGTACAAAAGTTCCCACAAAGGACCCAGCATGCAGATCAAATCCCGAAATACGTATTTGCATTTTCAGTAACTGCTTCTGGCACAGTTAGATAAATTTAAATAAATATTTTACAAATATTTTCAGACTTGATTTGAATGCTGTACTCTTTGTGTAATACATAATTATTTATATGGCTTTAATGAAGTTAATCAAACAGCACATCAACAATAGAAAGGTTGGAAAAAATGAAAAATAAATACTGATGCAGTTTTGTGTATGGTCCAAGACGTAACTTTGGATCATTCAAATAAGCAATATTTTATATGTTCGCCTCTCTTCAAAAAATAATTAAAAACCTACTTTTCCAACTCCCCTTTGTGCACCTGCCATCACCCCACCTAAACTCTGGCTACCTATCTCAAAAGTATTTTCGCTCCTTTACTCTCTGTATACTCACTAATCCCGTGAAGCCTTAACAACGTCTATGTTACACTCTTTTATCTTCTACCCTCTCTCACCCTACCTTCCTCCCTTCCCGTGATCAGCACTACTCTTCTTCCTCCGTTGTAATACTCTACCTCCTTGGTACTTCTTTTTCCTATATCTTACATCCCCTTTCTTTACCCTCCACTTGCAATGCCTTCATCTCTTCGAATTATCTTCCTCAAATATTATCCAAACCTTCCCCATTAACCGATATAGTACTCAGGTTTTTACTTTTTTCATACAGATATCTGTTTTTGACTTGTAATCAAACTGTCCTTGTTAGTACAGCTGCATGTTAATTCACCTCCTGCCCCATCATGTATTTTTCACTTGTAATGATACTGCATGCTTAGAACAGCTATATATTAATTTCTCATCCTCCCTAATCATATATTAATATCAAATATTTCTAGGAGCCTGTCTCCTTCATTGTTTTCATCAGTCAGTTGTCTTCCTATTATCGTGCATCTTTTCTACTCGTGTTTTCACTTTATCATGTAATAGGCATTTTTTCATGCATAGTATGTCTTTATATTGTACTTTTATCATGTATGTTTATCTTGTACTTTTTACATTGTATTTTTGGAGCTTTTCTACTTGGGTCTCTACAGAAAATGAACCTCTGGCCCAGTTGGATTAACCCGGTTAACAAATGAGAAATAAATCTTTTTTTTTTTTTCAAGAGGACAAACCCTACTGCACCTGCTATGTGAGGGACTGCACTATCCAGCTCCTGCTACTTAAACGTTACAACTCTGAGATTGCACAGTACAGAGGAAAGGATACATTCCTCAACCATGATATTACAGCAGTTTCACACAAATGTCAACTGCTTTGCTATTGACAAAATTAAGCAGGCATGTAAGCTGTTTACTGAAACATCAGTCAACTAATTTAAGTGTGGGTATATATACATATATAGACGCACACACACACACACACACACACACACACACACACACACACACACACACACACACACACACACACATATATAATTATATATTGCAACATAGCATGTTTATTCTCGCCAAATGCTGAATATAAGTGATATGAAAGTGTGTAAATAGTTGTATAAATGCTGTATATAGCAGTGTTGTGAAGAATACATTGTAGACAGTGTGGTGTTTCTTAGCAGGTAGCAAGTGTTTCTGTTAAACTGTACCTGTTTCTTTAAGAAAATAAATAATCTTGATTGTATTAGTAACAAGAGGCATGCTTAATGAGTTACTGAACACAATAGAAAAAGACTGACAGGAGAAGCCTGCTCAGAGAGTGTCTGCCTTTTCTGAAAAGGAACTACCTCTAAGAGCCAGAATCAACCACAGTGAAGGAAGACCTGGAGGAATAAGCTAAAAATTGTTTCTGGCAGAAGAATCTAAAGAGACCTACCAAGAGACAGTTCACAACAATTTAAAATGGAGTCTAAGATTAAGTTCAATGTACTTACTTTATATTAAGTTAAGCCATAAGATATTGTTTTACTTCAAATATTTTATCTTATTTTTGCTTGTATATAATAAACTGCATCATTTTTATAAACCCGGTAGTCTCAGCTGCATTACTCTTCCATTTCACTGCATCTTTAGGGTATTTTGGCACAAGTTACTAATGACAAAGTCCTGAGACCTTTGATTGTCAACATGAGTCTATTTTTCCACAAATGAGAGAGAGACAAGAGACAGACAGATCATACTGACTGAAACCAAAGGTATGATTGTAGTAACTAAAGCAATGCCTACCCCAAAATGACATGTGAGGTGGATTTCAAGGTGTATGTTTATACCTTTGAGTGGTATGTCCACCAGCAGGGATGAGAATGATCTGTGTAGGAAAGGGTGTTATCGTTAGCTGGGAACCAATAACAATCTTCATGGACTCGAAGGGACTGATTACCAGGACTATAATAAAGTCAAAATGTCTTTACTTGCTAGAGTTACCTTGCTAGAGAAGCAAACACCCAAAAGCTTCATAGCTGGACAATTTCTCACAACAAATTGGTAAAGTCACAGTTATTCAGCTTTGATCATAATTTATGTTTAGACCAAATGGTCAACATAACAAAAAAAAAAAAATTATATATATATATATATATATATATATATATAAATCATTATTATATATATAGATAGACATATATGTATAATGTTAGTGACAGACAAATTCAAATGACTTAATCCCTTTAAGAAATTGTGTGTGTTAACGTAACCCTAAAAATGGAAAGTATTGTGTTGCACAGGCATTGCTGTAGCAGTGATTATAGGTCACTGAGGTCAATGTAGAGAGCAGGCACAGTGACAGAGCCAAGAACTTTGTAGAAACTCATGCAGTTTGTCTTTGAAAAGACTAGAGGAAGTATACTTCTTTAAGAGTAATAGGAAGTAAGTTTCATTTCTTTGCTGCATAACTGCTATTTGCCTGATGTGCTTTTTGATTTTTTTTTTACTTCAGTAAGATTTGAATCTGCAGATGAAGGAATTCTTCAGGGGGAATACCACTGAAGTAGAGAACTCAGATGGGGCATTTGTTTGGAAAGAAAGATATGCTAAGGGTAAATTTTAATTGTGAGAAAGTGAGGTGATTTGGAAATTCCCCTTAGCTGCTTGAGAGCTTGGCAGTGATGGGGTGGGTTGCATAGCTGGATAGCACATTTTGCAATACTGTTGTAGCACTAATCCATTTTTCATATTAGAAAAGTATTCATATTTGTAAGAACAGAAGTAGAATGCAGCAGACTAGACAGAAGGAAAAATGTGGCACTAAAAACTTAGAGGCACAACTGGAGCAGCGCTGACACCTAACGACTTCCTGACTACCTTCTTCGTCTTCTTCTTCTTCTCCTTGCAGAAGGAAGAACTGCGGGGTCTGGTAGCTGCTCCATTAGCTCAGCTTGGATTGCAGCACTGAAGGTGGGTAGTGGAGACTGAAAAGGTTGGTAAACTTTTAAGCAGCTAAAAGAGGATTCCGAGGTAAGAAAACTACTGACAGATTCCCCCAAGGATAATATCCAATCTTGATACATAAAACCGGCAAAACCTGTTGGAAGAAAAGAGAGGAAATAAAGATTTTACTCATTTTCTTCACAGAAGCATTTGCACAAAATATCTCCCCTAACGTGAAGTCACAATCCAAAAATATAAGTTGTCTAGAAAAAAATAAATAAATAATTAACAGAAAACCTCACAGTTTTTTCTCCAAAAATTTAATTTGTGGAAGGATTTCCCCAACAGGGGATTTTTCTGCCCAGCATTGAAGTACTGATAAAGACTGACAGTCCCACAAACCCCACCAAAGTACAAGAACAGATGTACAATACTAACATCTCAAAATTGTGAAATGATGCACAGATTTCAGTAGTTAATTTACCAGCACAAAGTACTGAATTTGGCAAAGAAAGAAAACTCTCTGTATCTAATTTCAGACAGAAAAATTAATCCTCTGTAGGGTATTTAACTAATGTAGGATGAGTGAGCACATGCGCACAAAAACACACACACACACACACACACACACACACACACACACACACACACACACACACACACACACACACACATGCACACACTCTCACATATATAATATGCAAATCTACAGGTACCTGAAACTCTGCCAAGTTACTTATGACATGTTTTTGATGTAGGAAGAAATTGGAGCTGCCATGTAAAACTCATACATATTTGATGAGGATATGTAGCCCCCACACTGAAGGAATTACATACATCAACTTTTTCAGTGAGGATATGTAGCCCCCACACTGAAGGCATTACATACATCTTTCCAACATTTTCACTATTTTATGACACATTTACAGGAAAACCTAAATAAATAAATGGTACCGCTGCTGTTCAGCCTCTTTGCTGGCAAACGCAATGGTCCTTACAAAAATGCACTGCATCTGCATCGACTGCGCACACATATGCTTTTTTATGTGTTGTCAGTATCTTGGAATTTCCTCCTTTCATATATTAAAAGCTTCAGAACTTTTATATTTGGTAACAGTCAACTCCCATCTCAGATGGCTTATCAACATTATGTTTATGTGGGAGCTAAGGCCAACAATCCATCAGTACTTTTGCTAAAAGCAAGAGAATTCTTGTGTTTGTGCTATTTGAGCTTAACTTTAATGATTCTGAGAACAGCTGTGCACCAGTCTACCCACTAATACACTGTTTTTTATTAAACTCTCAAGTTTATTATTTTCTTTTCTTTGTCATGTAAATGAAGGAGACAGCGAAAGAACATGATTCTCTGTGTTCTGCTTTATGACATTTTTGTTAGGGTGCATCAGAAAGTAATATAGCAATAACCCATGCCTGGGTGTGGGTAATGCTGGATTTACCCACGGTTGATGTGGTTTGGTCATGAGGGCGAAGCTATTATATGGGTTATTGCTATTATACAATGACATTATTTAAGAAAAAAAATAATTACTTTTCTTAAATAATGGCATTGTATAATGCCTCCTTGCTGCCCTTCCACAGCTGTCTGGTATTCTGCAGCAGTTCTGATGTACTGAGTATGCGTATGCCTATGCAGTACATCAGAGCTGTGGGCAAAAGCAACGGAGAAAGCAAGATCTCTGTTGCTTTTTACAAACTGTTTTGCTATGTTAAATGGGTTTAACATAGCGAGACAGCTTTAAAAAAGCAATGGAGAATCTCCATTGCTTATTTTAAAGCTGTCTCACTATGTTAAACCCATTTAACATAGCGAGACAGTTTTGAAAAAAGCAACAGAGAAAGTAAGATCTCCGCTGCTTTTTACAAACTGTCTCGCTATGTTAAAGGAGTTTAACATAATGTGACAGCTTTAAAAAAAGCAACAGAGAATCTCCATTGCTTATTTTAAAGTCTCACTATGTTAAACCCATTTAACATAGCGAGACAGTTTTGAAAAAAGCAACGGAGAAAGCAAGATCTCCGTTGCTTTTTACAAACTGTTTCGCTATGTTAAATGGGTTTAACATAGCGAGACAGCTTTAAAAAAAGCAACGGAGAATCTCCATTGCTTTTTCTAAAGCTGTTTCGCTATGTTAAACTCGTTTAACATAGCGAGACAGTGTTGCTGTAAGAGTTATAGTAATGGAAAAAGTCTGGGCGACCGGACCTTTTTCCATTACTATAACTCGGATTTACAATGTGCACGCTGACCAATCAGCAGGCACATTTTTGAATATTAATGGGGGGTCATTGTATAATGATCATGATTTAATGGCAACAGGGCAGCTTTGACCCACACTAATGCGTTTTCAGGAGATATCTAGAAAACAGCTAAATCTCCACAGAAACAACAAATTCTACTTTTACTTAGCACATAATGACATAGCTATGTTCATTGCAGCCTTACCTAGAATATGTAGTCTCTTATACTTTTTAATAAATCGGGACTTTCACAAATTACCAGTCTCTGTTTTTGTAACCCCAAAAACACATGCAAAGGTAATCTGTGCATATTATACTGCGATAATTAACACACATTACATGCCAATGAGTTGTTTCATGGAAGAAATGTCACATGGTTAAATTGTCAATATTTAAAAAACATTCCTATCACTGATATTTGGAGCACTAAACCAGAGCTGAATATAAATAGGACTCACATTTCCTAACTTTCTATCAGTTGGGAGCCACAATGCCATACAGTAGAAAATCCTCCTATTTTTAACTGTCATGTGGCATTCTTTATATAACCACACAAGTGTAGTCCCTAAAATGGACAGTTTATTCAGTTTTACAACAAAAGATTCAAAATTAATTATAGCAGTTCTCTTAAAGCTTTTTATTTATGTAGTTGTCTTTCTTGAGCAGGAGAAGTCCAACTGGGTAAAATCCATGTTCAGTGGAGGCCCAGGAAGAAAAGCTCCACGTTTAAGTTTCACATGATGCACATTTATAATTGCAAGGTAAAAGCATGTATTTGTGAGCTTATTTACATGATTTATAAATATTTCTTACTTGAACATAGAATTTTAATACAAAAACAAGAGTGAAATGAACATAAATTGGCTAATTATTGAACAGAAAAATAAAATACAGTACTATTATATAGCATGATGGCTGCAGGGAAAAGATCACACCAGAGTGTTTTTGAGGTTAGTAATACTTTACGGACAGACAAGTAGAATGTAGCTTAAATGTAGTGATAGAGAGATATGGGAGGAGAAACTATGGAAATGGACAGGAAGATAAATGGACAGAGGAGGAGTTAGTGGGAGAAGGAGGAAGAGTAAGAATTTAGGAAATTAGTGCAGTACAAGGAGCTGCTATAAGGTTCAAACAACTGGGAAGCAGAGTGGCTTTAAAAGTTGGAGAAAAGTAAATATAGCCAGGAGAGTAAATAGAACAGAATCATCTTTGGCAAAGTTTTGAAACTATTTAAGTGTTCTGTTTTAACTGTGTGAGGATTCCATTCCAGAGTGTTGACACATATGGGAGTACAGAGACTTTCCAGCAATGTTGAATGTCTTATTGACACACAGTAAAAGTTTATTGCTAGACCAAAGTTGTCTAATGGGTGAATAGTACTG
>NC_056737.1:154154887-154394887 GCF_019279795.1 Protopterus annectens | reverse complement strand
GCCAAAAGAGAGTTACCACCACAATTTCTGGAGAGTCCTACAGGATCTTTTAAAGAACCCCAGAAAGGGTAGAAACATACATGAACGTTCCTGCCCAAGGGAATGAGAAAGCATCTGTTTCCCATGCCTGTTTGCAAGGAGTCCTGGAGCAGATTTCTTTGGCTGTCTGTTCTGAGACGAGGCAAACACATCCACTTGAGGTGCTCTGCACACTAGGACCATTTCGGAGAAAACTCCAGGATGAACTTTCCATTCACAATTGCCTGTCTTGGTCCTGCTTAGCTTATTTGTAATCAAGGTTTGCTCTGACAGAATGCATGACGCTAAAAAGTCAGACTGAGCATTGTTATCTCAGGAAATCTGCAAAGAGGATACAATCTGGTCCCCCCCCCCATTTGTTTATGTAACACAAAACTGCAGTGTAGTCTGTGTATACTTGCAGAGGTAATAGGGACCAGAGATAATTTAAGGTGTTCACAGCACTGATCACTGAAAACATCTCTCTAACATTTATGTGCTTGAAGAGGTAATAAGGGATCCAGAGACCTTGCAATTTAATTTCTTTAGAGACCACTCCCCATGCTTGGTCTGACAGACTGGAGAGTGGCAGAAGGGAGAATGAGAGATCTAGATTGCAAGGGATCTGATCTACTCATCAGAGAATCTCCCTTCTTACAAATCCCCACACAGGAATATAAAGAGATTAAGAGTAAAGATGCTGAGTCCAGATTGAGCTGAGATACCAACGGACCTCATGTGAAGTTTGGACAAAGCAAGCATGAGAATTATTAATGTCATACAACCCAAAATCCTGAGAAATTCCCTTGCAGATACATTGTTTTGAGTGGAGAAACTCGGGAACTATTGCAAGTTCCCTACTTTGTCCGGAGCAAGAAACACTCTCCCCAGGGCAGAATCCATTAGACAGACCAGGACTGCAATTCTGTGAGAAAGGAAAAGAGAAGACCTTTACAAGCTGATTTGAAAACCCAGACTGAGGAAGGGATTCTGGGTAGTTGCTAAAGACTCTTTACAGCGGGAGAAAGAGTCTTCAGTGATAAGATGATAATCCAAATAAGTAACAATGTCAATGCCCTAAAGTCTGCAATAAGCAGTCACTGGACCCAAGCACTTTATAAATATCCTTGGTGCAGCAGATAGATCAAAGGTAAGAGAATTGATAATGTCAGGCACAAAAAATCTTAAAAAAATGCCTGAATTGCTTGTAAATTGCATTGTGATCGTAAGCATCTTTCAGGTCCAGTATTACTATGAAGCTAACATACAGTATTAGAGATAACGGGTTTGAAGGGATAACATTTTGAATTTTGGAATTGTGACAAAAAATTCAGAAAGGAGTGGCCTAAGACTGGACTTGAAGTTCCTTCTTTCTTTGACAGCATACAAACCCTAGAAGTAAAAAACCTTTACCCATTTGAGCTGCAGGCACATGTTGTATCATCCCCTGACTCAACAGCTGATATAAAATAGGAGGAAACAGGAGTGTCTGTTTTGGAAAATGAAGATGAATTCCCTGAGGAAGAGGAAGGCATTCCTACTGCCATCTGTATCCCTGTTGGATAATCCTCAGAACAAAACTTGTTTGAGATAATCTGATGCCTCAGATGAAATGCAGGCCTAGACTGAGGGAAAGATCTGCAGACTTGTCAGGGTGGATAGGTGAGGGACTGAAGCGGCAAATAGTCATTCAGACCTTTTGGACTGTTTTTTGGTTATGGGAGGCTCTTCTTTTCTTCTTTGAGCATCCTTGTCAATGCTTTTTGAAATTCTGCTTCTTATAACTTGGCTGAGAATTTTTATTCTGCTTTCCTGAAACGGAAGTAGAGTTTTTGCTGAAATCTGAGAAGGAGGGTCGAAAAATTGGAGTAATCCTTGAATCAATTTCCCTCTTTCATAAACTCTTTTAAGAACCTCAGCAACAGAAGAACTAATTAAAACTTTGTCCATGACAGAATTCACAATCTCAGCTTTAACATCTTTTGGTAAATTTTGAGAATGTAATCAAGCAAATCTTCTCACACTGAACTAGTAACGTCCATTCTGGATGCAACATTAGCAGAATCAAAAGTGCATTTTGAGGAATATTCAGTTATCTAAAAAGCATACATCATTAAGGAATTTAGAGAGACTTTAACTTCTGAAGAGGTAAGGGTACTGGTCAAATTTCTCGTGTTCTCAAAAGAAGCCAGTAAAAACTTTAAACATATGAATCTATCAGTTCAAAATTCTATAAATGAATATCGCAGAAGAATAGACATTCTTCTCACATCAGTCCAAACATTTCTATTCCTGTCAGAGGGAATGGGGTTTGCATTTACAATACATTTAATCGTAGTAGGCTTGGTTACAGAAATCACTGCAGTATCTGATTTGGCATTAGTATTTGATTTGGCAATTTACATGTCTGAGGAATTTTATATAATCTATTTGACTTTTTGGAGGCAGGGAGCTGAGTGTCAGGCATACTGCAAGCTGTTAAGAAAACATAGTCACACGCAGACAACACAAGAGTAACAGCTGCAGACTGTGGAAAATGTAGCTGCAGCAAATCATGCTACTATTACTGGGAGATAGGTATTTCATTCTGTTCCAACTGAAACAAATCTTTTGTTTTGTTTATAGTCTCAGAAAAAGATAATTCTTCCCAGGGAAATCTGAAAAAAATATTTTCCTCAGAATCAGAATGTTCAGCTAGTGGACCATTCCCATAAGATCCACTGAAGAATCATTTCCCCCTCCCCTTCTTGCCCTTCTGACCAGTGATCATCAGACTGTGAGGGAAATCTTTTCTACTTTCTATTAGAACGCAGCAAAGAAACAGGATTCAACACAGTAAAAGCAAAGACTATTCACTTCAGCAAATCTTCCCGGTCCATAGTTAAATATACAGGAGAAGAAACAGTTTTAAGTTGCTACTGTTTCTTCTTGGGACATTCACTGGAAAGGGACAGACCACTGACATGAAAACTAACCAAGGAATTGGGTACCTTACCCTTGCTAAGTTGTATACCTCCACTCAATCCTTCCCCAGAAATTGACAAAAGATGTTTTTCCTTGTCTTGTGAATGCAACCCTTTATCTATGGAGGACTTGACAATCTCCCAGTCCTCAGTAGCTTCACAGGAAGCTAGACCAGAGAGGGGCCAAGAGGAAAAGATAAGTGGTCGAGCAACCAGCTCTGGCCACAGCAGAGTTACCCACCAGTGGCTGCGTCTTGGATGGAGTTCGCTGGACATCTAAAGACTCCCTAACAACTTTTTTCTTCTTGTGGATGGAGGAAAAAAGAACCATAAAGACAAAGAACTGTTCCATGTTCAAGCCAGGAAGGAGATCTCAGGTAGGGGAGTCTGAGTGAGATGTTAAAGCTTCTGATTAAAAAGTGAAGGTTCTGAGGGAAAAAAATTTACATGACAGTCCCCAAAAGCACAAAATCCTGTCCCACACACATTTACTCTACTGAAACATATTGAATATGTCAATAAAAAACATATTTTTACACAGTTTGCTCACACAATCATTACATACAGAACATTCCCTTTGGTAACGTGACAGTCCAACATAAAAGCATTTGCAGGAATAAAAAGTATGATGTTCACAGATTTTGTTTTTGCAGAAAAAAATAATGTAGAAGCTTTTACCCTGAAGCATACTTATCTGCCCAGCCTTGTAAGGATCATTAGCTGGCCATTGGCTTAATGAGGTGAAGCACTTCAGCAGCAAGAAAGCACAGAATTTATTGGTGCCTTTTTATATGGCAGTTTAGGCACATGAAAGGCATCCTGAAGCCTTGAAATCTGGCTGGTGCTCATATCCGAGGTAAAGATAAAGTCCCAATAGCTTAGGCTTTTGAAACTGTGATCTTAGTGTTGAACATCACTCACAGTAATCATTTTACAGACTTTCAGAGTAATTTTACAGACTTTGCTGCTAAACTGTATTGTGTCGATATGCAGTTCCTTTGTAAATGTCCTTTGACAGTCATTTCCATAACGCATGTTTTGATTGTGAGATGCACAAATGCAGTGTGTCCCAGTTTAGGTAATGGTGGTCCATAGATGACATGTTGAAAATCTGTATTCAGAATATTAAGTTTTGACCAAGTTATTGGTATTTTGCTAATAATAATGATTCAAATATGTGCCGTGCCCATTTTAACAAAATGGTGTCCCTGAAATGTATGTATCTCAGTTTATTTTTCAAAGTGCTGGGAGTCACACTGTCATATCTTATACTTCTGATAGGTTACCACTATATTCTATTCATGTGTTAGAGTAGATGAGCATATGAATCTTAAAAGTAATGTTATTGCTATGACATACTGCAAAATGTTGACCGTAAATTGCTGAAAACAAACTCTTAAATTATAAAGTATTGAAAACCACCTCCTGGAAAGAAGAAAATGTCCAAAGAATTAACCCTTTTTTTGCAGGTGGTATGAATCCCCTGCTACCTTACCATGTAGAGGACTTCATGCCTTACCCCTTATTTATATGGTAATACCACTGTCACACAAGAGTTTAAAAGCATTAATGAATCACAGTGAATTAACTATCAGCTCATAATGGTTCTTTGCATGTTAATTCCTTCCTATATAGACAAACACTATGCTCCACTTGAAAGCTTTATTTCCAAGATGACCTGCAGAACTGAAATGGTAAATATTTCTAGGACACTGCTGCCTTTCAGATTGAGCTGGAAGTGTGCTATGCCTGATCTAGGCCTCATGCATTCATTACTGACAACAGACACATGTACACATATTTTTAATCATCTGGAAAATTACACACAGCCTGAATACACACTAATTACTGTATCTTATTGCAAGCCACACTGGCATTTAAGATGTCAAATTATTTTGTTCTGCTCTCTAGTTTCTCTCAAGTTTTGTTTATGTCTGTGAATGATAAAATGCACAATGTTGCTGCCCACAACCAAATTCTATTTACAGCATTGTCCCCAGTGGACTATCTTCAAAACATTAAACGACTGCATATATTAGACAAGAATTCCAACAATCAGTGCATTTCTTGAGGTTTTAGTCATACTATTACTGCAGGTCTAACAATTAACTCTGAATTATACAGTAAGCAACATCTACCTTTTTTGCCCACGTATGCTTCCCTAATGTGGTTTGATATTCTACAAACGTTTAACATAAACTTCTGGTATGTCTAATGAATGCTTAACTATATTAAGATAGCTTTAACATTTAAAACAATCAAAACTGTTATTCTCAGCTGAGTTTTCTATTTTTCAGCAGTAACTTACATTTTTTGACAAAACAGCTTTTAATGAGTTTACTGCAACTGATTATTTGGCTTACAGGAATACAGATTTCCTTAAAACATCAGATATTTCAATATTTTAAATTGGAGATATAACTTTGATTTAATAGTATTACAGTTGATGGTGTTATTAAATAGCTTATGTTATTACAGTTTTCATCCCACTTAAAAGTGCAAAGGAATATTTTGATATTAATAGTTATTACAGTTAGAGAATATACAAATCTAAGTCTCTCAATTTAATTTGTTACCTCCACTGCCATACATTTGTAAAAATACCCTATATCACTGCTTCATAAAGAATGTGACTCTGGTTATGGCTCAGTGTTTTTGAATCATTTTCTGCTTAATATACAATAGCTTATGGAATACACACAAGTTACAGAGTTTGATTCCAATCCAGGGTTACTGGCTAGGCTTAAAACAGACCTTCAGGGCAGTGAGCCAAGGATTCACGTATGAACCTAGCACATATCATGTATAATGCAGAGTGTTATAAATCTGGAACCTAAAGTTTCATTTGGTTATGCTTTGTCAAAACTCCAAATATTGCTTCTGATCTATGAATACCAATTTGCCAAGGACTTTAATTTGTGAAGCACAGTATCTAAAACTTTATGAATTAACGTTAAAAACAAAATCATTCGGCCACCAAACCATAATCTCAAAATGTGCTAACTCCTAGGTCACATTACTTCCAAATAAAGGGAAAAGTTTGTTTACTTAAAAACAACAAATGTGGTCTTTTCTTCTTTCACATAATGCTTTACACAGTTGGTGATTGACTCCCATTTCTGAGAAAGAGAAACCTGAAAAGATAGTAGGAGTCAGAATGAGGATGATGTGCCACAAAATATAACATAGATAAAAGGTCAGAGCGAGCTTCTATCTACCTGCGCATATGGTTACTTTTCTTGCAGAAGTAAAAGTTCCAAAATACCTAACAAAGAAGAGTTATAAAGTCCATAGCTTGTTTCTCCTGCGGCCACAACAAGTCCTTTTAAAATAAGATAGAATACAACTAAATTAAATGCAAATGACCCTCTTTGTAGTTAAACTACATTTTTTTCTGTTTAAATTAGCTCTTTTAATTCATAGACATTTACAGAGGACACAGAATCCTGCTGAGAGAAATGCAAAAAGAGCAGTTGGCTTCCCCAAAGCTAACACCTGTCAACGGTTGCTACTATTAGTCACAGAAAGCAGTGCGGCTGACATAAAGCAGATTTTGTACAGGATGCATCACCAGCGAGGACAATAACCCAAACATTTAAAATCATTTTACGTTAGACCAGTCGTAATAAAAACTCACACAGCAATGCAAATTCTAACCACAGCATTAAGATTTCTCTCATATTCCTATATTCATTGCAGGACCTTTAAGTACAGTAACCTTCCTGGATTACATATTAATATGGAGGTTGTGCTAATGAGAGTTATGAATATAGTAAGAATAATCCCTCCTTCACTTCTGTCTATTTAATCTCAGCAACATGTAGGTTTTTGTCCAACCTTGTAACATTATTATATTATATATCACACCATACTATTTCATATCATAATTTTAACACTACATTATTTAAACAAATAAAAATGAAACACTGATCACGTTTTAAAGCTCTAACAGCACTAAAACCATCTCTTTAAAATTCAAAGCCTTCCTCAATGTGCTAAAATATAGTTTTCTACTGCAGGACTTCAGCTGTGTCAGAGAAATCCTAGGCTCATAGGTATATATTCAGCTAATGACCACTGGGATCTTTATAATGCTAACCAAGAGAACTAGGTAATCAATCTGTAGACTATTATATGCCTAACTAATAACCAGTGAGCAAAGGTGAGAATCAAACCCTCTACCTTGGAGTTGTAAGGTAAACACCTTAACCATTATGCAAACCCTCTAACCCCTTGAACTTGGAAGCTGAGAGAAATAAAAAATACATTTCTTCCACGTACGTAAATATCAGATTCTTAAATGGTTGGAAATTACTCCCTTAAAGGTTAGCATGTAAATCAGTAGCTAAACATGACTTTAGCTCTCCCTGGTTTCTGAGCAAAACCCTTCTGGATCATGCTGTACTGAGGCATTTTATACATGCAGTATAAAATGCTACGCAGCAGAAGAAAGACAATAATAAAAGTGAATAGTTTTTATAAACAACGGACTTCAAACTGGCTCCCTATAGGCCAGTTGTTGTTGTGACTTTCGGCTTAGGGATCGCCACAGCGGAACTCCGGTCAGCTAATGATTGGCAGTTGATTTTTACGTACCGAGTTGCCAGCCCTGACACGCAACCTTAAATGAAGGTACGCCCATTCACGCATGTCTCCACGCAGAAGACGCTCTAACTGAGAGTCGAACCGGACAGCGTCTTACTGTGAGGTGACAACGCTACCGCAGCGCCACCACAGTGAATTTTGGCTCCCTGTATCATTATTTAAAAATTGTTAATGGTGTTCCAAAACACTATCTATTTTGTAACCATTCCATACACACACACACACACACACACACACACACACACATATATATATATATATATATATATATATATATATATATATACACACACACACACACATATATATATATATATATATATATATATATATATATATATATATATATATACACACATATATATATATATATATATATATATATATACGTGTGTGTGTGTCTCAATGAAACCTGTGCCAGTAAAAACTTGAATTAATGCAGTAAGCACAAACAGCTATTAAAGAAGGTAAAGTTTTTAATAGGGAGAGAACTTCACAGGTTCATAGGTATGTACTAGACTAGCTGCCCTTCAGGCCATTTTTAGCCTAGCCAAGTTCCCTTTTTGTGCCCGGAATAACCTATCCCATTTGTTTATAGCGTGGCCTTACCCATCCCATGGTCAATAATTATATATTATCCTTAATGAGAACAACTGTGATTATGCCATAGATAATTTGAAGGCAGCCATGCATGGGGGAAGCATTTAGGAGCTGCATCTGTCCATCAGTAGCACAGGGGACAGAAGTGGAAACAGATATTGCTCTTCTGCTCATCTTTTGCCAAAAGCACCACTGGTCACTTGTAGGGCACCAAACCATTTGTTATGCTGCATTCTGTAAAAGTTCAAGACATGACAAGTCATCAAATTATAACAAATTATAGTAGTTTTACATCACTCAAATCCTTTTTGTATTATTGTTTCTTAATTCTGTGTGATCACATATCCTGGAACAGAAATTCCATCTCATGGAAGATGATGTAGTCCTTATAGAACTGTAATGTGTATGGATTTCTATAATCATCTTGGGTTTGCTTGTTTTGTGCAGCATTTATGATCTGGAGTTTTCACACACTGTCATACATGAACAGCTTCTCCATGATTACATTAGGTTCTCAAGCCAGAATGTTATAAAGAAGGCATTGGTTGCTAATATAATTATCTGTGCTGCCTTTATCGATTGTATTTTATTAAGCCCTAGGTAAAAGCAATCTGTAGGGTGGACAGTGAGCAAGCATCTGCAAGAAAAGGTGATGAGTGATTTCAATAGGATTCCTGCAAAGGGTTTAGGGTCAGAACCGTAATGCTACTCAAGAATGCATGGGACAGAAATAAGACATTTTTACAAGAGTTGGCAAAATAAGCTGATTGTTAAGTGGGATCTCTGATTTTCAAGTATGCAGGAAGTAGAGTCAACTTAGTAGGTCATGCGGTCATTGTTAACTAATATCTGTGCTTCTCTAGATCTGCCAGTGCAAATGAAACACATTGTTCAACAGTTACCTTTTCAAATCTAATCATACTGCATGTGATTCAATAAAACAATATCTAAAATCACAGACATTATCTAAGTGTGGCTACACCAACAGCAGGTTAACATTTACTTAAGGGAAGCATACTTCTGCACCTTGGAATTGCCACACTATTAGAACTCCTACATTCCCTTTTGTGGGGTAGCACATATTTTACCCGCAGGATATTTCAAAAGTATTCATCATTATCATTACCAATGCTGTAGAAAGTTCTCATTGTGCATACCTTTTCCTCAGTCTAACACAGATTTCGGCATAGTCTTAATACAGTTCCAGTATTTTGACAATAACACTACAAATCCAGCAAAAAGTAAATTTTGCACCCAGTACTAACTGGCATCCCCATATCATCTCTCTGCACATACACACACAAAACCCCCACATGATCTCATGTGAGCATGCACACGCACACACGCACACACACACACACACACACACACACACACACACACACACACACACACACACACACACACACACACACAGGTCCCTCATAAATTTCAGTTTCAGGACCATAATCCAGCCCTGTAAGTAGGCTGCACAACTGTCTGGGAAATTACTTAAAATCTGTTAATTAATCTTGTACATAATGATGACTGGTACCTGTTCTGTACCAAAACACTTCTCCATCACATAGTTGCTGTCATTAAACTTGCCATGTTAACAACAATGAAGGATTCGGTTATCAGTCAATTTCTGATTGTAATAATGAGTTCTAAACATGTTGTTTACTTTACTGCACGTCCCATTACTTAAAATGGAGGAACTTATGGCAGCATGTAAGACAAGAAGTCAGCCGATTATCTTGTTAGTATGCTGAAACCACAAGCACTTCTTGTTAAACACATGATTATAATTACAGATTAAAACACTAGGCAACGGCTACCTTTACACTATAACATAAAACATGTCTTCAACTACAATAATTTCTTTGAGGGTTTTTTTTTTTATTTTAAATGTGAATTTGTCATGCAAGCCATTAAATTATCTCATTCTAGATCTCATGCAAGATGTTATCAGATAAGTCATTTCCCACTTTCATCCATAAAGCAAGCCACACATAAAATTCACAGTGTTATGTTTGGTACCCAGCTTTCCACTTTTGGTCTCTTTTACCCCATGTAAAGTCAGTACCATTTTTTTCTGATGGCTTTAAACAGGGTTCACTACAGGCTCTCAAGTCCCAAGTGTTTGAAAACTACTACCTCAAAGCCAAGGACTTGAGAGCACCTTGTAGCTTAGCTAAGGTGCTGCTCATACTCAAACCTGAATATGAATATGACTATGAATATGAGTTCAGGCATGCAACTCTGGGGTGGGACAGCTGCATGCACTCATACTTGAACATGAGTTCAGGCATGCAGCACTGGGGTGGGACAGCTGCATGCACTCATACTTGAACATGAGTTCAGACATGCAGCTCTGGAGTGGGACAGCTGCATGCAATCATACTTGAACATTAGTTTAAGCATGCAGCTCTGGGGTGGGAAAGCTGCATGCATTTTTACTTGAACATTAGTTCAGCATGCAGCTCTGGGGAGGGACAGCTGCATGCAATTGTACTTGAACATGAGTTCAGGCATGCAGCACTGGGGAGGGACAGCTGCATGAACTTGTACTTGAACATACGTTCAGGCATGTAGCAATGGGGTGGGACAGCTGCATGCACTCATACTTGAACATGAGTTCGGGCACGCAGTTTTGGAGAGGGACAGCTGCATGCACTCATGCTTGAACATGAGTTCAGGCATGCAGCTCTGGGAAGGGACAGCTGCATGCACTCGTACATGAACATGAATTCAGGCATGTAGCTCTGGGAAGGGACAGCTGCATGCACTTGAACTCGAACATGAATTCAGGCATGCAGCTCTAGGGAGGGACAGCTGCATGCATCCTACTTGAACATGAGTTCAGGCATGCAGCCCTGGGGTGAGACAGCTGCATGCATTTTTACTTGAACATAAGTCTAGCGTGCAGCTCTGGGGAGGGACAGCTGCATGCACTCGTACTTGAACATGAGTTCAGGCATGCAGCTCTGGGGAGGGACAGCTGCATGCACTTGTACTCGAACATGAATTCAGACATGCAGCTCTGGGGAGGGACAGCTCCATGCACTCATACATGAACATTAGTTCAGGTATGCAGCTCTGGGGTGGGACAGCTGCATGCACTTGTACTTGAATATGAGTTCAGGCATGCAGCTCTGAGGTGGGAGAGCTGCATGCACTTCTACTTGAGCATGAGTTTAGGCATACAGCTCTGGGGTGGGATAGCTGCATGCACTCGTACTTGAACATGAGTTTAGGCATGCAGCTCTGGGGTAGAACCGCTGCATGCACTCGTACTTCAACATGAGTTCAGGCATGCAGCTCCGGGGTGGGACAGCTGCATGCACTCGTGCTTGAACATGAGTTCAGGCATGCATCTCTGGAGTGGGACAGCTGCATGCACTCATACTTGAACATGAGTTCAGGCATGCAACTCTGGGGTGGGACAGCTGCATGCACTCATACTTGAACATGAGTTCAGGCATGCAGCTCTGGAGTGGGACAGCTGCATGCAATCATACTTGAACATGAGTTCAAGCATGCAGCTCTAGGGTGGGACAGCTGCATGCATTTTTACTTGAACATTAGTTCGGCATGCAGCTCTGGGGAGGGACAGCTGCATGCACTTGTACTTGAACATGATTTCAGGCATGCAGCACTGGGGAGGGACAGCTGCATGAACTCGTACTTGAACATGAGTTCAGGCATGTAACTCTGGGGTGGGACAGCTGCATGCACTCATACTTGAACATGAGTTCAGACATGCAGTTTTGGGGAGGGACAGCTGCATGCACTTGTGCTTGAACATGAGTTCAGGCATGCAGCACTGGGGAGGGACAGCTGCATGAACATGTACTTGAACATGAGTTCAGGCATGTAGCTCTGGGGTGGGACAGCTGCATGCACTCATACTTGAACATGAGTTCAGACACACAGTTTTGAGGAGGAACAGCTGCATGCACTTGTGCTTGAACATGAGTTCAGGCATGCAGCTCTGGGAAGGGACAGCTGCATGCACTCATACTTGAACATGAGTTCAGGCATGTAGCTCTGGGAAGTGACAGCTGTATGCACCTGTACTCGAACATGAGTTCAGGCATGCAGCTCTGGGGAGGGACAGCTGCATGCACTTGTACTCAAACATGAATTCAGGCATGCAGCTCTGGGGAGGGACAGCTGCATTCATTCATACTTGAACTTGAGTTCAGGCATGCAGCTCTGGGGAGGGACAGCTGCATGCACTCATACTTGAACATGCGTTCAGGTATGCAGCTCTGGGGTGGGACAGCTGCATGCACTTGTACTTGAATATCAGTTCAGGCATGCAGCTCTGGGGTGAGACAGCTGCAGGCACTTGTACTTGAATATGAGTTCAAGCATGCAGCTCTGAGGTGGGACAGCTGCATGCACTTATACCTGAACATGAGTTTAGACATGCAGCTCAGGGGTGGGACAGCTGCATGCACTCGTACTTGAACATAAGTTTAGGCATGCAGCTCTGGAGTGGAACAGCTGCATGCACTTGTACTTGAACATGAGTTCAGGCATGCAACTCTGGGGTAGGACACCTGCATGCACTCGTACTTGATCATGAGTTCAAGCATGCAGCTCTCGGGTGGGACAGCTGCATGCATTTTTACTTGAACTTTAGTTCGGCATGTGGCTCTGGAGAGGGACAGCTGCATGCACTCATACTTGAATATGAGTTCAGGCATGCAGCTTTGGGGAGGGACAGCTGCATGCACTTGTGCTTGAACATGAGTTCAGGCATGCAGCACTGGGGAGGGACAGCTGCATGCACTTGTACTTGAACACAGGTTCAGGCATGCAGCACTGGGGAAGGACAGCTGCATGAACTCGTGCTTGAACATGAATTCAGGCATGCATCTCTGGAGTGGGACAGCTGCATGCACTCATACTTGAACATGAGTTCAGGCATGTAGCTCTGTGGTGGGACAGCTGCATGTTCTCATACTTGAACATGAGTTCAGGCATGCAGTTCTAGGGAGGGACAGCTGCATGCAGTTGTGCTTGAACATGAGTTCAAGCATGCAGCTCTGAGGAGGGACAGCTGCATGCACTCGTACTTGAACATGAGTTCAGGCATGCATCTCTGGGGATGGACAGCTGCATGCACTCATACTTGAACATGAGTTCAAGCATGCAGCTCTGGGGTGGGACAGCTGCATGCATTTTTACTTGAACATTTGTTTGGCATGCAGCTCTGGGGAGGGACAGCTGCATGCACTCGTACTTGAATATGAGTTCAGGCATGCAGCTCTGGGGAGGGACCACTGCATGCACTTGTACTTGAACTTGAGTTCAGGCATGCATCACTGGGGAGAGACAGCTGCATGAACTCATACTTGAACATGAGTTCAGGCATGCAGCTCTGGGGAGGGACAGCTGTATGCACTTGTACTCGAACATGAAGTCAGACATGCAGCTCTGGGGAGGGACAGCTGCATGCACTCGTAGTTGAACATGAGTTCAGGCATGCAGCTCTGGGGTGGGACAGCTGCATGCACTTGTACTTGAATATGAATTCAGGCATGCAGCTCTGGGGAGGGATACCTGCATGCACGCGTACTTGAATATGAGTTCAGGCATGCAGCTCTGGTGTGGGACAGCTGCATGCACATGTACATGAATATGAGTTCAGGCATGCAGCTCTGGGGTTGGACAGCTGCATGCACTCATATTTGAATATGATTTTGGTCAAGACACTGTGGGCAGGGAGTGGGAGTAGACGTTTAGGTTAGGGAATGGGTGCTAAGGGACCAAAATATTAGGATTAGGGAATGGGAAGGGACTTTTAGGTTTAGGGTGTGCCTGGGGTATTTAGATTTATGGAGGGGTGGAATTTTAGGCATAGGGAGTGATCAGGGACTTTAGAGGAGGTTTAGAGTAAGAGGCTGAGGAGTCAGGTTGTGAAATAGGTCTGACTTTTAGGTTAAGGGTTTTGAATCTGGTAGGGATATGTTGTTTATAGGGCTGGGTGTTGGGAGGGTTATGTAGTGGGTGTTAGAGCACTATTTTTTTCAGCAGGCATACCAAAACTAATGCTTTATTATTCAGAAGATGCAGAGTGCAGTTGCAAACAACAGAGCTAATATGGATTCCATGCCCTCTGCACAGAAAAAAAATGAAACCATCCCCTATTAATGACTTAGAACACTAGGCCACAAGAGTGCTTGACCTATGGCACAGCACTGCTTCACTAGTTTTTGTGTCATATTCCACGTGGCTGTTTTGAATGCTATGTGCAAACATGCTTGGCTTAGATTGCAGTGTTCTTTGTTAGCCATCATACCTTGCCTTTTGCCACAAATTCATGCAGCTATGCAGAACTGTTCTGTATTCAGCCCTTGTTCAGTTATCTGCTAATTGGAAAATGCACTGTTTCCTTAAATAGGAGTATTGCACCGAACCATACTAGAGTACAGCATTGCACCGAATCATACTAAAGTACAGCATTGCACCGAATCATTCTAAAGTACAGCAAAATAACATCCGGTGTTATTACAACTGCCATTCTTGGAAATATTTAGAAAATAGTGATACATGATAAATTCAGTAAATAAGAGTTAAAGTAAACATTTTATCATACTATGATTTAATATTGATGTGACTTTATATACTGTGCAGAGTTTGCCAGATTAGAAGTAGTCACTCAGTGTTTTTTTCATAAAATGTAAGCAATTATATTGTTTGTGAGGCAGTTTTCTAAGTACCTGATTATAAACTTGTTGAACCAAACACACAGACCCCCAACTCATCTACTGCCCAATACACTGCTGCAGCTAAAATTATACTGCACTATACAGGAAGTTGTTTAATGCGCTATATTCCCTGATGGGTGGGTTCTTCCCCAACATCTGCATTATTTAAATATACTGTGATGACCATGCCCTGGCCCAGCAATCAAGGAGCCTCAATCCTCACCACTAACACCAGGGAGGTCATATCCTAGAAGAGAAGAAAGGATAACTAATATGCACAGTAAAGTACAATTTCCCTTAAGTGCACACAGAGATCACAGTCAGTCTGGGGCTGGTTGCTCCCTTGCTCACCAGGTCCCCAATAAGACTCCCCACTGGCACAGCTACAGGGTCCAGATCTCAGCCTAGCTGGGCAAGCTAAAACTTCCAGTACCCTCTCTGTCTAACCAGTGCTTCTGTCCCTGCCAAGTAGCTCACATACCACACACACACACACACACACACACTTTGAGATAAGTATTTATAAAACTTCACAGACACTCCTGGGAAAGGCTGACACAGATTCTCCAGCTGTGCCCCTTTACCCAGACCATACAGTAGTAATCCCAGACCATACAGTAGTAATCCCTGCCACCACCCAGCTAATAATATCAGCTACTAAAAGGCCCTTAAAACGGTGTCTAATTATTACTGTGCAATATTATTATCCAATGTTAATGTGACTATTCAGTCTAGGCTTATTAGAAGGGCTTAGACAGTAAACTCTATAAATATATAATGTACTCTAAAGCATACTTTATCTCTACATAAACCAGCCACAGGTAGAACGTTTTAAAAATATTTAATAATAAATAATTAAAACACAAGGCAAAACTACTACACCACAGAGATATCTAAGAGTTCAGAGATCACACAGAAACTTAAAATAATACAGTAGTACAGATCTGATTTCAAAGAAAAATACCTACTTAATCTTTACTAGCTTTAACTATTCCTAAAAGAAATCAGAGTGCTAAAACGTACATGTGAGTATAAGGCAGAGTGTTGAGTTAGATATCCAAGATCAAAATGCTCCCAGTCACTTGTGAGAAATAGTATTTAAACATTACTAACAAACAGGTCTCTAAGGCCCTCCTGAATTACATCATTTTTGACACTTAGGTTTTCCCAGTATTCATATTGCATCATCTTAACACCTGGTCTGAGTTCTCAGGCCACAAACTGCATTATTTAGCAATCTAACACCTGCTCAGAAACTTACAACAATACAAGGCATTTCACATATACACTCTAGCAGAACTTGAGGAATAAAGCACCTTCCACATGTAAATTCTGGCTATAAACTTTAGCCTTAAAATAATGGGCATGAAACCTTCATCCAGACGCACTGGAGCCAAATTCTAACATGAAAGGTTCACAACATGCTTCACTGGGCCAGTAGAGTGCAATGTTGTCACATATTTTGCAGTTCCACATTTCAAAATATTCTTTTACACTCAAGAAACATGCCTGCATTTTACATTTATTTACAAATGCCAGAATTATATATCAAATTCTATTTGACTAGGCTGGCAGCCTTTGCCCATCTCTCCCCAATCGTCACATCTCTTCTCCCCTGGGGAACTCAAGCAAGTTTTTCAAGTGCCCTTTAAGAAACATCGCTTGAGAGTGTCAGGTCTATCTGGGTGTACCTCACCCATTACCTGTCTTGAGAGTCCATCTCCATTGGTATTGCTACTCCCACTGCGATGCTGCACTGACATATAATATGCTTGCAACCCCAGACTCCATCTTAGCAACTTGGCATTTGGTGACTGGCTCTCTTTAACCATGTTAGAGGGTTGTGATCTGTCATCACAGTGAATTTTCTTCCATACAGGTAAGGCTGAATATTTTGTAGTTCCCACACTATGGCTAGACATTCCTTTTCTACCGCTGCATAGCATTCCTCCCTGGGTTGGAGCCTGCGACTGAGATAAACCACTGAGTGCTCTTCTCCCTCTGACAAAATCTATCTAAGTACAGCCCCCACCCCCATAGTTTGAAGTATCCACCTGCACAACAAAGTCTTTGCTGTAGTCTGGACTGGTTAACACAGGGGGTCCTCCCAAAGCTTCCTTAAGCTTTTGAATGCCTGCTCACATGCTGGGGTCCACACTACCTTATTTGGCCTGTTCCTCCTTGTCAGGTCTGTGAGGGGAGCGGCTATGGTACTATAATTGGGAACAAACTTTCTGTAGTACCCTGCTGTCCCTAAGAATGTCCTCACCTGCTTTTTGGTAACAGGTGCAGGCCATGCCTGAATAGCTTCCACTTTGGCAGGTTCTGGCCTTATCTTACCACTCCCCACTCTATGTCCTAGGTAGGAGACCTCTGCCATACCCACCTGACATTTGCTCTGCTTAATGGTCAGCCCTGCCCTCTGTAGTCTGCCCAGCACCTCCCTGACATGCTGAAGATGCTCTTGCCAGGAATGGCTGTAGATAGCAATGTCATCCATGTAAGCAAGGGCAAACCCTCCTGCTCCTGCTAAGATATGATCTGCCAGCCTCTGGAAAGTCACTGGGAGATTCTTCATCCCAAAGGGCATCTTTGTGAACTCATACAAGCCAAAAGGAGTCACAAAGGCTGACTTCTCTCAAGCACTGGGAGTCATGACACCTGCCAGTAACCCTTGGTAAGAGCAATGGGTGTAAGGTATTTAGCTCCACCCAGCTGCTTTAGGGCCTCATCTGTCCAAGGCATGGGGTAAGCATCTGCCTCTGTGTGACTATTTAATTTCCTGTAATCCACACAGAACCTGGTGCTGCGATCCTTCTTTGGCAGCAACACCATTGGTGAGACCCAGGGACTGTTGGACTCTTGAATCACTCCTAGTTCCAACATCTCCTGTACCTCTTCCCTCAGAGTCTGTTTGACTCTCTCAGGCACCCTATAAGGGGCCTGCCTAATAGGCCTTTGGGGTCTTGTATCCACCTGGTGCTGCACCAGGTGGGTGCACCCTGGTTTCCCAGTGAACACGTCACCAAATTCCTGCAACACTACTCGGATTTCTAAAACCTGGGTAGGGACCAGCTGCTGGGACATTGCTACCCCTTCCACTGATGTGCCAGCCCGAGTCTCACTGAGGAGATCAATCACAAGATCTCTCTCAGGCTCCTCCTGCAATCCACTGCAAATTCTCAGCACAAGGGCCTCCCTATCATGGTAAGGTTTCATCATGTAAGCATGGTACAATTTGTGCCCCTGCCATCTGCCTAACACTTCCACCATGTAGTTAACATCACTTACCTTTCTTACCACCATGTAGGGTCCCTCCCAAGCTGCTTGCAACTTGTTGTGTCTGAAAGGAATGAGAACCATCACCTACTGCCCTACAGCATACTCTCTAGCTCGAGCATTCCTGCCATACCACACCTTTTTCTGTTGTTGGGCTTCTGCCAGGTTCTACTGGGCCAGGCCCATGAGTTCCCTGAGCCTTGTCCTGAGGTTCAGGACATATGCCACAACAGACTCCTTGTGAGATTCACACTCACCTTCCCACTCATCTCAAATTAAATCTAGAGGCCCCTCACCCTATGCCCATACAGCAACTCAAAGGGAAAACCTGTGGATTCCTGATGAACCTCTCTGTAAGCAAACAACAGATGGGGCAAATTTTTGTCCCACTCCCTCTTAAACTGATCTGCAAATGCCTGTAGCATGGACTTGATTGTAGAGTTTAACCTCTTAACAAGGCCATTAGTCTGGGGATGGTAGGGGGTGGTCTTTATGTGCTTCATCCAACGGGAGTTCCACAGACAAGCCAGCAGGTCTGACATACAATTGGCACCTCTGTCAGATAGTATTTCTTTTGTGAAACCTTCCCTGCTGAAAATCTCTAGTAAAGCATTTGCCACCTTCTCGGCCTCAATGAAGGACAAAGCCACTGCCTCAGGGTATTGTGTAGCATAATCTACCATCACTAGGATATACATTTTCCCTGTGGAACTTGGGGTACTCAGAGGACCCACAATATCCATAGCTACTCTCTGAAATGGCTCCTCAATCACAGGCAAAGGCATCAAAGGAGCTCTCTCCTTGTCTCCTGCCTTGCCTACCTTTTGGCACTGCTTACAGGTCCTGCAGTACCCTGTTACAGCTCTGGAAATGCCAGGCCAATAGAAGTTTTGCATAATACACTTCTCTGTATGTTTTATGCCCATATGACCTGCAAAGGGAATATCATGGGCTATGGCTAGAAGCACCAGATGGTAAGCTCTAGGCACTACCAACTGCTGTACTCTATTACCTTCTAGCCCTCCCTCAGGGGCCCACTCTCTGTACAGTAACCCTTTGTTCCAATATACAAAGTCCCCTTTCCCTTGAGAATCAGGTGCCTCCCTAGCTAGCTGCCTCATGCCTTGCAATGTAGGGTCTGAGAGCTGAGCCCGTCTCAGCTCTCTCCTTGTAACCCTTCCGAACTCCCCTTCCACAGGAAGTCTGACATCCTCTGACAGTGGTGCCTCATTAACAATTAGTCTGCATGTGTCTGAATTGCTCAATGATTACTGCATGTGACAACAGGCTTTTCTCTGCTATCCCTTTCAGTAGTCATCATTGCCGGCCTAGGCATTATGTTAGAACAAGCACCGCCCTTACTCATTCGCTCTCTCTCTGTATTTATATATATATATATATATATATATATATATATATATATATATATATATATATATACACACACACACACACACACACACACACACACACATACTTCTTACCTGTCCTTGAATTTACAGAATGTCCCTAATGTTGTCTCTTATTTTTCTGCTGTCTTTTGCAAACCAGAAATGATTATAGACAGTCAATAATGCTAGTGCTAGTTATTAAGAGTTTTGTTCATTCAGTTGTTCAGAAAATACATTGTGATGCAAGCTCTGTTGTTCTATTAACTCTTTAAGTGGATTAGAGTAGTACATGCAGAAACTCCTTGGTGTCATCTAGTGCTATTGCTGACTTTGTCCAGAAGTCTTCAGCACAGCCTCAGTACATCATGGATTGCAGTCAATCAATAATGCCAAACTTCAGGGTTGCATACATCTTACTGTTCATTAAATGCATCTAGATGTAAGACCTGTAACTCTGCTACTTTTAAAGTGGATTAGAACAATAGGTAAAAATACTCCCTGATGTCAAGTCCCCCAAACACACATATTTTGTACTGCAAAAACTTTTGCTGTCTCACCTTATTCTGAGAAAACTTATGAAAGTATCGTCTAGGGGGAGTTAAGAGGTACGGACACTGCCTCACTCACTCATTCATTCTTTCACACACACACACACACACACACACACACACACACACACACGCACGCACGCACGCACGCACACACACACACACACACACACACACACACACACACACACACACACACACACACACACACACACACACACACATACCTCTACCCTAGCTATCCCAGAAGAAATCCCCATAGTGTGACCACCCAGGGAGACTCACATGCACACACATACACCCAGGCACACACTCTTTCTCACAAACATCAACACACACACACACACACACACACACACACACACACACACACACACACACACACACACACACACACACACACATATATGACACCACTCTTACCTGTACATACACTCACATATAAAGCCACACATGTACACACTCACCCACACCCTATAACAATGCCTGTCTGCTATACTCCCTGGTAGTTACCTCTAACATGGTCTCGGTCATTGAAAGTAATAGGTGACCATGGACTTTTGGCTGGCTGGCAGTAAGGACTTATGCAGCTGAGCAGTTGCGTGAATCAGATGGCTGTGTAGTTATATTTGCAGGAGGCCAGAGAGACACCCCATCATGATTCCACATCTCTTTGATGTAAACACTCTTGTAAGGCTGAACAAGACTCAGAAACTGTTGCCATCAAGGCTAAAAGGTGTCTGTGGTAAACTTTCTGAATCCTGGCCAAAGTCTGTCTGCCTGTCCGTATATGAAATTGCTAACAAGGTTCTTTCCTTTCTGCACAAATAAAGATATGCATCTGTCTAAGTAATATGCAATTTATGACTTAGAATTCAAAGTGTAAACTACGAAAGAGGCAATGTCTCCTCATTCTTATGAAACATTAGAGCTCAAACAGCATAATGGAATGACATTTTATAGCAGATACAGGGGAGAACAGCCAAACGCAAAGACTTAATGTGTGGATTATTTTTAATGTTCATTATTACATCCACTGGAAAACTGAAAACAAAGTAGGTTGTGTGAGAGATGATATCTAAGATTCTTGAACTGTGCATCCATAAACAGCTCCTCAACCATTCACTACATGAGAATCTCCTATCCCCTACCCAACATGGTTTCTGCCCATTTCACAGTGCAACCACTGCTCTAGTTTCTTTCACTCAGGCTATCTCTCATGCCAGAGACAACAATAAATTAGTCTCCTGTCTATTCCTTGATCTCTCTAAGCCCTTTGATAGTGTCCGCCACAACCTTCTTCTCTCCAAACTTTCTAACCTTAATCTGTCAAACTCTACACTTCCCTGGTTTAAAGGTAACCTCTCTAACAGACTTCAATCTGTTAAATGGCTCTCTGCATTCTCCCCATTCCTTCCCATTCACACTGGGGCTCCATTCTTGGACCCTTAGTATTCAACATCTTTACTAATGACCTACACACATCCTGCCAACACTCTTCTTTAATTCAGTATGCCATCAACTCTACAATTTTTTCCATCTCTGACCATCTCTCTAACCTTCTCTCCCTCACTCAAGAATCTCTTCACTCTGTAGAGAAGTGGATAACTTCCAACCAGCTCCTTCTTAACCCTAAAAAAAACAAACTTCTCCTCTTCCTCCCAAAATCTCTGCAACATTTATAAGATTCCTTCACTGTCTCTTCCCTTAACAACACAACTATGAAGGTGGAAAATCACGCCAAATTACTAGGTGTCATAATAGATGACCAATTAAAATATGATTTGCATATACAACATTGCATTAAAAAAAAAAAATCAAAAACTAGGCCTCCTCTAGAGACACAAAAAATTCCTGAATAATGAATCTAAACTAACCCTTTCACAGGCATATCTTCTACCCACTGTTTTATATGCCTCCCCAGTTCTCACTAACTTACAAGCTAATCTCTTGAAAAAGTTGGAACTCACCTATAATAATATCATTCAATTCGCATCCAATAAACCCTATCACTCTCACCATTGCCTATCCCTTAAGAGCCTTCAGTGGCCTAAATTGTAACAACAACTTCTCCTGCCTAAATTACACCTAGCACACAGTATCCTTAACCGACCCAATTCTTCTCCCGCTCTACACTTCTCTCTCACTATACTCTTCCACAGACTCTTTGCAGCTCTGTTAAACACCTCCTCAAGATTTATAAACCCAGTAACAACTCTGACAAACTTCTGTATAATCACTCAGTACCAAAGCTTGGAATAAATTGCCCCTACATGTTAGACTGATTCCTGACACTATTTGTTTCAAAAAAAGCCTTAAAGACACCATATTAAACTCCAGGATGTGTTCTTGCAATGACCCAACCTGATCTAACTCTCCTAGCTTTCTCTGTACTCCGAACCTGATTTTCTTTTTAGACCATCCACCTATTTCCCCCAAATAGGTCATATGACTGTCTTTTTTGTTTTCCGATATTTTATCCTACTCTGTGTTCTTGTTTTTGTCATTACTTTTCTCTATTTGCAATCTTGCAATGTGTCTTTATGGAATGTAATTATCTATTCTCATGTTTGCTTCTGTATCTTCAAAATGTTTAATTATACCTACTCTTGCAAAAAATGTATAAACATATTGTGATGTGTAAAGACTGTAACTGAATTGTAACTTATTGTATTTCTCTGTCTATAACATCAGTGTTTAATTCTGGACCTTTTCTCCTCGGGTCTCCACTGAAAAGAGGCATTTGCCCGGTTGGATTAACCCAATCAACAAATTTCAAAATAAATAAATAAAATAAATATCACCCGTAAAAAAAGATTATATACCATTATCGCTTATATGACATCTGATGAACTTTGTACTTTTGGGAGCCCTTGCATTACCAAGTTAAAGTGAAAAGAAAGGCAATGGAATGAAAATAAAACAAACTCTGCACAGTTTGTACCATAATTCATATTTGTAGACACATCTAGTACATAATATGTACATGCTTTAGGAAACAAGGAGGAAGTGTAGATGTTAGAAACTCGTGCCTCCCATGAGGGAGTCAAAAGTGTCAAAGAGTACAGAAACTATCAGAGAAAACTAAGCATGACAACAAAAAAGGACTGCACTGAAGACAGGGCAAGGAAGACATTTCACAGAAATGTCAAATAAGGTGGGTGGTATACATTACACTATTTCTGAACAGGATATGAGGCCAAAGCAGTTAACAATCTGAAAAAGCATGGGACAAATAAAAGATACGTCACTGAAGGGGAGGTGTATAAAGCAAATCAACCTCTGCAGCTTACCCTTATGGAGGAAAGTGGGCAAGTGGAATCATGACAAGTATTCATCTCTAAAGTTTAAAGTTTACTTAGTTGAAATTTAAATACTGTAATAATGCTTCATAGATCCCTGCTCTATCAACAAAAAAGAGGTTTAACATCTTGCAAGCTGCATTTATATACATATATAATTTAGGTTTAACATATCTAAAGCAGTTCTATGTTGGTTATCTTTATATGGAACTAGATAAAATCTTAAATAAAGCTCTTTCTCCTTGGTCTGACACTGGAACCATTGAATGCCCCACTGGTGTAGGAATTGTTGAATAAGAAGCAATTTCAACTTAATTCGAATTCTTTAAGTAGAAGGGAAAGGACTTGGAACTGGGGTGATACAAACCTCCATGGTACTACCGTTGACACATCATCTCTGACCCAGCTGTCTGAAAGTATTAAAATAACTGTATTCTTTATTCTTCCCTTATAAGGCCCATTATTGAGTACAACGCCCCATCTGGCATGTACCTTGCAAAGCACAGGCAGCATCTGGAGAGACCACAGAGGCTCCTCACCAGGAGGATTCAGGGCCAAAAAAATCTACCCTACACAGACAGGCTAAAAGCCCTATCCCTCTACTTAGTTTCATACAGACTCCTCAGAGGTGACCCCTGTCTGGCATATAAGGCAATCTCAGACCTAGCCTTGATGGAACTGTTGCAGATCCACCAGTCAAGCGCCACTCGAGTAACCCACATGTGTGGCCTGAACCTGGTCTGTGACATCAGTAGGACTTGGTGGCAGGACAGATTTGTGTCTTAGAGACTCCCCCATCTATGGAATAGACTCCCTCTCCAAGTCAAGCAGAGTACCTCTTTACCCCTTTTTAAGCGCAATCTGGATAAATGGTTGGGAAATAGAAAATACATCCCTGGGATTCCACCTGTGTCCCTGCTGGACAGGGGCATCGGGTGCTGATTTGTCTAAACATGTGCTAAACTCTTGGCTAGGTTTATTAGGGCCTCAGGGCCAACAGCCTAGTTACTTCCTATGATCCTGACTATTCTGTTGCCTCTGCTCTAAAATTGTTAGCATTCACTCAATATAATTTACAAAAGTATTCCTAGATACATTTTATGCATCAGATAAATGGTAGGGTTACAAAGATTCTTGCCATTATAGCTAAACATTGTTGTAGAAATTCAAAATAGTACACCAATTTGTTTGAAGGAAGGATGTTTCTTTGTCTACAGGGACTGCTTTTGGGGAATTTCATAAAAAAAAAATATATATATATATATATATATATATATATATATATATATATATATATACACACACACACACACGCACACACTTATGTATACATGTGTATCTTGCACTCCTAATTCTCTTTGTTTTAGTTTCTAATCATGGAATAAGAAAAAAAGACATATTTCTAAGAAAAATCAGAAATATTCTTTTCCTTACATCAAAGTGGGATAGTTGTACTAAATAAAATAACACTAAGGTATGAAAATACACTTTCTGCCTGCTCAGGTAGAACGTTTTTATACTTCTTGGAACAATGATTAGTTTAAGTATAATCCATATATATATATATATATATATATATATATATATATATATATATATACCTACAAGTTTGTTGAAGTATGAATTATGCTTTCCTAATACAACTAACTGTAGCTATAGTAACTGTTAATAATATAATGGAGATGACTAAAACTTGCATCATTTGTACACAATTGTAAGATGTATTTTGTAACAGAAGATTACACAAGTTGTTGTTTGAATTCTGTCTCTATGATTCCAGTATCTTCCTTTGTGCTGATATAGTAATACAGCTACAAAAGTACATTGTTGAACTGTAACAACTGAAGATAAACAGTGTATGTACAACTGTGCCCTATATGCTGAAACTGGTCATCAACCAAATGCACATTAGTCCATCTACTACTGGTCCGGTCATTCACTACAGATTTTCTGAATAAAAGACACTGACAGTCACTGCTAAATAAGCATTTTCTTTGTATCATCTATTTACTTTCCGATGACCAAGCCAGACTCGTTAGGATGATGGCATACGTTCAAGGAATTACAAGTGACTTTTTGAACTGTGCATATGCAATTTGAAAGGGCATAAGGAATTTTTTCCAAATATTTTTATCACGTTGTATAAGATTTTTGATGCCTATTTATGCTACCATCAACTCAGGTAGATAAGACCTTGGTTTACCATCTCATCAACGAAAACAGAATGACTCCCCCTCCCAAATGTTACACTACATTCTTAGTACATAAAGTTGAATCCTAGCAACTACTTTGTGAGCCTTTGTGTTCCCAATGAAACAAGAATGGATTATGGCAGTAATGTGTGCAAACATCGGGATTCCTCCCAAGCCTTTGGGACTTTGGGGTGCCTCTTAACCCCCTCATGTCAACTATGAAGGGCACTAAGCTGCTAATTTATGGAGGAGGAACAGCACACAAGCATCCCCACAGGACTGACCCCTGAGCTACACTGCTACACAGATGCAGCATGTCCCTCTGGCATGGACTCCACAGAATGCAACACCCAGAGCTCCTACTGGGACCCGCCAGCATGGGCAAACTGTCATCCTCCAAATACTCACCCCTCCCCCCAGATTCCATGCCCGCTACTTAAACATGGGTAGTCTGGGTTGAAGGAAGTGCTTTGTCCTTCTGCACAAGAACGGAGGACAGTAGCCCATGTCACTTTATATTTCTAATAGTGTAATATCAGTTTTACTGATATTTATTTTGTAAACAATGTGCTGTCTTTTTGGGTTTCCCCATAATAGGGAAAAACATTCAAGTGACTTGATCTTACACTCAGTAAAATGCAGCAAAACATACAAAAATATAATGATCCTGGCCTTCTTGGTTATTTATAGGGAAGCCTAAGAGCTGTAACTATCATGAAAACAACATGCAGTCATTCTGAGATTGTGCTTCTATACCAGCCTTGGCTGCACATTGCCTGACCACAAATATTCACCTGTCTTCATACTTGCAAACTCTTTCTCAAACTCAGATGCATTTCTGCTTCACATACAGCTGTCATCATTCCAATATTCTATTTTTTAAGGGCAAAAATGTATGTGAACATTATTAATGCACCTTACTAATGGTGTTTATATCCAATTACACTTTCTAATCTTAATCTTGTAATAAATGCCTCATTTTTCTGCTATTTTACATATACATATTGGAGAAGGTCCCTTTAGCTACTCCTTTGGCACTTTTCCTATATTTTATTCCTATCTGCTCCAGACTGCTTTTTCCTGCATTTGTCTTCATCTTCTAGTTATCAATTATATCATCACCTTCTCTCTGCACTTCTCAATGCCTGCTAAGTTTTACTTTTTAATACCCAAATGAAACATTGACTCAGGTGCCAATAATGAAAGCTGAATAAGGTCAGACCTTGAGATGAATTGAAGCTTATTAGTAGAATGAGTCATTATGAGAAGATATGAAATATTCACTGCATGACAGTTGAGTAGTGTTCAATACTTTAATGTACATATGCTGCCCCCTTTGTAGAGGTAAACTAATTGATAACTATCCTGTGTGCTCTGCCCCTTCTTCTGTGTGTTTTTGTGTATGCCTATGTGTGTTTATTTGTGTGTGTCTGTGTGTGTGTGTTTTTGTGTACATATGTGCACGTACATGTGTGTGTGTGTGTGTGTGTGTGCATGTGTGCATCTGTGTGTGTGTGTGTGTGGGTGTTGTGCACGTGCATGTCTCTGTGTATGTTTATTTATGTACAAGTGCGCAAGTATGTATGTATATGTGTGTGTGAGCTTGTATTTGTGTGTGTGCATGTGTGTGTCTCTCTGTGTGTTTATTTGTGTGGGTGCACACGTGTGTGTGCATGTGCATGTGTGTGTGTGTGCATATGGCCACGTGTGTGTTTGTGTGCATGTGTGTGTCTCTGTGTGTGTTAATTTGTGTATATGTGCGCATGTACGTGTGTGTATGTATGTGTGTGCGTGTGCGTGTGTGTGTGTGTGTGTGTGTGTGTGTGTGTGTGTGTGTGTGTGTGTGTGTGTGTGTGTGTGTGTGTCTCTGGGTGTTTGTGTGCATGTGTGTGTGTTTGTGTGTGTGTGTCTGTGTGTGTGTATGTGTGCATGTGCGTGTCTCTGTGCATGTGTTTGCGTGTGTGTGTGCGCACATGTTTGTGTGTGTGTGTGTGTGTGTGTGTGTGTGTGTGTGTGTGTGTGTGTGTGTGTGTGTGTGTGTGTGTCTATCTGTGCATGTATGTGTATGTGCATGGAGAATGAATAAGGGCGGTGTTTGTTCTAACATAATGCCTAGGCCAGCAATGATGACTACTGAAAGGATAGCAGAGAAAAGCCTCTTAGCACATGCACTAATCATTGAGCATGTGTGCATGTGTGTGTGTGTGTGTGTGTGTGTGTGTGTGTGTGTCTGTGGGTGCTTTTTTGTGTGCATGTGTGCACATGTGTGTATATGTGTGTGTGAGTGTCTGTGTGTATTTGCATATGTGTCTGTGTCTACATATCTACACATCAGCTGGATCTCTCTTCCAAAGCCATTTATCATGCCAGGGAACTTCAAAGAACCAATGGTAATGGAACAGCTATATAGCTGCCACTCCTTTTCTAGGTTCTTTAATATTATATCAGTAAATGCACTGAAACTATTGTGCTACATAACTATGCAGAAATGAATAAAATATTACTTTGAGTGATCATTAGGGCATAAAGGCAAACAAACAATATTAGTAAACTGGTTCAGGTAAAAGATCATTTCCATTTTCCTTGAATTTATCTATATACATACTAACAACATTTTCTGGGGACAAATGAATGAATATTTTTTGAGAAGAAACTGCACATGGACTCCACCTAGAAATCTTGTTGCTGTTCTGCTGGTGTCAGATGTCTGTGGGATTCATTAAATATGGGTTAGATAAATGACCTCCTCTGCACAGGACTACTGCTCAAGAAGGGGTGGGTTAAAAGCATGCAATAGTAACCCTGTTCCCCTGGGTGGACAGTCTTAAGTTTTATTCACTGCATGGGACACCAAGTAAGAGACAGCAGCTTCAACGTTTATGTACATATCTATACCTGATTGTAATGAATGCTCCTATACACACACATACATACATGCAGGAATGCATGCATACACTGAGGTCTAGTTCAAGTATGTCTGGAGGGCAGTACAATTGAATGCTTCCTTCATAAACTATCTCCAGTGCTGAAGGATCCAATATTTCTACTCCCTATCTCCTTAGCTGTGTCAGTCAATGTGCTAATGTTCTGGAAGCAGCTCAAAGTAGAAAACATGAAAGGGTAATATTTGATAACGGTAATAGCAGAAACAGACCCTCAGAAAGATTCCCCATGATGACAGATACATTTTGTAAAATATGACGTGTTTGCATCAGACAGATGGAGTTGTCAAAATAGTCTTGATTAGATACAAATAATTAAAAGAAACACCTCTGTTATTGTATCATTTAAACATAAAATAGACTCTATATTTGTTTTGTATCATATGCTCAGATTTACCTGAAACTTTTGAATTTAGAAGTATAGTTTTAGTGAAACTTAAAGGTCAAGAAATATTAATATAATAAAAAAAAAACAATAACAGAAACACATGGGCAAGAATTATATAATTTTACTACACACTATAGAGACAATGCAAGTTGTGATGTTGAAGGGAAAATATCTGCATGCCCAAACAGGAGCATTCATATTTGGTAATATGCACCCGGGAGAGCGTCCAGTACTTGGCATCTAGCCCAGCATTCTCCTTGTACTCACCTGAGTACACTATTTCCAAACATCTCTCAGAAACATTAAGGGACAGTGAAACTACAATACGTTGTATACCTGTCTAAACTAATACATGTAATATGGATCTGTGCTTAACTTGCTTAAAGATATGATAACTCATCTAAAAATACTTTTATAGTTCTGTTGATAGCATTTAGATGTAAATTATTTCAGATATAGAAGGAGCACAAATATAAGGTTGCAAGTATGAAACCGAATGTCCTTGCTTCATTTCTGAAAGTCTCTAAATATTTTCATCCTCCTTCTTTTTTTTAACACAGAGCCCATGACTAAAGAGTGGGCATCATTTTGTACAAGAATTTTGTAGGATGTATATTCCCCCATGCTGGTGTCATCCACAAATTAGTTGTTGGATAACAAACTGCCTGAAATTCAGAACCTACACTGTGTGAGCTGTGGGCAGCTCATCAGAATGTATAAAAGTGACCAGGAATGCCCATTAGGATTTGGTCATGGACCTCTTTTTTTTGGCTTTAATTTCTCAGATCTCCAAAAAACTAACAAAGTTTGCAGATGTCTGTAAACTAGGGGTTGTTGTTATGTCACACTCCAAACTTCCAGCATGAACTCTACCCAGAAAAGTGTTGGTGTACTAAAAATAGGTTCAGACTAGATGTTAAAAAAGTGTAGTATTGTCACTTTTAGTAGACAACCCCTCCTTCACCATATAACATAGATGAACACCACTACAATACTGAAATGTAGACAGAGAACTGGGAACTTAGGCTCCCTTTCTTTTAACCATCATGTAACAATGGTTGTCAGAAAATCCTTTTATTTATCACAGTTATTTGCAAAAGAAATGTCTTCAAACTCTAAAGAGGTAATGATGCCCTTATACTCAGCATTGATCATGCCATTTATTGACTACAAGGCACCCTTCAGACTTTTGCTCAATACATATATCACACAATTTGAAATTCCCCAAAGGTCCTTAATTAAAAGGGTCATATCTGTAAAGTCCCTGAGGTATCAACAGAAGCAGGAAATGTTATTCCTTTCTTCAAAATATTATGGACTTCTCTCACTTATCATGCCCTTAGTTAACCAGTGTTCCTTTTCCTCTTGTATTTCCAAAAGTTCATGTTTCCAGCAATCTTAAGATTATAGGGGAGGACAGTATGGCTAGTCTGAGTGGAATGCATGGGAAGTATCTTATATAGAGAAGTGTAAAGGTCAAGGCAAACAAAAGAAGATAAATTTGGCAAGCAGTTACTTTAAGCCACTTTGCCCTATTGAGAGTGAAACAGTGAAGCTCATCCCTAGGTGCCAGATGAAGGAATCTACAGATGGCATTAACAGCTGTATGGAGCACAGTCAGCAGAAAGGTATATTCCAATCTGGAGATTAAGACATTTCTGGGGAGAATAATTCTAACATTCTTAGTTAAATTACTGGGTAACTGGGTATTTGTTAGCAATGTCTGAGCTGCTGTCAAATTTTTGAGCAAATACTCTCAATGTCTGCTTGGAAATTTAAGAAGAGCAGGATAACTTTTCACCCTCAGGACTTATGGTGCTCCTTATTGTCATCTACTGGATGTCCATGTACCACCCTTTTTCCTTGGAGAGAAACAAGATGCCAGTATTCAGTCTTAAATATTTTCTTTGATGGATTAGAGTTCTGGTCAAAAGAGTTGTCAAAATGTATGGTTTGAAGGATAATGCTAGATCAAGGGACAAACCCAGGTATTTTGTTCTGATTAAATTGCTGCAACTTCATCTTTTGGTGAATTAAAATAACAGTCCATTAAGACAGTTGAATTCCTGGATTACTGGGCATGAGCAGTACTTCAGTCTTCCTGACATTAAGCTTAAGGAGTTTAATAGGCAAGCAGTTGTAGAGTGAATGATACAAAAATCCTACTCCACAGCCACTGTAGGTATCCAGATACTTTATTTGCTTCACAAAATACAAGTTGAGCACTTTCTTCCCACAATCGGGTCTTCCTCAGAACATTTGAAAAACCAAACAGCATGCTCTTAAATACCCATGAACAACCACCCCACCCATTTCAATTAAACAATTAACATGATGAACATAATACTTAAAGCAATCGAGTCAAAAAACACATATACAACAAATTCATATAGAAAAAATTATATATGAAGTAAGGTAAAATAATATGAAAAAATAATAAAATAAAATATAATTTTTTATATATGATCTTTCTCTCCTTCCAGGGGACTAAAAACCAGCATTAATGGCCCTCGTGAATACTAAATTGCAATAAATATATACCCTTATAATTTCAATAGAAATAATATATATTTATATAGTAATATTTATGTAAAATTGCTTGCACAAATTTTTATATGCATAATAAATTTTGTAAAATTAAATCCAAAAAGTTAATAAAACAACATTTTCATACAAAACATTCCTACACCATGATTCTAATAACTAAAACCAAAACATCAAAACAATATATTTTATCATGGCTTTAGATATCAGAATATAAAAATATAACAAATATATATATGTATACAAAAGATGTTATACTTAATTAACCTAAAATGGTTTTTAACTTCAAAATACACATAATATTAATATTCTCATTGATTCCTGGGAACTGGGTGGCGTTTAATCTCAGTTGCCACCTCAGTTCACATAAATTCAAATGCACATCCAAAATTGCCCCTTGACTATCCATGACAATTTGCTGGAGCACTAAGAATTTAAAAGTGTGTTCATTGAAATCTTGTATATGTCTGCTTAAAGCATTTGTAATTTTCCAATTTCTTATATAAAAAGATGCTCCCTCATCCTATCCTTAAATTTCCTGCATGTCTTATCAACATAGAATGTGGAACACATTTGGCACTTACCCATATAGACCACATTCATGCTGTTGCAATTAAAATGGCCAGCGATATATAATGCCCTATTATTCAACTCAAAGGTATCCTTGGTTTCCAGTAGGTTTTTACAAGTAACCATTCCACATTTATAATTTCCATTAGTCCTAAAGGGGGCCAAACCAATTTGTTTCTTCTTTTTATTATTATTACAATTTGCTTCCAGCATATTCTTAAATGATCTATCTTTCCTAAAAACTACTCTAGGTTTCAAACCAATTTTACCAATAAGACTATCATCACAAGCCAAAATTCCCCAATTTCATCTAATAATTTCCACTATTTCCTCCCCATCCAGATTAAATGCTGTAATGAAACTAAGTGGTCCATTGACCTTTGTATTTCTATCTAATATGGTTCACCTGAGCCAAGAACTGCACCAATTCCACCTCATTTTAAAATAGGCTTGTATACCCCACAAAACCTTTTAGTCTTCACCTCCTTAGCAATCTTTTTTATCATATTAGTGTGGTACTCTCTCTTCTCAAATAATTGGGCAATAAACTCCACTTCACCTTCAAATGTTACATCTTCACTTACCATGCGGGCAGCCCTCACCATTTGTCCCTTAACAATAGACTTTTTTGGGATAAGGGATGCCAGCTTGAGAAATCTAAGTAAGCATTAGAAAAAGTTGGTTTCCGATAAATTTCTTAAGTAAGCTTCTTGTCCACACAGTCCACCTTCAAATTCACATCCAAGTATGTTATACACTCTCTACTATAAGTATATGTGAATCTCAAAAAATGGGTTGCTGTATTAATATACTCAAAAAAGTCAATTAAACCCTCCAAGGGACCTTTACAAGTTAAGAATATATCATCCAAAAAAACGGGTAAAAACCTTAATAAATTCAGCAAAGGGACTCTTGAATATGTATTCCTGCTAGCAATATGCCAGCACATAGTTGGCAAAAATTGGTGTGCAGGCTGCCCCCATGGCTACCCTTGTTGGCTGTTTATAGTACCGGCCCTCAAAAAAAATGTAATTATTACACAACACGATCTCCATAAGTGATGACAGTTTGTTAATCTCATCCTGCTCATACAGCCCTGTCTTTAATAATTGCATTTCCAACCAGTTGAGCTCTATTTCATGTGGAATTACAGAAAATAAATTGCAAACATCAATGGTCACCAGTGTCATGTCATTACTAACCAAAAAATGCCAAGAATCCCTACGTATATATTCATATATACCCAAACCTTTTCTCAACCTTTGGTCCAAAAACATCTCACAAAGCAAGTTTTTGCCCTTTTTCCATCGACTATAAGCCTGAATGCTGGATTATTTAGGCCTTTATGCAGTTTCGGTATATCGAATATTTTTGGGACCATGGGATACCCATTTTTTAAATACTTATATTTATTTTCATTGATTTGCCAATCAAGCACCATATTCTTCAAAGCCAAATCAATATTCCTGTTCATAATATTTACTTAATTTAATGAGCTTTCCTCATATGTACTCGAGTAAGAGCATGTTCATGGCATTAGAATAATCAAACTCATCCGTTATAGCCAAACCATTACCCTTATCGGGCTTTATAACCATAATTGTTTTGTCGTCCACAATATCAGTCAAAAAAATGTTTTCTTGCTTAGTTAAATTATATTCAACATTCACTTTTTTATGCCCCAACACCCTTCTAATTTCCATTTCACATACCTTGTCATAAACTGCAATACAATTATTGGCTGGAGGGTTAAAAATGCTTGGCTTTCTTAATGTTGCCTGTTCACACATTAATTCACTATTAAACCAAGCTTTACAATTTAATTTGCGCACAAATATTTTTAAATCTATGAATGTCTGTGCTAAATTGCCCCTTCTACTTGGCACAAATGTCATACCTTTAGAAAGTAAATTAGCATGCTCCATCGTCAAGGTTTTACCTGAATAATTGTAGATTTTAAAATCACCAGAACTATTAATAATTTCAACAGGTGCAAGCATTTTCTTGTCCATTAGATCCATTAAATGTCTAAATCTTCACTGTCATTAAAAACCTCATTTTCTTCACTTTGCAAGTTGCCATTAATGCAATTATTCACCTCCTGACAAAATTCAGCATCGGTGTGAATAGACCACTGTCCAAAAACATCACCCATAACATTCATGTCTACCCCAGAGATACCAGTACACACATTATCAAGCTCAATTAACGCTTGGGCGATCAGCTGTTCCGATAAAAGTTCTTCCCCTTCTTGTTCTTCGTTCTCTGTTTTTTTTGGTCTTACACCCTGCCAATAATAATCCCTTTGAACTTCCCCCAAAAAATGCGCCTGCTGATGTTCCCTTTCTTTAATACGCTCAGAGTGTCGCAAATCTCCACCATTTTGCTTTTACCATCCTGTTTCCATTTCGGTAAATCTTCTTTGGCTTGAAGTCATCACCAGTGGATTTTGCTCCTCCTCGTTGATTCCTGGTTTATCATTACCATGGCGCCAAGCATAAAAGGGAAGGCCTTTCTGGTACTCATTAATGTCTCTTTTAATTTTGTTGTACTTTCTTAAAAAAATGTCATTGCACAAATTCTCAACTTTGCTATACACGTTTGATAAATTTGTTTGAAAATGCTCGAATAGTAAATAATTTCTAATGCACTTCTCATTATCCTCCAAGGTCTTGGACAGACCTTCTATTGCACGGGTGTTATATTTTATTATTATTTTCATTACATCCATGCCCGAACGATCAAACAACTGGTGCAATTCAGTCAACATGTCAGCATCATACTCAGCTCCATTAGGATATCGCCAAATACGCAGGCCAAGTGGAACCTGCTGAAGGTCAATGTTTCTTTCTAAATATGAGTTTTCAAGCTGGAGTTTTTTGAATTTTACAAGATCATTTTCATACTTAGCAAGCCGGTCAGCCAAAGAAAGAGTTTGTTATCCCCCAGCACCTGTACTCATATTATCACAAAAATTTAATTTTTTCATATTATTTTATCTTATTTCATATATAGTTTTTTCTATATGAATTTGTTGTATGTGTGTTTTTTGAGTAGATTGCTTTAAGTATTATGTTCATCATGTTAATTGTTTAATTGAAATGGGTGGGGTAGTTGTTCATGGGTATTTAAGAGCATGCTGTTTGGTTTTTCAAATGTTCTGAGGAAGACCCGATTCTGGGAAGAAAGTGCTCAACTTGTATTTTGTGAAGCAAATAAAGTGTCTGGATACCTACAGTGGCTGTGGAGTAGGATTTTTGTATTGTTCTTGTCAGTTACTTGGTATGGTGTTCCATACTCTGCGAACCATGGAAGGATCCAGTGACAATAGTGATGTTATGCAGTTATTACAGCAAATCAACCAGCAGCTGGCTCTTCATACCACCCAGATTAAATCTCTTGTAGATAAACAGACTTTTAATGTTTTTGGTAGCTTGGGGTTACCATTGACCCAAGCTTCTCGAGGCTCACAGGAACAGGATGTAATGCAACAAAATAATGGTGAAAATGGGAATAGAAATGCAGCACATACTCTTATTGATAGTAGCCCAGTGCATTGGAAAATTAATGGTTTTAATTTTTGTGATAATATGAGTACAGGTGCTGCGGGACAACAAACTTTTTCTTTGGCTGACCGGCTTGCTAAGTATGAAAATGATCTTGTAAAATTCAAAAAACTCCAGCTTGAAAACTCATATTTAGAAAGAAACATTGACCGTCAGCAGGTTCCAAGGGGCCTGCGAATTTGGCGATATCCGAATGGAGCTGAGTATGACGCTGACATGTTGACTGAATTGCACCAGTTGTTTGATCGTTCGGGCATGGATGTAATGAAAATAATAATAAAATATAACACCCATGCAATAGAAGGTCTGTCCAAGACCTTGGAGGATAATGAGAAGTGCATTAGAAATGATTTACTATTCGAGCATTTTCAAACAAATTTATCAAACGTGTATAGCAAAGTTGAGAATTTGTGCAATGACATTTTTTTAAGAAAATGCAACAGAATTAAAAGAGACATTAATGAGTACCAGAAAGGCCTTGTATATCCCTTTTCAGCTGGCCGCCATGGTAAAGATAAATCAGGAATCAATGAGGAGGAGCAAAATTGACAGGTGATGACATCAAGCCCAAGAAGATTTACCGAACAGGAAACAGGATGGTAAAAGCAAAATGGTGGAGATTTGCGAAGCTCTGAGCGTATTAAGGAAAGGGAACATCAGCAGGTGCATTTCGGGGGAAGTACAAAGGGATTATTATTGGCAGGGTGCAAGACCAAAAAAACAGAGAACAAAGAACCAGAAGGGGAAGAACTTTTATTGGAACAGCTGATTGCCCAAGCGTTACTTAGGCTTGGTAATTTAAGTACTGGTATCTCTGGGGTAAACATGAATGTTATGGGTGATGTTTTTGGACAGTGGTCTATTCACATGAATGCCAAATTTTGTCAGGAGGTGAATAATTGCATTAATGGCAACTTGCAAAGTGAAGAAAATGAGATTTTTAATGATAGTGAAGATTTAAACATTTTATTGGATCTAATAGACAAGAAAATGCTTGTACCTGTTGAAATTATTAATAGTGCTGGTGATTTTAAAATCTACAATTATTCAGGTAAACCTTGACGATGGAGCATGGTAATTTACTTTCTAAAGGTATGACATTTGTACCAAGTAGAAGGGGTGATTTAGCATAGACGCTCATAGATTTAAAACTATTTGTGTGCAAATTAAATTGTAAAGCATGGCTTGATGGTGAATTAATGTGTGAACAGGCAACTTTAAGAAAGCCAAGCATTTTTAACCCTTCAGCCAATAATTGTATTGCAGTTTATGACAAGGTATGTGAAATGGAAATTAGAAGGGTGTTGGGGCATAAAAAAGTGAATGTTGAATATAATTTAACTAAGCAAGAAAATGTTTTTTTGACTGATATTGTGTATGACAAAATGATTAGGGTTATGAAGCCAGATAAGGGTAATGTTTTGGCTATAATGGATGCGATTGATTATTCTAATGCCATGAACATGCTCTTAATGGATGGTACATATGAGGAAAGCTCATTAAATGAAGTAAATATGATGAACAGGAATATTGATTTGGCTTTGGAGAATATGGTGCTTGATTGGCAAATCAATGAAAATGAATATAAGTATTTAAAAAATGGGTATCCCATGGTCCCAAAACTATTCGGTATACCGAAACTGCACAAAGGCCTAAATAATCCAGCATTTAGGCCTATAGTCGATGGAAAAAGGGCAAAAACTTGTTTTGTGAGCAAGTTTTTGGACCAAAGGTTGAGAAAAGGTTTGGGTATATATGAATATATATGTAGGGATTCTTGGCATTTTTTGGAGAAAATGAATGGAGTAAGGGTTAGTAATAACATGACACTGGTGACCATTGATGTTTGCAATGTATTTTCTGTATTTCCACATGAAATAGCGCTCAACTGGTTGGAAATGCAATTATTAAAGACGGGTTTGTATGAGCAGGATGAGATTAACAAACTGTCATCACTTATGGAGATAGTATTGTGTAATAATTACATTTTTTTTGAGGGCCAGTACTATAAGCAGTCAACAAGGGTAGCCATAGGGGCAGCCTGTACCCCAATTTTTGCCAACTTGTTTGTATAAGCTCAGCAGATCCTGCCCAGGTGTCCTGCAGAGACCTGCAATGCCAGAGAGACAAAAGGAGAGACTTTGGAGTGTTTAAGTACCATTTTTTGGTTTTTCTTGTTGCTTATTGCTATTTCCACCGAAACACTTGTTTTCTGGCATTTATTGCTTCTCAGAATGTTCATTTTATATTGAAATTGCATTTATTTGTGCCTGCACTTTAAAATTCGTTGTTTGTTGTAAAATTGTATTTTTAACAGTTACTGGCTTCCCACTCAAGTGTGACAGCCATTACTGCACTATAAAAGTGTTTTTGCATTTGTTTATACTGTGTTCTTGAAAAAAAAACAAAAAAACAAAAAAATCTTGCTATTTTCCCACCTTACTAAGCTAGAAAAGTCCAGTTTCAGATAACTACTGATACCTGGACTGTGTTTAAGCTACTGTGTTTGGCAATACCTTACTTGGGTAAAAATGAAGTTTCTTTGTTCATATGTGAGAGTGGGGAGCTCTGAACAGCCTACCTACCCCTGGAGGAGTGGTTTCTGCCCAGAAACTGTAGCTTTATTGGCCATTTTGGGCTAATTTCTTGCTCTTTAATCTTTCTGATATAAAAACCGCATTTGCGCTGTTTTGCGTGCCGGGCAGTGCCAGTTAGCAAGGGTTAAACTATTCCCGACTCCACAAAGTCTACTCTTCAGTTTTGCCCTTGGAATTAGACAAACCTTCAACTTTAGCACTCACAGCATTCATTTTACAGCCCAGCACTTACTTAAAACTCATAACAAGCACTAAATACCCCTAGCACTAGCCCCCCTTATACTGTCCAGAAGGACAAGGCTCTCTATTCGTTCCTACCAGTCAATCAAAAAAACAGCTCACTCTACCTATTCAGGCATGTCCAAAGGGCAGTTTCTGGTGTACTCTCCAGTCCAACTGGTGAATCTGGGCATTTTGAGGCAATGTTACAACTGCCTCATGTACATAGACAACTCTCTCCTCCTACCACCAAACACTAATATATGTGAGAGATGCAATTATACAGCAAGACTGGGGGCAAAGCGCTCTCTCAACCCCAGACTGTAACTGACTGTCAAGAGGAGAAGGGTAATACTTGCAACACACCACCAGTCTCACATAGACCTAACAAACCAACACAGGCAAATAACACACATAAATACACGAAAACATACTCGGAGGCTCTAAATAAAAATCTGCAAAAGTAACAGAGACCTCCAAAGCAGACATCCAAGCAACCTCCACAACTCATCACCAACCATGAAACACATACTTCACATAATCAGTGTGCCATGCAATCACAGCCCTTAAGGCAAAATAACATACCCAACACACTAGTGATAGGTGACTCTATAGTCAGGCACACTGATGTCCCACTTACTAGGCTGGACAAGGAGAAGGTTACAGTTAGATACCTGTCGGGAGCCGGGATCCGCCACATAACACAAGCACTCCAGAACAAGTACAAATATGACTCTGTCATTGTACATGTTAGTGTGAATGACCTGAGACGTACCCCCTGGACTACATGAAAAGAAACATGGAAAAGTTCTCTGATCATGAAGCCCAGGCAGGTATGACCCTGACCCTGAGTAGCATCCTGCCCTGACCAAGAATGATGCCACAGTATAAAGAAAAAATTATAAACTTCAACAAATGGCTAAGTTTCTGGAGTCATTCAAAGGGGATCCAGTATCTGTCTGCCTGGGATGACATGATTGACAAGCCACGTTGCTTCGCAAGAGATGGCTTGCACCTGTCACCCTTAGGCTTTTGAATACTGGAAAAGGCTCTTGCCATCCCCATAGTGCCTTTTTTAGGCAAGGCTCAAAAGACAAACCCACCACCGTAAATAGCACAAGTAACCAAAAACTGAGGGTAATGCTACTCAATGCCAGAAGTCTAAACCTCAAAATGCATGCACTTGAGGCACTCCTCAGTATGGAGAACATTGATATATGTGCAGTAACAGAAACCTGGTTTAAGGCTCCAGAGAGCACCCCAGCACTACCAGGCTAAAACTCATACCATATCTTTCGGCTGCAGAACCCAGACCAAAACATAAAAGGCGTGGGTGTATCCATATTCATCAAGGATACTCACACCTCCAGGTTAATGGTGCAGCACAATGCATCAGAGATCATCCAAGTGCAACTAACAATGGGCAAAACTGCAATCCAAATTGTAGCTTACTACAGATATCCCACCATGACCCCAGACCCCCATTCTGCATTTCTGGAAACACTGCAAAATATGAAGGTCCTACCAAACACCCTAATACTGGGTGATTTCAACTACCCAAACATTAACTGGGAGAACTACACAAGTACTAACTCCCTTGCCCGCTTCCTAGAATTTATAAACTGGAATGCCCTGGATCAACTGGTCAACTGCCCCACCAGAGGGAACTACATACTGGACCTGGTCATCACCAACATGGGCGACCGTTGTTCCACACCTGACATCTACCCCTCACTGGTTAGATCAGACCATAGACTAATCACTCTGGATATTCACATTCCACCCCCAACCCCAATCAAGGAAACCACCGTGCAAAACTTTTCAAAAGCAAACTTCACATTGCTTAAGACCGAGGTGGAAAGGTTCACAGCCCCCACGCCAATGGACAATGCTGTCCAAGCTGCTGAAACCTATGCAAAGGCATGCTATGATCATCTGCAGGAATGCATGGATTGTGCTATCCCAAGTAAAACCAAGACTCACTCCTCCAAGAAAAGAAAACCAGTCTGGTGGACCCCTGCCATAAACAGGCTCTACAGCAGAAGGAGGAAACTAGTACAGATAACAGCAAAATCCCTAGAAGGAAAGACATCCCTGATCAGTATCAGCAAGAAACTATGATCACTCATTAAATCATCCAAGACTAGCTTCGAAAGAAAAATTGCCATGGACTCCAAAGATAACCACAAAGCGTTCTTTAGCTATATCAAGAACCTAAGTGGAAACTCTCACATCTGCTCTGAGTTGGTGCAGATTGGCACAAAATACACTGAACTGACTGATATTGCCAACATTTTGGCAGACAGGTTCAGTGCAAACTTCACACCCCTCTCACCCCCTAAAGGGCCCATAACCATACTAGAAGAATGTAAGGCCCTGGCAATCACTGACACACAGGTTAAAACAGCCCTATCCAAAGCCATAAACACAGCCTCAATGGGACCGGATGGTGTTCCAGGCTGTGTCTTACAAGAGCACCAAAATGAACTAACCCCTCACCTAAACACACTGTTCAAACTCAGCCTCACTACAGGCTATGTACCCACAGAGTGGCGAACAGCAACAGTTATCCCACTCCGCAAAGGTAGCACCACAATGGACCCCAGGAACTATTGCCCTATAAGCCTGACTACCTGGTCTGCAAGGCTTTGGACATTGGGAACCTCCAAACTTTCGACCCCACCCAGTTTGGCTTTGTTAAGGGAAGATCATGCCTCCTACCCTGGTGGATGTCTTTGAGACAGTTACTAAGGCATTAGATGAGGGTAAGGAGGTCCACACAGCCTACCTAGACCTTGCAAAGGCTTTTGATACCATTCCCCATTCTGGTATTATAGGCAAACTCACCAACCTGAACATTAAGCCCTATGTCACGAGATGGGTTGAAAATTGGCTCATGGACAGAACCCACACGGTGAGAGTTGCAGACTCTAGGTCTGACTCTAAACCAGTTACAAATGGCGTCCCCCAGGGCTCAGTCCTAGGACCCCCTCCTGTTCGGTATATACTTCTTAGAGGTACAGGCAAGCACAGGAGGACTTTGGCTGACCAAGTTCACAGACGACTGCAAACTAGGGGCCATAATTGATTCTACAGTTGATACAGACACCCTCCAGAAGGGTCTCACTGAGACGGATGCCTGGTGTCAAAATCATGGCTTCAAGCTGAATGCCAAAAAGTGCATAGTCATCCCTTTTGGAAAAAACAAAGTACCCATAAACTACCACATAAGTGGTAGTCCCCTAAATACAGAAAAAGTAATAAGTGATCTGGGGACCCAAGTAGATAGCAATCTCAACTTTGATAATCATATTGCCGTGGTGGTTAGAAAATCCTTCTATGTGGCCCACCTAATCTCAAAAGGGTTCGCATCCAGAACAAAGGAGGTTATTGTGCCTCTCTACTCATCACTTATTAGACCCATTACAGAATACAATGCCCCATTTGGGATGTACCTTACAAGACACCTGCAACAGCTGGAAAGACCACAAAAGTACCTCACCAAGAGGATTACTGGCCTCAAACAGATGATCTATGCAGCCCGACTAAAGAAACTCCAGCTGTACTCGGTTGCATACCGCTTACTCATAGGTGATCTCTGCTTGACATACAAGGCCATGTCCAACCCAGAATTGATGGATATGTTCCAACAAAAAAAAAACAATCCCCGAGAGCCACACGCTCTAGGGATATAAACCTTACCACAACGATAAATAGGACATACTGGAGGGATAGATTCCTGACCCAGAGACTCCCCATGCTTTGGAACACGATTCCAATATACATCAAGCAGAGCCCCTCACTAGCACTCTTCAAGAGAAACCTTGCCTGGTGGATGGGAAACAGAAAATTTACCCCGGGGATCACTGCAGTGGCTCTGCTGGACAGAGGAGCAGGGAACTAATGGCTCTGCTGGTCAGAGGCATAAGGAACTAATCCAAGGGGGTGACGAAAGCCAACACACTCTGGCTAGGCTTATAAATGCCCTTGGACAGATAGCCTAGTACTTACCTATGAACCTATGAACTATGTGATGGCATATTGGGAGCAGGAATACATATTTAAAAGTCCCTTTGCTGAATTTATTAAGGTTTTTAACCCGTTTTTTGGATGATATATTCTTAATTTGGGAAGGTCCCTTGTTGGGTTTAATTGACTGTTTTTGAGTATATTAATACAACAATCCATTTTTTGAGATTCACATATACTTATAGTAGAGAGAGTATCACATACTTGGATGTGAATTTGAAGGTGGACTGTGTGGACAAGAAGCTTACTTCGGAAATTTATCGGAAACCAACTTTTTTTAATGCTTATTTAAATTTCTCAAGCTGGCATCCCTTATCCCAAAAAAAGTCTATTGTTAAGGGACAAATGGTGAGGGCTGCCTGCATGGTAAGTGAAGATGTAACATTTGAAGGTGAAGTGGAGTTTGCTGCCCAATTATTTGAGAAGAGAGGGTATACTACTAATATGATACAAAAGATTCTTAAGGAGGTGAAGACTAAAAGATTTTGTGGGATATACAAGCCTATTTTAAAAGGAGGTGGAATTGGTGTAGTTCTTGGCTCAGGAGAACCCATATTAGATAGAAATACAAAGGTCAATGGCCCACTTAGTTTCATTACAACATTTAATCTGGATGGGGAGGAAATAGTGGAAATTATTAGACAAAATTGGGGAATTTTGGCTTGTGATGATCGTCTTACTGGTAACATTTGTTTGAAACCTGGAGTAGTTTTTAGGAAAGATAGATAATTTAGAATATACTGAAAGCAAATGGTAATAATAATAAAAAGAAGAAACAAATTGGTTTGGCCCCCTTCAGGACTAATGGAAATTATAAATGTGGAATGGTTACTTGTAAAAACCTACTGGAAACCAAGGACACCTTTGAGTTGAATAATAGGGCATTACATATTACTGGCCATTTCAATTGCAACAGCATGAATGTGGTCTATTTGGCTAACTGCCAAATGTGTTCCACATTCTATGTTGGTAAGACATGCAGGAAATTTAAGGATAGGATGAGGGAGCATCTTTTAGATATAAGTAATCGGAAAATTACAAATGCTTTAAGCAGACATATATGAAATTTCAATGGGCACACTTTTAAATTCTTAGTGCTCCAGCAAATTGTCAAGGATAGTCAAGGGACAATTTTGGATGTACATTTGGATTTATGTGAACTGAGGTGGCAAATAAGATTAAACACCACCCAGTTCCCAGGAATCAATGAGAATATTAATATTATGTGTATTTTGAAGTCAAGAAACATTTTAGGTTAATTAAGTATAACATGTTTTTTATACATATATATATATATATATATATATATATTTATATATATATATATATATTTATATTTTTTATATTTTGATATCTAAAGCCACGATAAAATATATTGTTTTGATGTTTTGGTTTTAGTTATTAGAATCATGGTGTAGGAATGTTTTGTATGAAAATGTTTTTATTAACTTTTTAGATTTAATTTTACAAAATTTATTATGCATATAAAAATTTGTGCAAGCAATTTTACATAAATATTACTATATAAATATATATAATTTCTATTGAAATTATAAGGATATATATTTATTGCAGTTTAGTATTCAAGTGGACCATTAATGCTCATCTTTAGTCCCCTGGAAGGAGAGAAAAAAAATCATATATAAAAAAATTATATTTTATTTTATTATTTTTTCATATTATTTTACCTTATTTCATATATATATTTTTTCTATATGAATTTGTTGTATGTGTGTTTTTTGAATCAGTTGCTTTAATTATGTTCATCATGTTAATTGTTTAATTGAAATGGGTGGGGTAGTTGTTCATGGGTACTTAAGAGCATGCTGTTTGGTTTTTCAAATATTCTGAGGAAGACCCGATTGTGGGAAGAAAGCACTCAACTTGTATTTTGTGAAGCAAATAAAGTGTCTGGATACCTACAGTGGCTGTGGAGTAGGATTTTTGTCTTTTACTAGGGCTCTTGAAAGTAAGTTCAGATTTGGATGAGTGTCAAGTATCACAAAAACACAACATTATTTGCGTAGTAGAACATTATATAGGGTAAAGTGAAGGTGATGTTAACAATCAAGAAAAAAAAACACTTAAAGGACTGAGCCCCAAAGAACACTAGAGGAGAATATACCAGAAATAATGGAGCTTATGTTCTTGGAAAAGGTAACCATTTCAAATGTCAAGATACTCAACAGCAAGTCAGGAAATATTGAGCCTGAATAGCCAAAAGAGTGGACTTACAAATACTAAGCCAGGGATGCCATTTCTCAGAATATTCCCTCTTCTCTGAAGTATGGTGAGCTTGTTGTTGGCATATATAAGTTCAGGGGGTACTCCCCCCCCCAAAAAAAAAAAGAAGATTTAAGGAGAAGAGAGATTTTCAAGACTCAATCTTCTGTGTTTTTGCTCTTTTTTTTCTTTCGGCTTCTCAGTACTTCACATTTCGAATGCCAACATTTCAAAAGAGAGCCTCTTGGAAAGGGAACATGTTCTCTGGAAAAGCTATTGGGAGGACAAAAACAAGCGTGTCTAAATATATAAAGAAGTAGAGAACAATTTATGTATTCAAGGGTTCTCTAAAGGTCAATGAAGGAAGCAGCCTTTTTTTCCACTGCAGATTAAACTCTGTCATGGCATTACAGCCATTTCTAAAATCATGTTCAGTTTCCAATAGTTATTTGATCATAAAGAATTTTCTCAAATATTTTAGTAATGGAGAAAAGAATGTAGACAGATCTTCATTCTTGAGAAGGTCATTTGCAGATGGGTACTTTTGCAGCAAGTGTGAGCTGGTAAAGAACTATATTTGTAGTGAGGGATGGACTAAAAATGAGAGGAACAGGCTTAACTATATAGGGGGATGTCATTTTGACAAAGTTGGGGTGAAGAGCTTTTGTGTGGGTGTTGGGCTTAGTCTCTAATTTCCAGATCATTAGCTCATGCATCTCAATGAATTTAAGCTGATTGTACATTTTAACTGATTTCAATGAATTTAATCTGATTGTACATTTTAACTGATTTCAATGAATTTAATCTGATTGTACATTTTAACTGATTTTTGAAATGTGGGAAACGATAGTGCTAAATCCTAATTAGACTGCAAAACTGGTGAACCTTGTTCTAAAGGTCTTTTACAGCAGTTTCTTCAACTAGAATCCACGTTTGTGCAGTTAATTAGAAGATAATTAAGAATACCTGATATACACTTTCCTTCTTTAATGAATCAGGGCAATTGTAGACATAATTTTCAACCTAGCCTCTCTGTTCTTTATGAGGATGTTGTTAAATTACAGTTATTTAAGTAAACTTACCATAACAGTCAAAGTTCAAATAGTAACTGCCGCAGTAGCCTTAGCTATATGGGTTGCATCTTGCTAAGGATATAACAGACAGCTTCCCAAGCTTCAGGGCACCTTCCATAGGACAAAACCAACAGTCAACATGAGTTAAGCTGATTAAAAAAGACAGGTTTGGGTGCCATGCCCTTCATACCATTCATGCCAACAGCGACAGTCTGAGTGCTGAAAGGATAATGCTACAAACAACAAAAAGTAAGAGTTCACAATCTGTCATAAACAACACATCAAGAAACAAGAGCGATGGAAGGAGGGGGCAGCTACTGCAGTAGTGATCATTCAAGCATCCACTGTTATAGTAACTGTACTATGTTCATTATATTGGTCACTACTGCCATAGGTTTAGCTATATGGGTAGATTACCCTAGAGTACTATATTTGGGAGGTGGAAGGGGAAGGGTCCAGAAGCCCCATGAGAATGGTCCTAGCATCTAAGTCTGATCCAGACCTAGAGAGGTAAATCAAGCTTGTAATGCCTTGTAAATATATATGTAGAAGATGACTTTACTGCTTCTATGATACTTATAGAATCCAGCCCTTTCCAAAAAACCACAGATGAAGACAAAGCCCTCATAAAATGGGCCTTGACCCTGTCTGGAATAGTTTTGTCTTGGTGTGTATAACAAAGCCTGAGACAACCATTTAGAAATAGTTTGCTTTAGCACAGGTTGTCCCCTCTTCTTACCTTCATAAAAATGAACAACTGGTCCAAACATCTAAAAGATTTACTTTTGTCAGGATAGTACCCAAGTTGTCTGTGGACATCCAAGGTATGGAATATCCTTTCTCCTTCTTTTTGTGGTTCAGGAAAAAAAAAACAGTGAGATGGATATTAAACCCAGATACAACTTTGGAAATAAAAGAAGGATTAGTTCTTAAAGAAACCCTGTCCCTGCAGAAACTGAGATAGGGTTGACTCACCATAAGAGCTGGCTACTCTGATACTCTTCTTGCAGAGGTCAGAGCAATCAGTAAAACAGTTTTCCATATTAAGAACCCCAAGCTACCCTGGTTTGTTGGTTCAAATGGAGCAAGTGTTAGCTTCTCTAACACAAAATTAAGATCCCAAGGAGAAGCCACTAGTTTTCTTGGAGGCCTCTTATGAAAAAACCCCTTTCAAAAACATTTGACTTGGGGATGCATTGAAAAAGGAAGATCTACAGGCTGAAATGGCTAAGTGAATCTTGATGGATGGTTTTGGGGGGGTTTCTGAATTCTTCCCTGCCTGCCATTTCTTCTTAAACATCAGCTTACCAGCATTTTGTTGAGACTGTTTACTTTGTTTTTGCCAAAATTGGATACCACCCGGTGATGTAAACCTTGGCTCGAGATGATTGTCACTGTTGAAGTGACACCCCGACCCATTGTGCAAAATGGGGAAAAGGGTTTGAGGATGGCTGGATGAATGAAGGAATAGAGAATCCCCTTAGAAAACTTAGAAAACGAAGAGTGAAATATCTTAGACATTCCCTGTGTCAGCTTACCCCTTCCATCTTACTTTTGATAACCTCTATGGCAGAGGAACCAAAATCTAAATCTCTTTTCAAAGGAGAAGTTAAAATCTCATTTCTCACATCACCTGCAGGTGCTGAGAATGTATCCAGTCAAATCTCCTTAAAACCATACCAGTGGTCATAGCCCTGGAAGAAGTATCAACTGAGTCATACACACACTGTAAACAATGAGTTGTGACTGTACAACAGAACAACTAAATTATTTAAAGCAAAATTTTCCTCACAAGAAGAAACTGCAAGTAAAATGTTCCTCATACTTGCACAATTAGTCAGAATAAACTTTAAAATATGAGCCTGACAATTCAAAATTCTTTAAAATCAAAGTGGCAGAAGCATACACCTTACTCCAATAATCATCAATGATCTTGCCATCCTTGTCAGAAAGAGTAGGATTAGAATTAAACAATTGTTTAGCAGCAGACTGAGGAACTTTATACATTCTATCTGACTGTTTAGGGGCAGCAGGGTATCGGGAAAATAACAGGCAGTGGCACAAACATCCCCCAAAGCCGACAGAACTGAAAGAATGGGAGAAGAAGTTTCAAGAAAAAACATCTGCAAAAGCTGATAGTATTTTATGTGGGACTAAGAAACCTTAGTGTTCTCCCAGTGAAAACATTGGCACATTCTGGAAATAGTCTCAGAGAAAGATAAACCCCACAAGAGGAAATTAGAAACTGAGCTCTCCTGTTGAGTATGAAAACCGAGGAGAAAAACCTGTAGCTGCCCTTCATCTTCTTGTCCAGATTCTGAATCTTGAATCTCTTCAGGAAAAGAGAAATCCCTCTTTCTTTTACAAGAAACTACTTTAGAAGAAGGATTAATAGCTTGAATTAAACCATGAGCCAGTCCCATTAAACTACTCCTACCAGAGGCAATTTAAGGTGCAGCAGATATATGTTTAGTTTTCTGTTTCTTTTTGACAGGAAAATGGAGCCAACAGTGTAATTAATAGCAGTAGCTTCCTCAGGGATAGGCAGAATACTCTACTAAAAAGAGACGTTTTCCCTGTTCCATCTCCTAGGACAAACAAGAGTGGCTCTCCCTTGCCCAGTGAGGGGGGCACCAACAGCTACAGTGGATGTGGCTAACCCCAGGTCCACAGTGGCTGTAGGTGCTACAACAGCGGAATCCAGGATAAAAGATGAGCAGTCTGAGAAACAAGCCACAGCAGAGTCATCCATTTGCAGCTGTTGCAAATTGCTAGCTTGCTGTGGTCACAAAGACTGTTGCTTAACTTTTTCTTTTTGTGGCTGGAAGAAGGATGGCAATGGATCCAGCAGTCTGTTCCATGAGCAGGGTGGAACTGGTACCTTTTTCCCAGGGAAAACAAGCAGCAAGAGCCAGTAAAAATGTAAAGTCTTTAAAAGTCAGTTTTACACAGAAAAGACAGTCAAAAATACATTAAAACAATTTGTCAGCCCCAAAAAGTAAAATACAATTTGTCTCCTGCCAAAAAAATTGGTTTGTAATTTTAAACAACTTTTAAAATGACAGGGAAAGATGTGCTCCCTTTTAAAAGTACAGTTAAGTCTTGTGACAGTGCATTAAAACAAACTCCTAGCTTAAAAATAAGTTTCCTAAACAGGAAAGTACAATAAAACAACATATTTTTAATGCAGAAGGTTTTTCCTCAAAGGGAACTTATCTGCGCAGCAATGAAACAGTGTTAGCTGACCACTGATCCTCAAAAGCCTGCACAGGTGCCCTCTTCTTAACAGCAGGAAAGCTCTGGGTGGCACCCAAGGCTGTATTTTTAATCAGCTCAGCATGAGCTGACTGATGGTTTGGGTGCATGGAGGGTACCTAGATGCTTTGGAAGTTGAGAGGTAACAAATATAGTGAAGGCTACAGCAGCAGGGATAAGCATGATGAACATCACCTGATTAACAGGATATATAGCAGAAATGATACAGCTGGTTAGGGAGAAAGTATTCTGTAGCATGCTGGAAATGGTTCCAGCTGCATTATCGTGTATGTGTGCGTTGCGTGTGTGTGTGAGTATGTGTGTCTGTGTGTGCATGTGCACATATGTGTGTGTGTGTGTGTGTGTGTGTGTGTGTGTGTGTGTGTGTGTGTGTGTGTGTGTGTGTGTGTGTTTTGACTGGTTTTGAAACTGTTTAAATTAATTAATATATGGCCACATGATAAACCACATTTGAAGGTAAAGGAACATTACGTACAGAGTTGTTGAAAGTGTGGGCAGAGAGGGATAATTTGCTTGTATATGACTTCAGTACTATCCTCACATAAAACACTTACGGGCATGAATCATTTCAAGTGGAGGTTATTCCTTTACAACATCATTATCAGATGTGGGAGACAAACCTTTTTTGCTCCTGCATATGTCTTTTGAGCACTATTCCTTCTTAAAACCAACATCTGTTTGCATTAGGACTTTGAGGGGTTCTTTTTTTAACCAACAGTTTCAAATTCTGGATGATTGCTCCTGATAACTAAATTTCACACTTAAACAGGTTTAGGTGGCAGAACAAAAAATGGACCTAAAAGACAGTTAATAAGATAAAAATGAATGAATACTTGAGCATCTTTCTTCACTCTTTGGAATTACCTCCATTTTTTTTCTTGCTCTTATTTTTTTAATTATTTTCTAAGTTTACTTCTAACAGTGTATTTCTTAATATAGTAGTTTCACTGACTATGATTGTCATGTTTAACACTTCTGTCATTTATGAAACATTACTGACATGCTGGATTTGTTTATTAATTTGCATTATCTAGCTCAATAAAAGTTGGTATTACCAAAATAAACAAACAAATAGGGATATAGGTGCTATATACAAGATTTCCATTTTATTTTATGCAGCAAAAAATATGACCGTATGATGTCACATTTAACAACGTACTTTTCAGAAAATGAAGAACACATTAATAATAATAGCATTTACATGCTGTTTACTTGTCAGATGTTTCTGTGATCTCTAATTATACAACAAAAAAGAATGCTCTTTTTATTATGAAAAATGTTATTATACCAGTATTATCCTTTTACTGCAAGAGTTTCATAGCACCTTATGCAACATTTCTCTGTAATCTACAGTTTCACAATGTTTATCACTCCTTTATTATCAAAAATCATACTTCGTTATTTCACATTCAAATTTTTCCTACTGTTTGCAATTAGTGTCCACTTGCATATTACTTGCCCCCTTCCCCTTTTTGTACAGTATTAAACATACTTCAGAAATGAAAACACATCTTCATGTCCCACTTTTACTTTGATGCTTATCACAACATGAACATTCCAAAACAATCACCCAAATACGTATGCTTTGTTCATTTATTGCTTTCTGTGAAGATAGATTGGCTGTACTCCACTCTCTTCAGTATTTTCTTCACCTAGATATTATTGCCTTGTGCAGCCACCCCAAGGTGACTGTTATCACTTAATTAAATCCTTGCACGCTGGGAAGAAAAAAACAACACTGTTCGTTCATAACCCCAAGGAGGCTCTCCTTTTATTTAACATTCTGAGCTTTTGCTTCATATTAACTTATTCCTGACTGCAATAGTAGAATAGATTACAAGGCTGCACACACACACACACACACACACACACACACATATATATATATATATATATATATATATATATATATATATATATATATATATATATATATACAAAATACTAAGGGATGTCATATTAGAAAATCTCTACAGAAGTAAAACACACAAAAAAGGTGCCTGCTTACAGTAAGTTGGTAAACTACTTCTAGTTTACATAAGAAAAAAGTAAAGCACAATGGTAGACACACAAAATGGCCACAGGAGATAAATAAAAGTGCAACATTAAAACTTAGTGTACACCTTCTGTAAAATTAACACAAGTTTACTTACCTAAGAACAAATAAACTCCTTAGGAAATCTTCTTTTAATAGCTGAATGCCTTATGCATTGTTTATGTTTTTAATTGCTCTCCTCACACAGAAAAAAATGATTACTGCTACAATTAGAATATGAGATGTTTTATATATATGTATATATATATATATATATATATATATATATATACAACACACAAAACTGTTGTGAAAACCAGCATTACTTCAATGGATCAATAAAATCAGCTAAAGTGGATGGGTGTTCAAAGGGTGGGACTACAAATACTGCATGCTTGTATGATCTACTTGCAACAGATGCTATTTGATTATTATCAGACACCAGCGACATGCAGGATGATGACATTTCACAGAAAGTGTTCTGGAGACAGCAGTACAGAAAGAAATACCACAAGAAATGGATATGTCCTTCAGAATGCTAGCACAGTATGTATTGAATAAAAAGCAGACAGCCTGTGTAACTTTCACAAGGTACATTAAGGCAGCAACACACATACGGCTAATATAATGCATAAGTAAAGTACGTTCTGGGGCACAAAAAATGTACACTGATTTATTTACCAAAAAGTGAGCCAATATAGTTGAAGAGACATCTTTACTTGTTTTATTTATGTTTTTAGTACTTGATTGCCTAGATCGGTTGAAAGTAATTTTTCAGGGGGAGTCCCAGGAAAAAAAGCTTCCTGCAAACTGATATATATAACAGCAAAGTATGAAGAACACAATAGTACAGTTATGAGCATGAGACAGCAGACTGGCACTTTACATTTGACCAACTAGTAACATTAAATATTACTGCATAAAGGCACAAAATAACGCGTCAGAAGTACTGAAATGGTATAAAGTACAGAATGACTGAAAGCAAGTAAGAAACGATAGGCAATGTACTGTCACTGCAGCAAAGCCACGTTGAAGAAAATCACTACATTTGTTCTGAATATTAACAGGAAATACTTGAAATAGTATGAAACTGAGTTGTGAGAAGCAATCATACAATATATGGAAATGAGTAGTATGTTGAACCACAGAGGAGCCAGCCACAGACATGGGTTTACTTATTATGTATGCTGCCAAAACTTTTGTAATTCTGCGGGTCTAGAAATGAAACTGATGAAATTATTAAGCTTTGACAAAGTATTAAGCAAAACAGAGTGATAGTCGTAGAAACAAACATCTAGAATATTAGTTATCATATGTTAAGGTGCTGTTACTATACTGCAAATGTTCAGTAAATGAACTGCACAGATGTGAAGATAAAATTAACAGTGAAACGGGAAAACTGTTATAGCAGTAAAGATGATGGACATAAAATTAAATAAAGATGCTATATTGATAAAAGGATAATATCAAAATTAGAAAGAAGGTAAAATTTCACTGTTCTTAAAAGAATAAACTATTTCAAAGAACATAAAAAAGCTGATGCTTTTCTGAAGTAAGATTGAAGGATGAACCTGGGTGCTAATGCATTGCTATGTCACACTAGATTCTTACATTAGTATATGAATCCATTTATTTGCATGCTTATATATATGTGTTTTTCATAAAATATCAATCCACTTCTATATATCTATGTTAATTATATCATTTGAGTGTTTTATAAAACTATTTATTTTTTAAATCTGTTTTTGTGAGGATAGTTGGCAAAGGGTTGTTTTAGACGTCACACAATTGTATATCATAATTGTATAAACTAGATTGCAAAGTTAACCTATACGATGACACTACGAATGGTGTAGTGCCAAAAGCAGGTACAGCTCTTCTAAGAGCTCCACAACATGTAGAAGGTTAGAAGGGGATTCCTGATATAGAAAAAACATTTTCAATGCGATGTCAGTTTTACAAGGCACAGAAATTTGACATGGTGCATTTTCTGATTTGTCACTTGGTGGATGACTGCACTACTAATTGACCAGCATCAATGGAATACATACATGTTCCACCAACATCATGTTTGGTGAAGCAAACAGACATCCCTAGTACAACGGTGATCAGACAAACATATGGACAAAATGTTTTTTTTTGTTTTTTGTGGATAACAAAAGCTGAGATGCCCAATCCCTAAAAATACATAAAAAATGATACATTGTATTCTTACAATTAGCACATTGCATAAGGATAACTATCTGGGTCTATATTATATGAACAAAAGTTCATATAATCGAACGCTCTAATGAGTGGAAATCCCGGAAATCGAGATGCATGCTGTGGGATCACAGTACAGTGAAGACTGGAGTATTTCCCCTTTCCTCACTGTAGTGCGATCTTGGAGTTGGAATATATATTTAGCGGGGAGTGTGGGGCTGCAGCCCCCCACAATATAATTTTTGATATCTGAAATTTTCACTCATTAAAGTGTTTGATTATATGAACTTTTGTTCATATAATATAGACCCAACTATCCACAGCCTTGCAATGGCCTGCAATGTATCTAATCTGTAAACTGTGAGAGGAGGTGCAGAACAAAATAATAGCGAACAGACATGGTGCTCACACATTCATGTATCTACAACTATAAATATCAAGACATCAGGTATACTGACATGTACAGCCACAGCACAGATAACAAGAATCAAGACATCAGGTATACTGACATGTACAGCCACAGCACAGATAACAAGAATCAAGACATCAGATATACTGACATGTATAGCCACAGCACAGATAACAAGAATCAAGACATCAGGTATACTGACATGTACAGCCACAGCACAGATAACAAGAATCAAGACATCAGGTATACTGACATGTACAGCCACAGCACAGATAACAAGAATCAAGACATCAGGTATACTGACATGTACAGCCACAGCACAGATAACAAGAATCAAGACATCAGGTATACTGACATGTACAGCCACAGCACAGATAACAAGAATCAAGACATCAGGTATACTGACATGTACAGCCACAGCACAGATAACAAGAATCAAGACATCAGGTATACTGACATGTACAGCCACAGCACAGATAACAAGAATCAAGACATCAGGTATACTGACATGTACAGCCACAGCACAGATAACAAGAATCAAGACATCAGGTATACTGACATGTACAGCCACAGCACAGATACCAAGAATCAAGACATCAGGTATACTGACATGTACAGCCACAGCACAGATAATAAGAATCAAGACATCAGGTATACTGACATGTACAGCCACAGCACAGATAACAAGAATCAAGACATCAGGTATACTGACATGTACAGCCACAGCACAGATAACAAGAATCGAGACATCAGGTATACTGACATGTACAGCCACAGCACAGATAACAAGAATCAAGACATCAGGTATACTGACATGTACAGCCACAGCACAGATAACAAGAATCAAGACATCAGGTATACTGACATGTACAGCCACAGCACAGATAACAAGAATCAAGACATCAGGTATACTGACATGTACAGCCACAGCACAGATAACAAGAATCAAGACATCAGGTATACTGACATGTACAGCCACAGCACAGATAACAAGAATCAAGACATCAGGTATACTGACATGTACAGCCACAGCACAGATAACAAGAATCAAGACATCAGGTATACTGACATGTACAACCACAGCACAGATAACAAGAATCAAGACATCAGGTATACTGACATGTACAGCCACAACACAGATAACAAGAATCAAGACATCAGGTATACTGACATGTACAGCCACAGCACAGATAACAAGAATCAAGACATCAGGTATACTGACATGTACAGCCACAGCACAGATAACAAGAATCAAGACATCAGGTATACTGACATGTACAACCACAGCACAGATAACAAGAATCAAGACATCAGGTATACTGACATGTACAGCCACAACACAGATAACAAGAATCAAGACATCAGGTATACTGACATGTACAGCCACAGCACAGATAACAAGAATCAAGACATCAGGTATACTGACATGTACAGCCACAGCACAGATAACAAGAATCAAGACATCAGGTATACTGACATGTACAGCCACATCACAGATAACAAGAATCAAGACATCAGGTATACTGACATGTACAGCCACAGCACAGATAACAAGAATCAAGACATCAGGTATACTGACATGTACAGCCACAGCACAGATAACAAGAATCAAGACATCAGGTATACTGACATGTACAGCCACAGCACAGATAACAAGAATCAAGACATCAGGTATACTGACATGTACAGCCACAGCACAGATAACAAGAGTGATCTTGGGAATTGTCTCCCTGCTTTCTCTAGTGTAGTCAACATGGACCTGCTTACCATTGTACTACAACACAGTCAGTGTGCTTAGTCCCCTTTGCAAAGTGCATGTCAACTGCTGTGCTCAAGTCTATAGTCCAACTGGATTCCTCTGGATGAGTAACCATTGCACAAAGGTACTAATATTTAAAAATATCCCTGTATTGTACAGTGTTTCATAGAAGCAAAGGATTATAACAAAAATGGCATTTACATTTTACTATTACGGCTTTCATTTATCCTTATGAAGGATAACAATTCTCTTATAACCTCACTGTTCACGTTGAAAAAGATTTTAAGGCTACAGGATGCAGCCCCAGATTAGGTAGAAGGGACACATGAGAAGTTGTGTGTGTGCGTGTCTGTGTTGGGGTGGGACATTTTGCAACACCAGTCTTATTCATCTCTTAAGATGAAGTCATAAAAATGAGACTGCCCTATCCCCAACCAAACACAACAAAGCTGAGAGGGAAGTTAAAGTAAACACATACAAAGGAAGCGTATGGGGAGTTATAACAAACTCAGAGTCAACCGGTCAATTGTGAATAACATTGGGCTATTTAATTATTTTGTTCCTCTGGGCTATGCCACAAAATTAACTGTTTCATCACAATAATCTCTACTCAAAACCTACATTCAAATTATTACGAAAGAAAAATGACAAGACCATGAAGACGAAAAAAAAAATAATAATAAGAAAACTGTCATTAGGATGTTGAATCTGGTATATGTAGGGTTAAACTTCAAGTTGTACAAAGAGCTCAAAAGGAAAATTCCCCCAGCTTCAATGTAATGAAAAGCTGAGGGTACACCTTCTGCGGTTTTCTATGAGATGTCTTGTGTCAAGGGTTTTTCAAACTGACAACTTGCAAATTTAAAATACAAAACTGCCCATAGCAATACCTTGGTGGCTTTGGGAAACTCCAGCACGGAGGAAAAACAGAACTCGAAAGTGATGCATCTATGGAAATCACAAAGGGCCTGACCAGGACAGACTAATTATGCTAATTGCTTCAATGCCCTTGCTTTTCTGCTGAGCAGCTAAGATAAATAAAAGGAAATTGCTTTGGATCTAACTGTATTCATATCAGAATGCAAACTAGCCCATGTTTGTTATGTGATTGTTGATGTGTTTACACTAAATTCTGCAGGTAATTGCAGTTTTGATTGCACATTTATTTCTAGCTGCAGAGGTCCCAGGACTGAATCTGTCTGCTTCATAATTAAACCGTTTGTGATATATAAACTCACTAAACAGCAAAATGATTCTTTAAAGATTTGCATATTTCATACATGAGAAATAATACTTTGGTGCACAGCGATAAAGAGAAAAACTACACATTTATCACAGTAAAAAATGGACAGCATGTTGTGGAGCTGAAGAAATTTCCGACATCTGTTCAGAGGCCTGCTTGCTGAATGGGACAGATGTCCAGAGCATTCCCATAATCTGTTACACCAGGCACACTTTTTGAACTTTTACTAATGTGCCATGTTTGCATATTTCACATAATCTGTACAATTTTTTACAATTCATATTATACATTCCCATTAAATGCAGCTGCTAGAAATGATTTCAAATACGTTCATTTATTTTGCTTTTAAGGAAATAATTCATGTAAAAAAAAAAACTTATGAAGCTCTAATTTTTCATGTCAACTTTTAGTTTCATTTAATGTTCTACACCTGCTTGAATGACACTACATTTCTCTCAGAATCATTTATAATATTGTGACATCAGAACTGTTTTATTAGTAATAACTGAAGCTCATATGCTCTCAATGCACTGTCTCACCAGTTCCTTATTAACACAGGATCAATAAAATGAATCGTAGACTAACAAGCAAGTCAACATTTAATGACAAATAATGGTTGTTAATTGTAACTTGAGGGAAATATTTACACGTATCAGGATGTCCTGCTATAGTAGACAAATGAAGATATTCTTTTCATTTTTTATTTATTTATTTTTGTTGGTCCTCTCCTACTGACCACTAAACTATCCAGTCACCCAAATGACCCATTAATTCCCTCCATCCCTGACATTACTTGTCCAATCTGGCTAGGGGACATTTGAGCTTTGGTGGCCATTCGCCTAAGTGGATTTTTTTTTCTTTTTGAATTCTGCTTACATCCATCTCACCTTCTGCATTTTGGCACCTACTTCAGGTTGTGAAATGGAACATTTTCCCAGGCCTGTGATATGTCTGTGCTGTACACACTGACAAAGAGTGGGATGCTGCAAACATCTGAGCTGGAAATCATCAAGAGCATGGCTATGCTCATTTGCATTTCACTGTAGTGGTCACCATGGGGTAAAATGTCACCTGCACTGAACTTCTTCTGATTTGAGAGATGTACCCACAGATCCTTCATATAGTATAAGTTTAATAAATGATACATATACCCCTAAGGACATGGAATGCATGCTGTATACCAATGCCAGGTCTGTACACAACAAGACTGGCATTTTATCAGGACTTGTGTGGGATTTGGATATGGTATTTATTACAAAAACCTAGCTTGCCAATAACTTTAGCCCTGTCCTGCTATCATTAGTAACCCCAGACTGTTCTGTCACACAGCACCTGCTCCAGATCCAGTCTGAGTGAGGTTGCAATCATCACTTTATCATAGTGCTGAAAAGGTGATGGTTAGTTGGTTGTTGGACTGGCACCTTGCAGTATACTTTGGGAGTGTGAGCAAGCCATGAATGCTTCCTCTTGTTACATCCACCCTGTAGTGTGAGGACATTCCTTCAAGAGTTTAATGACTTCCTTGTTGTCACAGTGCTTATGTTCCACAGATAGATTCTTGTTTTTGAAAACAAGGAATTGATAACTCTTATCAAAAAAATTCTGAATGGATTTGGACATGCTCAGTTAATCATAGTTTTGGGAATACTCTGTTTCTAATCTTCTAGCTTGGACTTTTTTTTACCAGAGCCTTGATGGTGGAGCCTCTCTCTCTTGGTAAGATCACTCAATTACTTAGTCTGTGGTCAACTAACTCTGAGCAGAATCCCCAGATATGGGCCATACATAATGAATGAGGTCTAACTTGATCATCCTGGACAATAGCAATCCTGTTTTACATGGCCTTCTTCAGGGATGTAGTGCTGAGAATCTAGATAAGTGTGTCAATGCCTATAACTGAGCCTTGACTACCTCACTTGAAACCTTGGCCCCGAGTTTGCTACAACTGTTTCAGCTTGTTCTTCAAACACCATGACAGGATTATGAGCTTTGACAACTTAGGTTGGATGATTGAAAGTTACAGCATAAATGGAGATGCTTTGGTCCATTTGAGGATGTGTTTGCACTGGATTACCATTTTTCAGTTTGTCATGCTAAGGTCTTCTGTAAGAAGTCTGTGTGTTTCTCCAGTGAGATGGCTGCAGCAGCAAATCACCAAGCAGCACTTTTTTGAATAGTGGGCAGAATGTGCAGTCCAGCCTCTCTCACCACCATGAAAGCTTTATCCAGCAAACAGTGTGGTCTTGCCTCATAGTAGTATGCCATTAATATTCCCCAGATCAGACTTGGTATTTTGCCAAGGGCTCACCAAAGCAGTTTCAGTTTTTGGTTATGAGGAACTTAGACCATGGTTTGCAAAGAAGTATAGCTCTTCAATTTTTAGTTTCAGTGATTTTAACAACTTGCTTTGCAGTTTGCATAACACTGCTTTTGGATTGGACCAATTATCAAAATCATCCTTCAAGTGAGAAATGGATAATTGGATGAGTATTCATATATTTACTCCTGTCTTGACTGGCCATCAAGAGAGATGAACTCAGAAATTGACTGCCTCCATCAAGTAAAGTATCCTGTTATTGGCAAGGCAAAAGCCGTATGACTCAAATGCCTTCTATTTCTTAAGGTTCCCAAGATTCCTCATCCTACCAGACTTGTCAGGTCCAATCCTCTACCAGAATGTCCTTGCCTAACTAAAGGGTTGGATATTTCCAGTATCATTAAAAAGGTACCTATTTCTCCTATCCTCAAAAAGGAGGGTCTTGAACATGATGACATTGGCAACCTTCAAACACTGGACCCCACCCAGTTTGGGTTTGTTAAGGACCAATCTTGTCTCCTGAACCTGACTGACTTCTTTGAATCAGTCTCCAGAGCACTGGATGAGGGTAAGGCGGTCCACACAGCCTATCTGGACCTCACCAAGGCCTTTGACATCATCCCTCACAGTCTGGAATCATAGATAAACTTACTAAGCTGGGCATAAATCCCTACATCACTCGATGGGTTGCCAACTGGCTTACTGACAGAACCCACACTGTAAAAGTAGCCAACTCCAAATCCAGCTCCAGACAAATGACAAGTGGAGTACCTCAGGGTTCAGTCCTGGGACCGCTCTTGTTTGGCATCTACTTTTCTGAAGGACAGGCCAACACTAAGGGACTTTGTCTAGCAAAGTTCGCAGATGACTGCAAACTGGGAGCCATTATTGAATCCCCAAATGATGTGGATATTCTACAAAAGGGCCTTACAGAAACAGATGCTTGGTGCCAGAGCCATGGCTCAAGCTTAATGCCACGAAATGTATAGTTATCCCCTTTGGGAAAAATCATGTACCCATGAATCATTAGTTTTACCTGACTCAGGTCCTGCAAACCTTATTGACAATAAGGTGGCTGAAATTAATAAAATCATATCAGAACAGTTTTATAACTACTTTTAGTAGGGATGCATATAACATTAAAAATTTAAATAAGAACTGGGAATTCATACGCAATGACAAGGATATCGTAAATATTCTTGGGGAAGGTCCGATTTGTGTATATAGGAAAAGCTGTTGTTTGAAAAATATATTTGAACATCATGCACCAAAGTGAAGTAGGGGACATATGTATAAATGTGGAAGATGCAAGTTTTGTAGCAATATACTTGAAGCTGAAGTTGTAGAAGTCAATGGAATGAACATTTGGTTCAGTGGTAAATTCTCTTGTAACACGGAGAAAATTGTTTATTGTGCCCTATGTGTACCTTGCTCATGTTTTTACATTGGCAAAACTGAACGAAAGTTGAAGAATAGAATAGGTGAGCACCTTAGGGATATTTGTGATGGCCACAACCATAATGCATTAGCCAAACATATTAATATATACCCAGAACACTATTTTAAATTTTTTATACTGGAAAGTATGGTGTATTACACTAGGGGAGGTGCCTGGCCATACTATTTAGAAAAAATGGAACTAGCCTGGCAGTTGCACTTGAATGCTGCATGTTTGCCAGGCTTAAATGATAACATTTCCAGTAGTAGTTTACTAAAAATAAAAGCATTAGGTAGAGACTAATGGAAATACACCTTTTAACTATTTAGTTATTTTTTAACTATTAGTTATTTATTTAGTTGATATTTATTAGGTTTACATATTGTTGTATTACACGAGATAAGTTTTATGTTTACATATTTAAGCATCGGCTTCTTAGACTATTGGAGAAGGTGGTGGTGTTCTAGTATATATTTTGATTGCCCAAATTTCTTCCCATTTAGCTGTCTCACTGTATTAAAAACATATATTTAAAAAAAAAAAAAACAGTTTTAACCTATGTAATACGAGCATTTAAACCATATGTTGCACATTTTTATGACAGTTGCTAAATTCTGTCATATAAGAGATTAAGGTGTGTTTTTACAAAGCTGCCAATACTTTGTTATATGAACCTAATTTAGGATTCCATGTTTATTGTGCATTTGTTTATCTTTTGTTGGCAGTTGCATGATTGCACATGAACAAGTATTGTTGTTTATATTTATTAGAGTACTGCCAATATATATTAGTTATTTATGTATTATTTATTACTATTTTATGCATGCGATTTGCACTTGTATATGGTTTTCGGCTCAATGTTCTTTTTAGATACACTGTTTCTTTAATTAGAACTGTGTGCTTTGCCAGGAAGATACACTGTTTCTTTAATTAGAACTTTGTGCTCTGCCAGGAAGTGATGTCATTTGGGAGGGAGAGTTTCATTGTTTTTAGTATTTAAACTCTGTTTTAATGTTCAGTTCTTGTTTGATGAAGTCTCCTGAATTGTATAATTGGAGACAAAAGCGCTTATTATTTTACGTTGGTGAATACTCATGATCGTTTTTATTCTAATAAAGGACTGTTTTTACCATTCTGCGTTGGTATATACTTGCCAGTGGACTCCATTCCATTTTTTGGATTTACTTGTTGGTTTCTTTTCTATCAAGTACCCATGAATTGCCACATAGGTGGCAGTACACTAAACACTGAAAGTGTGATGAGAGACTTAGGGACACAGCTGGACAGTGGTCTCACCTTTGATAAGCACATCCTTCTATGTGGCACACCTCAACACTAAGGGCTTTTCTTCCAGTAAAAAGGAGGTCATTGTCCCACTGTACTCATCCCTCATTAGACCCATTATAGAATGCAATGTCCCATTTGGTATGTACCTTACAAGACATCTGCAACAGCTGGAAAAGGCTCAGAAATACCTCACTAAAAGTATCACAGGCCTAAAGCTGATGCCCTATGCTGACCATCTAAAAAAACTTCAGTTATACTCTGTGGCATATTGTCTACTCAGAGGTGAATTCTGCTTAACATACAAGGCCATGTCAAACCCTGAGCTGTTGGACATGCTCCACTTAAAGAAATCTCAATCCCTCAGAGCCACACACTCCAGGGATTTAAACCTTGTCATCGCAATGAACAAAATATGCTGGAGGGATAGGTTCCTAACCCAGAGACTCCCCATACTCTGGAATAGACTGCCCATATATGTCAAACAGAGCGCCTCCTTGGCCCTCTTCAAAAGGAACCTTGACGATTGGATGGGAGATAGGAAATGCACCCCGGGGATCACGTCAGTTGCCTTGCTAGACAGGAGTTCAGGGAAGTAAATATTGGGAAGAAATATCCAGGGATTTGTTATGGATAGGCTTGTATAGGCCCTAGGGCCGATGTCCTAGTACCAACCTATGAACCTATGAACCTATGATATGAACAGCTACAGGTCCACTTTGAAGCAGCTCTTTGTAAGTACGATTCTTGACAAAGCTGTATATTTTCAGCTGGCTTTATTTCTGAGAACTAACAACATCAGTAACCCCTTCCAGTACAAGGTTTTGTGCCAGGTACAGTACTAAGACGGTAGCTTTCACAGTCTTAAACAATCTCTTCTGACTGAGAGATCATAATCATTAAACCATCTTGGTTCTGATAACCAAAAATCAGCAACTAGTGAAAAATGAAACAGCCTAGTGCCAAAGGACAACAACTGGATAAAATAAAATAAACATTTATTAACCAAATAAACTTCAAATAAAATCAAGTTAAAAGTTAAGCACTTTCCTCCCAAAGTGTCAAGGGACTTCATCAGAATAAAGAATAAACTAAAATGCAAGCAATATAAAGACCTCATTACACCTGGTTAATAGCATATTGTTAAAATATTGACCAATAGAAAATTTACCTTTAAAGTAACAATTAAGTATATATTGCTTACATTTTAGTTTATTCTTTGTTTTGATGAAGTCCCTTCGCACTTTGGGATGAAAGCGCTTAACTTTTAAATTGATTTTATTTGAAGTTTATTTGGTTAATAAACATTTATTTTATTTTATCCAGTTGTTGTTCTTTGGCACCAGGCTGTTTCATTTTTCACTAGTTCCAACCATCTTGGTTCTTCTGGATCTTTTACAGGATTCAAAAGAGTGAACAAACACACGTGTATAAACACAGCCATGCATGTAGATGTGTGTGTGCATGCACACACCCACAGACACACAAAACACAAACATGTATATAAAATTACATGCATGCTCATATATGTGAAACAGTGAACCACTATATCTTACTAGAATGCCTGGAACATTACTATGTAATCTCTACAGTTATGCTGAACATTTTTGCATCCATCTGTATGAGCACACCCAGAAGGTATTCTCAGGTGTTAATTTCTCAGTGGCCTACCCTCACATTTGCTGGTTCCATCCTTGACACTGTGCTATTTGCTGTCTTATGTTAGGAGAGGCTATACACTTGAGATGTTTGCATTACATTTATTATGTGGATGACATAAATCTGTGCCTCTTGTTTCCTTATGATTCTGAGTTGGAACTTAGCCAAATATCACAGGATCTGGAATGCATCTACTCTTAGATGGTCAATATTGGACTTAAACTCAACATTACAAAAATACTTTTCATAACCATTTGTGCAATTCACAGGGATTCATTAATACCAGTTTTGTCTCCCTAAATTACTTGCTGTGGCAACAATCTTTAATTCTTGTTTAGGGTGCATGATTAAGGGGTAATTGCTTACAATGAGCTGACTCCAAATGGACCAGATTGTGGATGTTGTCAAGTCGGATTTTTATTATCCAGGGATACGTTGCACTTTTGAAGTACCTAAACCTACCAGCTGATCTGCATGTAGTGGTGCATGACTTTTTGTATTCTTCCCTGATGGACTGATATCACATCATTTACTTGGGGCTTGTCTGATTCAGAACTGGACTACCTCTGTCTAATAAAACATCCTGGCATCTATAATTATGCATTTTCTTCCATCACTAATTATAACTTGAACAAAGAATCCATATAGTCAGTGCTAACATCAGAGCCCAGTGAACTGTCAAATAGGAGCTTATAGTCCGCATTTTTCTACATGTTCCACTGATGGACAGACTCAGACAAATAAAGAACAACAATATTTAAACTAAGCTTCACTATATTTTCCTGACTGAATCTAGGAGAATTACTATTTCCTACGTACTTAATAGAGCAAGGCAGATGATGTGGTGAATGGTCCTTCTTGTTATCAGGCACAAGACAGAGTACACAATACTGAGACAGCCCTCCTTGTAATATCTAAAACATAATTTCTAAGATGGTGGGCAGAATGACCTCATCTGGTCACCTGACTCTAAGTTCTCACAGTATTCCCCTTTGAAGCTGAGACAGGAATTTAGCATAGAAGGTTATAATATACATCTAAATGCTTATGGCAGTGCCAGGGGCCTCCCCTCTTTTTACTGAGCTAATGAACAAAGGCTTCTTTCAGACGTGCTATTTCCATTCATATTCAGCATAGTGGAGCACCATGTTTATGGTTTAACAGCTAATTTAATTTCAAGGATTTTCAACAATTAACTGGACTGAGGTTAACCACTTCTCTTCCAGTGTCCTTTGCTAACAGATATACATACAGTTCTAATATATTTGTAACGTAAACAACTGTAAAAATCAGTTTGATATTTAAACGCCCTACAGTTCTAAGACATTTGTAACATAAGCATCTGTGCAAATCAGTTTAATATTCAAATGCCATACAGTTCCAATACATTTGTGACACAAGCATCTTGTAAACATCAGTTTGATATTCAAAGGATATCATTATTTACAAAACTCCAGCTAGCTATGCTGGCGCCCATATCATCACATATCTATCAACATTTAACTGGTCTTCTTAAAGCATGTGCTATACTTGTGTGTTTGTGTGTGTGTGTGAGAGACAGCAGCCCTTCAACACACAATAGCAGTATGCTTAATTTGGAAGTGTTCTCCTTATGTTTTGCTTAAAACATTTAGAAAGGGTCAATGACATCTAATTGTTGAGCCATAAGTCATATAAAGTGTAAGATTATAAACTCATTCTATGATATTCTAACAGACTTCCTTCTACTCATTGTTTTTACAGACTTTGTATTCATACAATGTATTCAGCAGGGAAAGTATTATTTTGGCCTTGGTATAAAACAGTGACATGGTGACAAATGAAATTGTATTGCATGTTACTACTACACTTAAGCTATGTGTTTGTGTGTTCTAAATTTGGTTAAGTGTCCTTTACAGACTTTGTACTCATAAAATGTATTCAGCAGGGAAAGTATTAATTTGGCCTACTACCTATGTGCTTGTGTGTCCTAAATTTGGTTAAGTGCCTGGAAGTGGACTAAGGTAGGCAAGTACTCAAATAATGCTAGTAGCTGTGGACACATTTTGTTTGTGTCTATGTTTATATATCTATATATATATATATATATATATATATATATATATATATATATATATACATGTGTATGAGCATGCATGTAATTTTATATACATATGCTTTGTTTTGTGTGTGTGGGTGTGCCCATACCTGCACATGGCTATATGCATGCCTGGGTTTATATGTATATGCACACGTGTTTCTGTTTATGTGTGTGTGTGTATGTAAATCATTCTATACATATGTGTGTGTGTGTGTGTGTGTGTGTGTGTGTGTGTGTGTGTGTGTGTGTGTGTGTGTGTGTGTGTGTGTGTGTGTGTGTGTGTGTGTGTGTATATGTGTGTGTGTATATATATATATATATATATATATATATATATATATATATATAGATATAGATAGATATATATGAAGAGAAAATAATGAAATATAGTGATATAGATATAGAGCTATATATGTTTGTATTCACATGTGTGCATGCTAGTATGAGCACCCAACCCCCCCAACACACACAAATACACTCAAGCTATATGAAGTTAGGTATGTATGATGTTTTTGGGTTCTTTCTTTTTTTCCCAAGTTGCTACCATTAGAACTGAAACAGGGCAGTTAATCCATAGTTAAGCTTTCAGTATCACAGGTTATGAGGTCTAATACTGACCTCTGTTTTCTGTGCATTTAGAGTTCCACATTATTCCCATGATTGCATCGGCTTTCTGAAAGTATTCCAGTTTATTTCCATCATCAAGAAAAATGCTGTTTGACTGCCTATACTAGACTGCCCATACATATGTTGTATTTACCACTTGGTCATGGCTGAGATAGAATGCAATGAGGATCAATTATTTACCTGGCTAATAAATAAAATAAACAAGGCACACTGCTTCTGATGAAAATTTGCCAGATGTCAGTAAAGTGAAAATATCATCTCCTCATTTCTAGTAGAAATGTACCTGGCTAGGTACTATGTCACTGCAATGTCAGTCTTTAAAATTTTCTCACACTGGTGATCAATTTAATCTCAGGAGTGAGCATAATTTCAAAAGGAACGATCCTGTTGTGAAGGCTGCCAGTTTAGCTAGATAGACTTGTGTAGATAATTCCATGTCATTTGTAAATATTAATATAATCCACAGGCTTGGGGTACAAATGTAAAGAGAAATATATGTTGTACTGAGCTTCAAAAATGTAACCGCAGTGCACTCTGCTGGAAGAAAGCTGATAAGTCAAGAGAGAGTATGACTGCTCTCAATCTTGGAGACAGGATGTCTGGGTCAGGAAATTCTTTCTATTGTCTTGATTTAAAAGATAATTACTAAGGTTTTACATGTAACATGTCTTTTATTGCTGTGGCTTCCTGAAGGCACAGATTACAAAAAGAAATGTACATTTTAAATTCTGTGAGCCTGGGAAACTAAATCAGAACTGTTAAGAATGACGTAATCTGAAATGACTCAGCAGTACTGTGTTATCAATTTAAGGACAGAAAGAAAAGAGAGCATTTGGGGTTTTGTCTGAACCTGAACACAACTCACCAGCACTCTGCCTTTGCTCTGTATATAAGTAGAATTGAGGACAGTGATTTCTCTTAGAGTTAGATGGAAATTTACCCAGATTAGTCTAGCTGTTTTCTATATTTATGTCAGACTATTCTACAGTATTATTTTAAAACATTTTCCTGTGATCTCTGAACTCTGTAATGTCATTGTGTTGAAGTAATAAGTATTGCCTTTTGTTTTTATTATTTATTATTATACATGTTAAACCTTTCAACTGTGGCTGTTTTGTGTAAAGGAAATTTAAGCTCTTAGAGTACATTGCATATATTTGGTGATACTGTCCAAGTCACTCCAATAGCTTTAGCCCTGGGTTACACTTACTATTTGGATAGCAGTAATATTACACAGTGAAATTGGTCACTCTTTGGAAAGGGCGTTATTAGTAGCTGATAAGAGTTGTTGGTGGCAGTGATTACTACCTTATAGCCTGGCAGGAGTGGGCATAGCTGGAAAACCTGTACCAGCCTTCCCCAGGAGTATCTGTGTGCTTGTATATAAACCAAATCTCAAAGTGTGTGTGTGTCAGGGACACAAAGCACTGGTTGGTCAGAGAGGGTACTGGTGGTTTTGGCTTAACTACTCGGCTGAGATCTGAATCCTATAGCTGTGCCAGTGGGGGAGATGTATTGGGGATCTGAAGAGAAATGGAGAAACCAGCCCCAGATTGACTGTGATCTCTGTGTGCTCTTAAGGGAAATTGCACTTTACTGTGTGTGTACTTGCTTTCCTCCCAATGTGGATGCCCCTCACTGGTGCTAGTGGTGAGGATTGAGACTCCTTGATTACTGGGCCAGTGCATGGGCATCACACCTGTCTCTCTGACTCAGAGGGATAACATCATAACTGTGACCCAGATGATCTTAATATGAATAGTGTCTGTTGGCAGTAGGAGCAACAGGCAGGGAAGGGTGGCAGTGTACAAGTTACACCAGCTCACCCATTCTGAAGGGAGGCCATTGGTCGTCTTGGTCAACTATCCTGTTCCTATGCAGGTGCAGGCTTGGAATAACCAGTGGCCATAAGATGGGAGACATAACTCTTTATCAGGAGCAATCATATATTGGAGGGTAAAAGGCACCTCTTTTCTGATGTCAGTACCCATGTGAGAAACCTGGGTGGAATTAGAGCCAAACAGATTTACCTTCCTAGTTGCCTGTATGATAGCTGAGCCATGCATTGTTTTCATCAAACAGTCAGATGTGGTTGCAGTGGCTGGCAGAAATAGGCTTCACAAGCTAAACAAAACCATTGCTAGGGTAAATGCTAGAAAAGTTATGTGTGTGTGTGTGTTTCTGTAATATAGTGCAGTGAGTCCCTCCTGACCTAGCGAACCTACCAATACTTACTTTGCACATGTAAGATATTCATTTATTTACTTCATAGCCTTGAAACTTGGTTATTCTGATCTGCATGACCAATGGAAAATTCAGAAATCTATGAGTGATGTCTGTTGCTTTCTGACTGTGAAAAAAGATCAAAACATAAAGACATTTGGGGTCTTCAGCTTTATGCATGGGACTAATGTTAACATTTCATTTCCCAATCAGTAGTTTCAGCAGCAATACTTTATTTTAAAATATGATGCTGTATTAGAACATTCTAGCAAGAACTGAAAATATTAACAAAAGCAGGAAAGTATTTACTTCTTCTGTTTAAAACAGCAAAGGCACAGTAAAGACTGAGTACAGAAATAAATTAATATGCACTTACATACAGAGATTATGCTAAAGAGAGAGAAGACAATTTGCCATATGGAATTTATTTCTACTAGGCTGATTAATCACCAGAGAGAAACCAAGTTAATCTCAAGCAGTAAATCCTCATTCAGAAAAACTAAGGTACAATCCAGTAAATCTGATTGTTTGTCTTGGAGTCTGAACATGTAAAAGGTATAAAATGTCTGCTCCCCATTTCTATTAAAAATTATTCTAAAAAAGGAAACTTTGATTAAAAAGTATAAATGACTATTCATTGTTCATCTTTTGCAACTGCATGATTTGCTCTAAGTCCTGCAGGTTACCAGATTGTTCAGAACCTAGGCTGCCACAATACACAAAAAGCAGAAAATAGTACAGCGCTTACCTAGGAACACCTTTTTCTCAACAAAACTCTCATGGGGCCATCGAATTTTACTCAGCTATCTTAAACAAACCAAAATGAATTGACATACTGCAGAAAAAATGCATATCTCATTTACAAAAGAATTAAACAATCAATCCTTTTCTGACATATGTCAGAATCTGAAAAATAAACTCTTTCCAGCATAACTGAAATAAATTCAAAAGGGGTTTAGTACGAAGACTATTCCATATCAGATGTTAAGGACTTACAGAGCAAAGGAATGGATATGCTTGAAGGCAATGCACAATCACATAATCCTTTTATTTATCATTTGTTGACTGAGGTAGCCCCACTAGGCTAGTAGCCTCTTTTCAGAAGAGGCTTGATGGGGGCTTGATACTACTCCGGGAAATTTAGCTAGGACATAAAGAAAACTTCCCCTACTCTTTTTTTGTAGGTGTAATAGGATCTTTTACATCTACCTGAGCTACCATCAACTCAGGTAGATGGGGCCTTGGTTTAATGTCTCATCTGAAGGGAGACATACTCAGGGGTGAAGGCCCCCCACCTCCTTATGCTGTATAACAGTGTTAGCATTTTACCTACTTAGTGTGGGAATAGAACCCACAGCATTTGTACCTGTTGTGTCATTGGGAATAGAACCCACAGCTTTTGTACCTGTTGTGTCATTGACAGTGCTGTATACAGTGGTCATGGACATGATGCTGTGATTTTATACTTTCTCTTCTTGTCATCTGGCTATGGGTCATTTAAGTATGATACACTGATAAGTCATAAAAGTAGACTGCATGTAGGCAGACCCAGATGTAATGTTCCTTAAGATTGCACATCTGACTTCCATATATTAATATTTATTCTTCAGATCTATATCGAGACTTAAGTCCCTAGTGCTGTGGATGAAAATCTTACACTCTGAATCATCGGGCAAAACCATCTATATATTTTAAAGAATACACATATTCTGAACAATTCACTTTATGAAAAACTGAGTTTTTAGATTAGTATCTGTACACACCATTTCTTAGAGTTTCCTTCAGTTGACTCTCTTTTCTTTTCTTCTGGGAAGCCTAACAGAAGAGCACAACAATGCCAATATGTATAAGAGGCAGGCAAGAATTGAGCTTCATATTCTAACTAAGGCAAGAGGCTTTCTAGATTTATTCTTTGATCAGAAGGGGAAAATAATAAAATAAACTATAAAGAGTTTTATGATGCAGACAAAATTTGCCTACAGGAAAGAGAAAACAATAATGTATGGCGATGTTCCTAAAGAATTTTGAGTTGAGTATCAACAAATACTCCAGGGATGAGAAAAAAATCACTCATTTATTCAAAAGCATTACTGCCTTCTTATAAAATGTGCAAATCATTTTAGCCTGTAGGGCAATGTTCAATTAAATCAAATCACAGTACACCTTTACAAGAATAACAATTATAAACATACACAGAGGAAATTCTGCACTATACTGACCAAATAAAATGTATTGGCTAGGAAGTATTCATATTACGCTACATGAATATTTCCAGAAAATAATAAAACAAGCTGACATATTAGTGAATTATTTGAGCATGACATGCTTACTGAAGCTATATAATGAGAGAATTTAACAGTCCCTTAAAAGTTAAATATTATCTGCTGAAATGTTTGCATTTGCTGACAAATTACAGATTTACAGCTGCAGCACTATGAAACTGCCAAAATGATAACATCAACTATCTTACTACCACAAAGCGATATTTTGGAGTTAAGGATAACAGCAGTGAGACAGATAATTATAAGTTTCAGTAATAAGGACTAAAGGGGCTCAAAGAATGATTGCGTTAACAGTTTATCACAACTCCATACAAACTTTCAAAAATTAAAATTTAATTGGAAGATGACAATCCATAGCAAATATGAATATTTCTGTTTGACATGCAAGTAATAGTTGTTCCTAGATTTGCAAAATTACATTTATTACTCTCAAGACACATTTGGAAAAAATAGTTGTACTGTTAGTTTTCAGTATACGTAAAGCTGGGATAATTTAGAAATGGGCATTTTATCACTAGAATACTGGTAGCTTGCAATAGTTTATATCCCAAAACTTCAACAAAATCATTTCAAGCATTGAAAGTCTTCACATTTTTCATGGAACAGAAGTTTATAAAATGGGAGGAAAACTGTACCCACATGTGGCAATAATGTTTTTCACAAGGCTATCTCATGAGAGCTGACAAATGAAATTGTAAGTGATGCAAGATATGATTTTTAGTTTTACAAATGAAAGAAGCATCACCTTTTGGTATATAAACTATAGAAGTTAGATTGAAAATGATTGTCTATCAATTTCATGAAGAGTAATGAAGACATAATAGCATGATCTGGAAAAAAATGAAGCGAGTTCTTAAGTTACAAGTTTACATTTAAGTAATTGAACACACAATCATAACGGTCATATTTTGAGGATTTTAACCCAAAAAATGCATTACAGAATTTTTATAAAAAGTCCCAGTAATTCAAGGCAATCAAAGTATCACAGTGACAGGTGACAGTAAAAAAAAAAAAAAGAATAAAGTTGACTAAAGACTTCATAACTCCAAACATAGTTTTTTTTTTTTGTAAAAAGTGAGAAAACGGATGGAGAGTCCTAGCTGCACAGACTGAAAGCATTCTTTGCAATTCAGTGTGGATTAATTAAAGGTTAGCACTGACATTCAGACTCCATGCTTTCTTATTTTATATTAACAAGATCAGGAAATGTTCATTTTCACCATAGGTTTGACACAGGGCAACAGACTTTATTTCCAGACAGATTCAGGTAGATGACAGACTGTGAACATAAATCAAATTTTAAAACAGAGATAGAAGAACAGACACAGAGACTCATGCAGCTCTTTACCCCTAAAACTGTATGGGCAGTTACTTTAATTAACACAGTAACACAGTAATCAAGTTCAGAAATATCACAAACAGAGTCAGCCTGCTCTGAGAGGTGACCCAGTCTGATTGTGAATATATATCCAAAGTGTCAGGTCCAGGTTCTTTGGGGTGTCAGTGGTTCACAGAATTTAGCATTCTTTCTATAAGTGAAGAGTTAAGGAGCAAATGATAATAACCTGTGTTTGTTTCAGTTTCCCTTAAAAGTAAGTCTAGAAAGAGGTGACAGAAGAGGGGTCTAAAGTTCACACTTATACTGAACAGCCAAATATGTCAGGAGGTGAATGAGGTAAAGGAGTCATGAGGCAGCTGAGAATCAGGTTAGCGCGGTTCCTATAATGCAAGGGAATGCTTAAATTTGCGAACGCTGTTTAATCGAAGTGTTTACCCGAAATGGCGAAATTCCGAAAGCATGGAACAGCATTTTTTTTTCCCAGGGAAACAAATCTCTGGGCTGTTTTTCAGGACTTTGCCATTTTTACCACTGTGATGCGATCTCAGAGTTGGTATATTTTGTGTTTTTTTTTTTTTTTTTTTTTATGGATCTGCGATTTAAAATTTAAAAAAAATGGATTTTCAAAGTTTTTGGGTCAATTATACAGCATTCACAATTTCAAGCGTTTGCTGATATAATATAGACCGGGTTAGCAGAAGGTCTGCAGAACTGGGAATGATCTTTGTACTGTATGGTCGCCATTCACAATACGTTCATAGGTAAGTACCAGGCTAGCTGCCCTTGTGTACCATTTTAAACCTAACCAATTTCAATTTTTGAACTGGAAATAACCTATCCCATTTGGTTACAAATTGACCTTACCTATCCCCTGGATGATAACTAAAGAGAATAACTGGGATCATACCATAGATAATTTGCGGTGCCCCATGCATGGAATAAATCACTTAATAGCTGTTCCTACTCATTAATAGCACAGGGTGTAGTCCTGGGCTAAATATTCTGTTCCCATCCATAGATCTAAGTTGCATTTGAAAATGGAGAGGGATGAACTTTGTTTTATGTGGACAGGGAGTCTGTTCCACAGTAGCGCTATCCTCTGTGAAATATACCTCTCCCTCCAAACTGTTCTGTTGATGTTATAGAAGAGGTTTAGATCCCTAGATCAAGTATTTTTGATGCCATTTCACTTGATGATGTGCAGTAAATCTAACAATAATAGGTCAGAAAATGCCTTGCATGCCAGAGATGGTTCACCTCTTAGCAGTTTGTAGGACACCGAGTATAGTGACCGGGCTTTGAGTCAGTCCATGTAGGACATGTTATTTAGGCCTTGTATCCTTTTAGTAAGGTATCTCTGTGGATGTTTCAGTTGTTGCATGTGTCTGTACAGATACATGCCAAAGGGGTAATTATATTCAATAACTGGCCTAATGAGGGCTGAGTAAAGTGGGATAATGACATCCTTCACTCTAGAAACAATCCATTTGTTTATAAGGTATGCAATATAGAAGGACTTTCTTACAACAGTAGACACATTTTGATCAAGCGTTAGGTCACTGTCACCATAAGTTCCCAAATCACAAACAAATGTATCAGCACTTGGGGACATATTGTCAATGTGGTAGTTCCCTGGGGTGGAAGACTTCCCAAAGGATACAATAATGTATTTTTTGGCATTTAGTTTCAGGCCATGATTTTAACAGCTGTTATTTATTTGATACAACCCTTCATGCAGGATTGCTAAGTCATTTGAGGATTCCATGACTGCTCCTAGCTTGTAGTTATCTGCAAACTTAGTCAGAGCCTTCTGCTATGGGCTTTTACTTCAGAAAAGTAGATGCTAAACAGGAGAAGTTCCAGCACATAACCCTGGAGACCCACTGGTGACTGGTTTCCTTGTGGAGGTAATCTCCACTATTTTGATTGTCTACAACCTATCTGTGAGCCAGTTGGCAATCCAGTGGGTGGCAATAGGGGTTTTCTCCTAGTTTATTTAAGCTTTTCTACTATGCTTGAGTGGGAAAATGTGTCAAAAGCTTTGTCCAGGTTGAGGTATATGGTGTCTATCATTTTTCCTTCATCTATTGCCTCGGTGACCTTTTCAAAATAAAATCCACCAGGCTGAATAAACATGATCTACCCTTGCCCAGTTCTAACTGAAATGGATCTAGTGTTTGGAGGTTCCCTCTGTCCAGAAAGATTAATTACATGATAAGTCTTTCCATGGATTTGCATTGAGGCTGGTCGGATTTATGGGTCTGTAACTGCCTGGGTCTGTGGAAGGTCCTCCCTTATGCAGGGGAATGCCTGTAGCTATTCTTCATACTGTATGGAAGTTAGATCGAACAGTGTTTTTTCAAATTACCAGGATTTCTGAACATTTAATTGCTATCAAAATGCAGTTTTACCTAATGCTTTAGCCAAACACAGTGTCAGCTGTGTGGGTTTTCATAAGCTTCACTAGTAGTTATAACAATGTACTGGAAGTTTTACTTAAAGCAGATCAGTTTCCTGGACTGAATGAAGTGATTAACATCAAATGCATTTTTAGAAATAGATTTATTTCATTTTATTATTGAGATTCATTTTTACATATATTTTTAAACATAAACATTTATTTCAACATTTAATAGAACTGTTGTCACATGGTACTGTGAATACTATATAAGACCTGCTATAGGTACTTGTTTCTTTAAATGGTCTCAGTTCAAAATATTCTGAGTGTTCCTAGTGGGCTGTAGCTCACTATATTAGACTAGTATTTAAGTGATCATGTGCTGTATACCAGATTTTTCTGATGAAGTTCTTGGATTCACAATTAAAGAACAAAAGCGCTAATTTACCTGCTGGTTTATTTTTCAGAATTGTGCTGGCAGCATTCCTCTGAGTAAGCTTTTTTGTGGCTATATATGTACAAATATTTATTTATTTATTTTTACATTTGTTTACTAGGGATGTCGAGTGGTCCTTTTTCAGTGGAGGCCCGGGGAGAAAGGCTCCATTACAAAAACACATTCCAAACAATACAAGAAATCGATAACAATCAAGAATATGTAACTGTGGTAAATAAAGATGGTGAGTAGTTTACACATAAACAATAAAAACTGAGAGGGCAATATTAAGTGAAAAAAAAAAAGAAAGCTGACAAACTAGCATGAAATAACTTATGCCATCATAGAGAAATGACTGATCAGTAGATCAATATCATGGTTTTGGTGGTAAATATTTATGAGATACATGTATGGTATATGAGCAAGAATATGGCTGATTGTTGCTATGCTAGTGTTACTTGATTTAAATAGTGATAGATAAGGTAATATTGAGGTGAAGTACAAGAAGGAGGGAATATGAAGAAACTGTAGGAAGCCTGATATAGGTAGATAAAGATAGGAGCAGTAATAAGCTTGAGATAGGTAGAGAGAAATTGGAATTCCGTGATAGAAGGGATAGTTTGGATGTTAGAATTTAGTAAGAGAAGAGAGATTTTGGTTGTAAGAACAAGGAAGGACAGAATGATCAGCCTGGATTAGTGCAGGAGCAAAGCCAGTTTTTTGTTAGGTGTTCCTTAAGCAGTAATTTAAATTTGGATGTATTGCTAGAATTTAGTATTGTCTGAGGTATGGAATTCCAGGACTTAGATATTTGTTAGGAGATTAGAGTTACTGTAACAATTATTAGACTTCATTACTTTGAGTAGTAGTTTGTTGTAGGATCTGAATGGTCTGCCGTTTGATTAGGGCTACACTAAGCTCTTGAGTGCTGGACAGCTGTCTGGATGGTGGAAGATGGAATGAATGAAAGATAGTTGCTGAGGGATAGGAGATTGGATAGTTCAGTCCAATTTAGTTTATGAAGTGCTGTGCACTGATGTAATCTGTAAAGGAGGTTAGTAGCAAATCTTGTGATTTTGTTATTGAAGGACTCCAGTTTGTTTAAATCTGATTTTCTGAGATTAGTGAATATTGGTAAGACATATAGAAGGGTAGAGAGTAGATGTGTCCTGGCTATGGAATGTCTAGCGGCCATGGTTAGGTATGGCTTGACTCTGTATAGTGAAACTAACTTAATGTGGACCTTTTTGATAGTTAGAGTGAGCCTGTTGGTGAATATTGTGAAGAGCAATGGACTGAGAACTGAGCCTTAAGGTACTCTTATTGAGACCGGTAATAAGGTGGAGAGTTCATTTTGCTACTTAACTGCCTGTTGACTGTCAGTTAAGTGGCTTAGAAACTGGAAGAGGGCTGGCTGGCTTATGATTAAAGAAGCTAAGCTCATTTAGTAGCTTTTTATGGGATACTGTATCAAAGGCCTTAGACATATCAAGAAAGATAGACAAGATGAGCTGGTTGTCATTTCTAAGCTGGTTGATTGAGTTTGTAAAACTAACAATGGCAGTGGTTGTATGGTGTTTAGGTCTGAAGCCATGTTGAGATGCATAAAGGATATTATTGCTTAGCAGGCAATCGAGCAGTTGTCTGTGTATGCATTTTTCAAGAATCTTGGTGAAGGAGGGCATTTGGCCTGTAGTTTGAGAACTCAGTAGAGCCATCTTTGTGAACAGGGATGATAAAAGACACTTTCCAGAGTTTGGGGATATGTTGCTCAGGAATGGAACAATTTATTAGGAAAGACATAGTGTAGGAGATGGCATCTGCTGCTAGCTTTAGAAATTCATTGGGGAGTTGATCCACTGCAAGGGAGGAGGGCTTAAGTATGGAAAGATGTTTTTTGATGCAATTAGTTTGAAATGGTATAATGGAAGAGGAATTAAGGGTTCTGTCTAATTCATTAAGAATAGATGAGGGGTCTTGTTGTTTTTTTTTTTTTACTACAGAGAGTATAAATTTGATAAATTATGAATTATATTGTGAAGCAATGCTATATGTGGAATTTGCTGGGGTTGTAATCTTTCCAGGCTTTAGTAGTTGTTTGGTGGCTCCCCAAAACGTCTGGGGATTGTTTTGGTGTTTTTGTTGCAATGTTGCATAGTATAGATTTTTGTTGTGCCTGATTTGTTTTTTGACAAAGATGCATAACTGATGGTAAGTAAGAAGGGAGTCTTGATTTTTGGTGTTGTGGTATAGGGACCAGGCTCTGTCTCTCTGTTTGAGGAGGTGCTTGGTGCTGTTGGTAAGCCACGGTATATGCTTGGAGTTATAATGGGTCGTTTTAAGGGGATCTAGATATTTTTAGGATATTGAGGATGTCACAAAAAGAAATACTGCCACCCCAGCTATCTGGAATTTTGTAAATAATTATATGTCATTTGTGAATATTAATATGATTTATATAGAAGTGTGACAGAAGGAGATACTGCCAGGACAGCTATCTGGAATTTTGTAAATAGTTATATGTCATTTGTGAATATCAGCAGGATGCAATTGCTCATCTTAACACTACAGTAGAACTGCATGTTGTCTGTATATCAAGCTGCCGGTACAGAAGTGTGTGTGTAAAGTGCTGAGCTTAAGGATTTGTCCACAGTGTACCCTACTGGGAAAGAACAGAAATGTATATAAACTATTGCACCTGTGTAAATGTATATGTTTTAACAGTGGGAACTAGAACATAGACAGTTAACTTGCGAAAATAGTTGAAATTAAATTGTTTTATAATTGTGCTATAAAAGTTAGTTTCAATGCAGTAAGGAAACAGGATGTCTAGAACCAGGGAGCCTTCAGCCTTTTGTTGTAAGTGCTTTATTGTCTTATGTCTTCTAGCAGCTGCAAACATCTGAAGGCTATGTATTTTCAAAGGGAGATGCTAGATGCTGCATCAGTGGGGGTTGTTTGTGAGCCAGGGAACTGACGTCAGGTGACAAAATGTAATGTCATGCTGCAAGTATCCCAGCAGCATTATTTGAGATATTAATTTAAGAATTCTGAGAGAGAGGGAAAGAGGGCATTTTGTATTTGTCTTTGACCTGGCAACATCCACTCACCACCTCTGCACTTGCTTTGCTGTAAGTAATTTATGTAAGTAAGGGTACAGTAATTTCTCTTAGATTCAGTTGGGAACATACTAATGATTAGTTTAGATGTTTTCTGTATTTATTTGAGACTGTCCTGCAATGTTGTTTTAAATATTTCCTGTGATTTGAACTCTGATTTCACTGTGAATACATATTTAGTCTTGTCTTGTTCTTTTATTATGTATTATTAAATATATTTAAACATTTCAATTGTGGCTGGTCTGTTTAGAGATATTTAAGCTATTACAGTACTTCCATATCTATTTGGTGACACTGTACAGGCCACTCCTAATAGCCTGGTGCTTGGTCAAACTACCGTTTGGATTAATAGTAACATTACACAGTAATTTGGGACAACCTTTGTTAAGGCCCTTAAAGTAGAGTTGTCCGGTGGCAGTGAAAACTACCTTATAGTCTGGGCAGAAGGGGGCATAGCAAGTAAACCTGTACCAGCCTTTCCCAGGTGTGTGCGTATGTGTGCACATTAATCAAGTCTCAAAGTGTGTGTGTGTGTGTGTGTGTGTGTGTGTGTGTGTGTGTGTGTGTGTGTGTGTGTGTGGGTGTCAGCTACTTGGCCAGGGACACAAAGCATTGGTTGGACAGAGAGGATGTTGGAGGTCTTAGTTTAACCACTCAGCTGAGATCTCAACCCTATAGCTGTGCCAGTGGGGAGTCTTATTTGGGATCTGGAGAAAGTGGGAGAAACCAGCCCCAGGCTGACTGTGTTCTCTGTGTGCTCTTAAGCGATATTGCACTTTACTGTGTGTGTACTTGTCATCCTCCCAGTGTGTACATCCTCCACTGTTGCCAGTGGTAAGGATTGAGTCTCCTTGATTACTGGGCCACTGCTGGGATGTCACAGAGGAATTTATCACTGAACTACTGAACAGCTGAGTAAAGGTGCTGATATATTAAAGGGGACCAGTCACATTGTTGCAGGAGGGGATTTGAATACTTCATGGGAGAAATGTCTTTTTTTGTGGACAAGTTTGTAAATGATATGTTTAGTAGGGCAAATGTAATGCCTAAGAATTAAGTGGATAGGTGATCACTTAGACTTTCAGGGAGACAGCCAGATTGGTGACAGAGAGAGGGCTTGTTTTTAAGTGTCCAGTCTAGGATTAATTCTTTTTTGCTATGTTTGTCAAATCTGGTACGGGATTGTATAATTTGACAGAAACCATGGAAGTTAATAAAACTGGAGGGACTTTCCAAGGATCAGGTGTACTTGTCCATGTTGAAATCCTCCATTATTATTGTTTTGTGACTAAAAGTTGAGGCACATCAACAAAGAAGGTCTTCAATAATGTCTAGATTGTTACCTAGGGGTATATAAATAGCTGTTATAATGATGTGTTTGTTGGAGTTTAGTTTAAGGAGAGTAATTAGAATTTCAGAATTCAAGGGGTCGGGGAGGTGATTTCAAGTCTTTCTGGTTTCATAGCACTTTTATATATTACATCTATGCTGCCACCTCATTTATGAGTCCTGTTGTGTCTATGGATGTTATCAACATGGGTTAGAATTTCACTATCCGGAATGTGGGGTTTTAGCAATGTTTCTATTAGGACTGGTAATTCGATAGAGCATTGGGTGATAATTGCATGAAATTTATGAGTTTTATTTAGGATGCTTCTTAGGTTTGTATTTCGTGGGAGATTTGTGATGTTTGGGGAGTAAGGGTTGTTTGGAGTGATAGGGGTTTGATTGAGGGGTTGATGTCCTGGATTAGGATGCATGTCACCACTGAGTTTGATCAGGGTAGAACTGAATAGAAATAGGTATGTGAGTTTAGTAACTAGTTTAATGTATTTGCACAGTAAATGTGGGATTAACTGTGAGTGTATATATTTAAATGTGAAGAGTTCTGTATTGCAGCTGTTGTAGCTGTTGTAAAGGTATGAAAATATGATGATGCTATTTAAATAAGTATGAGCTGTGGTGTTGAGTGGGTTAGTGGGGGAGTAGATAGTTATGGCCTGTTGTGTTTGATAGTAAGTAGAAAGGTAAGAGGTAATTAGCAGAATACATAGTACAAAGTGTTGAAGAAATATTATGTTTGTATTTAATTTGGAGTTAAGTGTTGTGTTGGTAAATGGTATAGGGAGTAGCTAATGAAAGTAGGGCTGCTATAGGGATGGGTTGTATTGAGGTTAAGAAAAGTTCACACAGCCTACCTTGACCTAGCAAAAGCGTTCGACACAATACCCCACTCGGGCATCATAGAAAAGCTCACCAGCTTAGATGTAAACCCATATGTCACAAGATGGGTTGCAAACTGGCTCAAGGACAGAACATACAGGGTTAGAGTTGCTGGTGCCATGTCAGACTCTAAGCCGGTCATGAGCGGTGTCCTACAGGGCTCAGTCCTGGGCCCCCTCTTGTTCAGCATTTATTTTCTGAAGTGCAGGCAAACATAGGGGGATTGTGGCTGACAAAATTTGCAGATGACTGCAAACTGGGCACCATAATTGACACTCCATCAGACACAGACATCCTCCAGAGAGGTCTCATAGAAATGGATAACTGGTGCCAGAGCCATGGCCTTAAGCTAAATGCCAAAAAATGTATAGTCATACCCTTTGGGAAAAACAAGGTAACCCCTAATTACCACATAGGTGGTAATCCATTAAACACGGAAGAAGTTATCAGGGACTTGGGGACCCAAGTTGACAGTAACCTCTCTTTTGACACTCACATTGCCAAAGGGGTTAGGAAGACCTTCTACATTGCCCACCTGATCATTAAGGGATTCACATCCAGATCAGGAGAGGTCATTGTACCCCTGTACTCTTCACTTATCAGACCAATGATTGAGTACAACGCCCCATTCGGAATGTACCTTACCCGACACCTGCAGCAGTTGGAAAGACCCCAAATGTTCCTCACCAAAAGGATAAAGGGGCTCAAACATATGTCATACTATGGAACAGAATCCCAGTCCATGTGAGGCAGAGCCCCTCACTGACTCTGTTCAAGAGAAATCTTGACGAGTGGATGGGAGATCGTAGGTTTACCCCGGGAATCATCTCTGTGTCACTGCTGGACAGAGGCACAGCAAACTAATGGGTATAGTATTCTCATCCTAAGGGGTGGTGAAAGCCACACACACTCTGGCTAGGCTTATAAATGCCCTAGGGCAGATAGCCTAGTATGAACCTATGAACCTATGAACCTATAAAAGTGATCTGTGTTACAGTATACATATAAATTAAGGATGGGGGTGTGTGTGGGATTTGGGGTGGGTTAGGGGAGCAGAGTGAACCTGAGTGAAGCAAGGATGAATGGAGTGGGTAGAGCCAGTACGAGGGAGTATACATTTATAAAGAAATACATATATATATATATATATATATATATATATATATATATATATATATAAGTTATATGGGTCTATGTCAGTTTACTGAACTAACATACGACCAAAACTGAAAAGAATGAGACGACAATATTGTAACTGGAGAACAATGAATGTTCACAAAAGCAAAACTTACAAGATCGAAACAAACACATTTAATCCATATTATATATATATATATATATATATATATATATATATATATATATATATATATATATCTATGGGTCTGCCTGACAACACCAACACATCAAAACACCGACAACAAAATCACCGACACCACATAACTGACAGTTCACAAACACGAAACCTCACATGCCTGACACACCATAATACCGACAATCAACAAACAAAACAAATCCCCTGTCCAAAACGCACATGCACAACACAAGCACACCAAAATCCTTACAAACCCACACTAAACCTCACATACACAACTATCTACAACCTTAACCCAAACCCTAACCCTAAGGTCCGTCACTAACGCACACTCACCTAACCCGCGCCCTAACCCTAACTCACTTAACCCACCCCTACCCCAAAGACTGTCACTATCACACACTCACCTAACCCACGCCCTAACCCTAACTCACTTAAAGCACCCCTATCCCTACAGACCGTCAATATCGCACACTTACCTTACTCGCACCCTAATGTCCGTCACTACCGCATACTTACACAGCCTTTTCCCATGTCGGTGTTCTCAGCGTCGGGGTTTTCATCTGTCAGTCTTCTCAGTTGTCGATCTTCTGGCATCAGTGTTCTCATTGTCGGTGTTCTAAGCTGTCGACGTTGTCAGGTAGACCCATATATATATACATACATACATACACACATATATGAACCTATGATATATATATATATATATATATATATCTATGGGTCTACCTGACAACACCAACACATCAAAACACCGACAACAAAATCACCGACACCACATAACTGACAGTTCACAAACACGAAACCTCACATGCCTGACACACCATAATACCGACAATCAACAAACAAAACAAATCCCCTGTCCAAAACGCACATGCACAACACAAGCACACCAAAATCCTTACAAACCCACACTAAACCTCACATACACAACTACCTACAACCTTAACCCAAACCCTAACCCTAAGGTCCGTCACTAACGCACACTCACCTAACCCGCGCCCTAACCCTAACTCACTTAACCCACCCCTAACCCAAAGACTGTCACTATCACACACTCACCTAACCCGCGCCCTAACCCTAACTCACTTAAAGCACCCCTATCCCTACAGACCGTCAATATCGCACACTTACCTTACTCGCACCCTAATGTCCGTCACTACCGCATACTTACACAGCCTTTTCCCATGACGGTGTTCTCAGCGTCGGGGTTTTCATTTGTCAGTCTTCTCAGTTGTCGATCTTCTGGCGTCAGTTTTCTCATTGTCGGTGTTCTAAGCTGTCGACGTTGTCAGGTAGACCCATATATATATACATACATACATACACACATATATGAACCTATGATATATATATATATATATATATATATATATATATATATATATATATATATATATATACAAATATATATCCATAGATATATATATATACATGTTATATTTATATTTATATATATATATATATATATATATATATATATAGATATATAGATATATATATATATATACACACACACACACACACACACACACACACACACACACACACACATTAAGCTTGTAAATAAAACAATACTTGCTGATGTAAACATAAAATAATCGGAAGACTATTAAAGAATGCATTGTTGTAAAAAGAGAGGCATAAAAATAGGCTGTGTCTGAAAGGCAGTTTTTCCAGATCATATACCAGTGAGCTTCTAGGAACAAAAAAATGAATCCTACACACATCTCCAGTACTGTAACAGCATACTAATCTTTCTCGATTTGCACTGCATTTAAAATGTGATCTAAGAGGTGAAGTGTTTATAATAAAATACTAGGAAGTCTATAGATGTTTGTAGTGCAAGAGGTTAAGAGACACGGCAATGAGTTGTGAATTCATTCTTCTAAAATCATTTAGCAAGAAATATTTCTTATGCCAGTGACTTGGTGGAGTAGTGGATTAATGTACTGGCCTTTCACCTGTGGGACTGAGGTTCAAATCTGGTCCAGGTTAAAGTGACAGAAAATCATTCAGTCCTGATAGCTGTAAAAGGTCACAACTAAAATTAATGCTAGTTGTCTGAGCCTGTTTACAAGCGCACACAGCACAACTTACCTCACTGTTTCCAAAGTGGTACCTGGATAAGTCAGTGTGTTATTAATATGTGCAGTGCAGGATTTTGTGTAGACTGCAGAAAAGAAGAAATATGACATTTGGGGACATTCCATCTATAGTGCGATCTATGATATTAATTACCAGCAACTGATTTTGAAGAAAATAAACTTTTAAAGGCCTTTGATTACAGATACAACTTTCATCACTGCTGAGAACACAGTGTAAAACAGAAATTTGCCTATGCCAGCTCGGAAAAATTGAGCAGGAAAATTAAACCACCTCTCCCGCCTTTATGCAATGGCAGGGGATGGCAGTTTATATTTTACAAGCAAAAGTAAAATGTTTCTGCTGACAGAGTCATTACCAGAGTAAATCAAATTATGTGGTACTTATAAATATAATAACCTACTTATAAATATAATAACCTAGACCTCTGTGTGAAATCTGCATGTATGTATACATAATAAGGTCTGTTTTTTTATCACAGAGGTTATCTATGATATGAAAGACAATGTTTGACTTATTCATGAATGTGCAATTTAGTCTCAAACAATAGCAAAAAAGGCACCATGAAGGTTACACAGTGGACTAGAGAATATGGTAGAACTGGAGAGGGCTGGTTTCTGATTTACACACGTTACCTGTATGTGATGCAACACCACCCCTGGAGAAAAAGCAGGTTCCTTAATTTGAGCACATCATCATATCTTGCTCTGTGCTTCCCAATATAAATATGTGTCATTTCTCTAAGAAAAAAGTACCATTTGCAGCACTGGTCTGATAAGAGATAAAGTGGCAATTACCTTTATGAAGGAAACTTTGTGTATAGCTTGTACTTCTCTGTCCTACACATATACCTAGATTTGATCCTCCAGGCATTAAGCAAATATTACCCCAGTTAGGAACCTGTTCTTACCGAATCTGCTTGCACTGACTGTTAGCATTAAGCCATTTAATTGCATTTTTCAGTCTTTGCGATTACAAAGTAATCCAGTATTAAGGTTTTTTGCAGTTTGTCAACTTACCATTTTCTATAGATGTGCAAATGTACAATTAGCATATAAAAGTCAGTGGGATTTGGGTGTTTTGCCCCTACGTGAGGGTGGGGTATACCCTCATGCTTGGGGGATACAGCAAACCTAATCCTTATGCTACACTATACATTGCTATTTTTTGTATCTATTTTTAATTAGTACTACTTGTATTATTTTTTCTTATCATTTTAGTCCATTCCTTGTATAAGTAATGCACGCTAAATATTAGGGTGTGATTAATTCCAACTGTTAGTTATGAATGTTTTTGCAATTATGATTTGCTTGATGAAACTTCATTCAGAGTTTACATACCATGACAGACAATAACCTAACATTGCTTTATGTTGCCTTTATTCCCTTATGGTCATTTTTACAAACTGCTGTAGGATACCACAGGCTCACAATACAATTCTAAGGCAGCTGCGGCAATTTTGGTTTGCACACACGACAGTGGTAGCTTTATTAACTTGTGTTTTGTTTTACTGGACTGAAGTCTACAGCTTGTATTCTGTGTGGAGTTCATCCTGAGAGAAATGATGCAGGACTTCAGGGACGTAAAGGAAACAGAAGGTGCAGTTCTTGTTTGAGCAGAAGATGTGTGTAGTATAAGACTTAAGAATAACTAGGGTCAACAGTTTATCCCAAAAGCACAAAAAAAGGCATAGAGCATAGGCTAAACATTCCTTACCTACTGTCACAGACAGGTTTGCTCGGTGGGTAGAGTTCAGAAATGCCAGCCACCTCCATCTCCTAACTATATATATAACGCACACATGCTGAACTGTAGTGGGAGGGAGATATAGCCTCCCCAAATGAGAGGGGGTGTGATGGGATTGTCATTTGACCAGTTTTGTAGATATCAGGCTCACCACTACAAAGCTTTTTGAAAAAGTGTATTGATCTGACAGTGACCAAAAATATCAAAATGTCTTAGTTCCATGCATTTTATACCACAGAAAGCATTTAACAGAATATCACGTTTTTTAGGGGGAACAACATGCATGATCTTCACAAAAACAGAGATGGTGATCTTATTCAGATTTCCCAATTCCTAACATAGCAAAATTAAGCACCACTATACAATATAGGGGTTATAGAGGCACAGAGTTTGACCGAGTCTGGGAGCACTGAGACACAGATTGCACTGGTTTTGTCAAAGCAAGCGTAGTTACACACTGTGGAAGTACTGTTTTCAAGATTCTAGAACTTCGGTGGTAAGGAAGCTTCCCAAAAGGCTCAAACAGCTTAGTGATTTGGGAGTTAGCATATAGAGAACAACAGGGATGCAGGTGGCCAAACTATTTCTTCCATATTTTCTTAAAGAAAATGTTTATGGCGTTTGACTATGGGGGGGGGGGCAATGTTTTGAAGTGCAATGTTTTTCACCTTTATTATAATAGTATCTAGCAAAACACAAGTTTCAGTTGCCTGCCCAGCAACATCAATCAGGTTGGAGAAATACCATTTCAAAGGATAGCAAAATCTGACATTATGCCCCTTCTTGAAGGTGAATAAACAAATAGATAAATAACTATTTATGGGGTGACAAAAATGTGTATTCAGGTTATTAAATAAGCCGTGAAGGTATGAGTTCCTCAAAGTTTGTGGCTCTTTTTATCACATGGGTTTACCTGGTAAAGAATGATGACTATAGTTACAAGTATGAAGTACGTAAGGGGATTTATTTCAAATCAGCCTACTCATAATCTGGAAAGGAAAGGGAATTAATGCTCCAAAGTTCCCATGGATTTATGAACACACATGAGAAAAGATTGGGAATATTTGCTCCTCAATCAGCTATCAAGCTTTAATGCATTGAGAAAAATGCCACTCTTTCCTGTTTTAGATATAGGTGCTTTCCTCAGTGAGATTGGGAGGGGGATTCCTCTGCCTGATCAGAGCATTCTGACAAGAGTATGCCCCCCTGGGTAGTTGTATGCACGTTTTATAGTTATGCCTCTTTGCACTACTGGATATGAAGTAAACAAAAGTATGATACATGGACATACAAAACAGAGAAAGCAACAAAATGATGTGTCGTAAGGCTGTTGACACATTAACATAGTCACGATAAAATCTTTAATATGTGGTCCTCAGTGTTTAAATAAAACATAATAAGCGAAGTGGACTAATCTGAAAGTAGCAGTTTTATTTACAATGCAAAGCAAATAAAATTAAAAGCAGAATGTATTCATTTTTATGTTTGCAATAAGATTTTAGGATATTTGCCTGTGGTTAAGGGTTGCTGGGTTCTAACATGGTAAAGAAACAGTAGAAATGGAAGCACAGTTCATTATTAGAAATAACAGTAAATATGGTTGACCTCTAACCTGAGGCCAGCCATTATCAGTTTTGGAAGGAATACCCTACCCTTCCTCTGGGTTCTGAAGGAGAAGAATGGCTGAAACTAAACAGAAAATATTTATTATCGCACAAACAGCAGTCGGGAGTGCACACTTGTATATAATTTTACAAGATGCCCAAATAAAAATTAAATACAAAAATATTTCTTCATAGGAAATTGACATCTATAAAACAGGACACCATTTTGTTAATCATAGAAAATGAATAAAGGTGAATCCTTTTTAAATATCCTCACATAAAGTAATGATGTCAATCTATGCATTATTGTACTATGCATTAGTATACTATATATGCTTATGTAATTTGTTAGCTATTATTCATTCTTTGCATGTATCTTCGGACAACTCTTTTATTCATACTAAAGTAATACATGAACTACACTGCTCACCACAGAGGGTACTTATTGCAAGTTAGGTTAATTTTTCTAGTGTTGGCATTTTAGAGAGCAGAATGCAGAACTTTTACACTGCTGATGGTCATGTTTACATATTTAATCTTGGCAACATCACTGCAGTTTTTTTTTCACCAAATTACTTAACATGCTAATTACTCGTGTGCACTCGTTAGATTTTTTTTTTTTTTATGAACAAAGCAACTTAATATTTACATAGGATCCATGGTAAACTATAATGTGCCTACTATCCTGCTGGAAATGTTCTTCATTTACCCATATTCCCTTTACAGGAATTGTGGAAATTATACAATAATTACACCTAACCGAGCTAGTTAGCTGTAGGTTTTTTTCTTTCTTTTTCACTATTCTGTTCTGAATTTTAGGGCCCTTTCCAATATTTATTTTAGATTTTTTTTCTTTCATTCAAGTTGTTTTGCTTCTTCCTTTTAAATGTATATATAAATTATAGATGTTTGTTTGAATAAGTGTTTATTTTTATGTACTATAATGATATGTTAGATAAAAAAAAAGTTTCACCTTGCATATTTATGCAATGTATAGCATTGCACTGCTTTCTGTTTCTGAAAAATCAATATAACAGATTAAAAAAGAACACCATATGAAAATTTACTTGGTAGAGATTTTTATGTTGACTTTGTAAAAGTTCTACAGCTTAACATAATACTTCCTCATCTTGTGTCTAAGTGAAGTTTAGGAAAAAAACTGTATTCAGAACAAACTGTCTAAAGCTGTGAGACTTAGGACATTGCAGTACATCACATATTGTCTGCTGTCAAGCATAAAACAATTAATTAAGTAAGTGGAAGGAAAACTAGCTCCAGGAGAAGGAATTTAATAAAAGACCCTCCCAATGGGGCAGAAAAATGTTTCCATTAATTTAAGAGAGACAGAAGTGAAAGCAATACAGATTGCTTCCACAATAAATGAAGAAACCTGCAATGTAGACGTAATACAGCTTAAAAAAGTATAACCCACGGACTGCTGAGGGATCTGCTGAATACACCAGTGCAGTTGTCACTCGAGTGATCTTACTTCTTTTGTAAAGTGGTTTAGTATACTGTCCTTAAAATATTCTCATTAAAATCCCACAGAAGCTTGCTGTGCATAATTATGAAAGTCGTGGTAAAAGAAGTGAAGAAAAATAAGCATCTCCAGTGGGACTTGAACCCAAGTCTCATAGAATACAGTTGTGGTTACACAACCAGTTATATCAATGAAGTAGCTGTGATCTGTAATTAGTTTTTATCATAAACTTCTCACTTACTACAAGAATTAATGTATTCACAGAACACATGCAAACAAAAGAAAAAAGCAAATACTTCAGACAATATTTGAATGCAACCATTTTTTAGTTTTGGTTACACAGTCACTTGTACTACCTAAACGGTTGCCACATGTGTGTTTAAATACATTACAGTTTCTGCATGTCTACTAGAAATAATCTCATTATAATAAATAAACATATACGAGTGAGAGGTTGGCATATTAGTTAAGGTGTTTACCTTGCAGACAGAAAGTACAGGGTTTGATTCTCACATGGGGTAAATGACTTGGCTTAAAATGGTCCAGAAGGGCAGTTAGCCTAGTATCAATCTATAAACCTTTTATTAATAAATGAAAGTGTTTTTATCAGCTGACACAGATGTGTAGCCTGAATGATCTGGACCTTATTTAACTAATTTAACTAAAAAAAACAGACTGAAGTAAGTGCCTAAGCAGAGACCTGAACCCCTAACTTTTACACCACTATTTCATGTATGGCATCAGATTTACAACTGAGAAAGTTTAAAAACCTGAAAAAATGTTATTGTCTCACTGTATGTCATACTGACCCCTGAGATTTTTTATCAAATCGACACAGCATTATGATATGCACATTTTATGGAATACTTACGTTAACGGCAGTAGCAGCATAAGTATATTTGGAGTTCAAGTCTTAACTCAGCTATTTGGCTCTTTATTACTACAAAGTTCAGTTGTGTATGCTGCAGTAGCCTTAGCTATATGGCTAGTATCCTCCCAAAGATTCAGTTTCTGACTACTCTTCCAAAGGCTTTTACTTCCCCACACATTTGCCATCTTGGCTGTGCACTCGATCTCCTGTATGGAGAAAACAGTAACCTGGGCACCAAAAAGCTTCATGACTTTCTTGGCCATAAAAAGAAGGAAGCTACTGCCCTGAAAAAGCATAAACAAGTATCTTCTATAATAAACCAAAGTGTTTACAAATCAGGAAGATGGTGGAGGATGCGGTTACCATTATGGTAAATGCAACTTACACAACTGAACTATATTATTCATAAATCACTGGGGTAGATTACCTTTGTTAACATAAGCTGGAAGGAAGGAATAGGATCCAGGAGCAGCTGAGTAAGGTTCTAGCAAAGCCGGTTCTGGCCTAAGGTTCTCACAATGCCTGTTCTGGACTATGTTTCTAGCAAAGCCTCTTCTGGACCTAAAAAAGGAATCCAGTTTGTAATGTTTTGTAAAAGTTTGTAAGGAAGACTGAGCAGGTGCCTCTAGAATGTTTAGAAGCATTCTACACTGAACAGGTGCCTCTAGAATGCTTCTAGAGTCCATCCCTTTTTAATATGCCACTAAGAAAGACAAAGCAGTTGTAGAATGCGTCTTGATCCTGATTGGAAGGGATTTATCATGGTGGAAATATAGCAAAGCAATAGCAGGGGGACAACCATATAGTGGTACTCTGTTTTGTCATGGGTTGCCCTTCATTTGTCACTTTGTAGGAGATAAACACTTGTTCAGCTTTTCTAAAAGAATATAGTTCTGTCCAGATAATACTTGAGCTGTCTGTGCAAGTCCAGGGTATGAAGAAACCTTTCTCACTGGTTTTGAGATTCCGAAAAGAATGCAGGGAAACTGAGGGCTGGATGAAAAGTGAACTTTGACAATTCTTTTGGCATGAATGAGAGATTTGTTATTAAAGTAAATTTATCTCTGTGGAAGTCCAGATAGAGTTCACCCACCATGAGACCTTGCATCTTAGAAAGACTTCTTGCAGATGTTAGAGCAACCAGTAGAAAAGCCTTCCGGGTAATGAACTGTAAATCAGCCTGATAAGCTTTTTCAAAAGGAGACAGCATGTTAATAAGGTGCCAGATGTCTCCTGGGTTGCCTTAATTGCAACCCCCCCCCCTTCAAGTATAGCTTATCCAAAGTCTCAGAAGAAAGGGGAGGATTAATGGGCAGAAATACTGAAATGGCTTACAGATGAACCTTGACAGGGTAGTAAGGCAGGCCAGAGGATAGTAACTCACACAAACATTGTAGCACCAGTGGTACATAAACTCTGACTGGGACATGGTTGTTAGAGTGGCACCAACTAGCAACCCTCTTCCACTTGCTAGCATAAGGTTTCCTAGTAGCATAATTTCTTGACTCCTTTACTACCTGCTGCACATTGTTTTAAACAAGTCATCTAAAAGGTATACAAATTTAATCACCCAAGCAGTTAGTTGTTTCAGATTGGGGTCTATCAAACTGTTCTATTTTATGTGAGTAAATCCAGTCTGTGAGGAAATTTCTGGCAACTGCCTTTAGTCACTGTCATAAAAAGAGAAAACCACTGCTGTCTTGGGCAAAAGGAAGTCAAAACAATGATGACTGGTGAACTCTGAGTCTTTAAAATGACTCACAGTATCAGGGGAAATGGTAGAAATGCATAAAGGAACATTCCTGTCCAAATGAATGAATGAATGAATGAAAAAGCATTCATTTTTCAGGCCTGTTTTCATGGATTCTGGATCAAAATTTGTTGAGCTGTCTGTTTTGAAAGGAGGTGAAAAGATCTATTTGAAATGTTCCCCAAAACTGGATCGATTCCTGGAACAGCTCCCCCCTTTCAATTTCCATTTGTCTGCTCACCTTGTCTGACAGTACATTTTGCTCAAACAGAATGTGGGATGCTTGGAGAGGAAAACAATACTGAAGAGCAACCTCTCATGTTACCATAGCCACACTATACAAGAATAAGACCTGTTGCCCCCTGTTTGTGTTTAGGTGCCACACCACTGTGGTTTTGTCCCTAATCACCTGTACAGGTTCTGGAGACCACAGGTAGTGAAGAGATTCTATAGCATAGATCTCAGCTAACATTTCTTTCACATTCCCATGTTTTGGCTTGCTTCAATTGTTCCAAAAATCCTGCTCTTTACCCCCATTGTTACAACTCCCCATGCAAAATCCAATGCATCTGTTGTTACAGCTGGGATGTGACAAAGAATGGGAGACCTGTATTCAGATAAATTCTCTCTTTACAAAGCCCAGTACTGGAAGTCCAGTGATTAGGAATATTAGGTCCTAACAGTCTTTAAAAAACATTATTTTTTTCTCTTGTGCAACCTTGGAAAGGAATATTGAAAATCACAGATGCCAGGATCCCTAACACCCTAAGATACTCTCTGGTTGAAATCTGCAGCTGATTGGAGAAATTCAGGAAACGTTTCCATTACAAGTCCACATTACTTCTTCAGTAAGGAATGTCCTTTGCATGGCTGAGTCTAAAAGGCATCCTAAAACCAAAATCATGTGAGAGGGAATGAGAGGATTTCTGAATATTTATCTGGAATTCAAGGTCTATAAGAAGACCCCTTGTCCACAAACTAGGGACTCCTAACTCTTAAGAAAAAGGCTCTGCAAAAATAACCAAGTTATCTATATAAAGAAAGATGCATATGCCTTGTGGTCTGCAGTGGGTCATCACTAAGTATGTGTGTGTGTGTGTGTGTGTGTGTGTGTGTGTGTGTGTGTGTGTGTGTGTGTGTAAAGAAAGATGCATATACCTTGTGGTCTGCAGTGGGTTATCACTAAGTGTGTGTGTGTGTGTGTGTGTGTGTGTGTGTGTGTGTGTGTGTGTGTGTGTGTGTGTGTGTGTGTGTGAAGAAAGATGCATATACCTTGTGGTCTGCAGTGGGTTATCACTAAGTATGTGTGTGTGTGTGTGTGTGTGTGTGTGTGTGTGTGTGTGTGTGTGTGTGTGTGTGTGTGTGTGTGTGTGTGTGTGTGTGTGTGTGTGTGTGCATTTTGTATATCATCTGTGTCTGAGATGTCAAATATAGTGGTAGTGTTACAAGAAGGGTAGGGGTAGGGTTATGGGCAGGGGTGGAGTTAGTGTTAGGGGTTTGCTAGCACCTGTAATCCTAAACCTGTTCCTGCCCTAACCTCAACCTCTACCATCTGACCTTAGAAAAACCCTTCCAGTAACACTACCACTTATTCCATAGAGGTATGGCTGGAATTAGTGGCAGGAAAAACAGAGCAGTCTGTTTCTCTTTTGATATGTTTGGTGTTCTATATACTGTATTATATATGTATACATATACATGAAACCATACATTTTATATATATATATATATATATATATATATATATATATATATATATATATATATATATATATATTTGTAAAGCAAAGCAACAGACTGATATAAAAGGAACCTTTCCAGTCATTACCTGACCTCATTGAGCAAAGATGTTAAAATGTTGCAGAATGTGAGAAGCACAGCAGTTTACAAATGAAAGCTTATATTTGATACAGATGGCATGGTGAGAGAAGAATATACAGAGGGCATGCATACACATGCACAGCAGTTTCTAGTGATAACAAAAAAGGTTCAAGGTGCAACCCTAAGCAGTATAATTCATTAGATTCATTGTGACACTGAAGGAAAAATGTATAAGTTACAGCTGAGGGAACAGGAACACAAAGGACTAATGCGTTAAAGTAGTTTTGCATGTAGAGCAGTGAACATGATGAGAAGGACCAGAACAATAAATTGCTACCAATATAATTAAGGTGAAGAAGGAGGCAGGACAGGCATGTCCAAAAGAAATAGATCATATCTTTTTACAAATTGTATGAAACAGATTCATGAAGATCTTTCTTTCAATACAGCTTTTAGTTTGCACCAGAACTCATTTGTGGTTTATGAATGCTCAGAGCAAGATTATTTACACCATGTGAGGGACCTACTGTTAAGTTGTTATGTGTATTATAATTATTATTGCTGTTTTTATTGTTGTTGTTGTTGTTTTAAACTAGCCTGCAATAACTTCTTCTTGGAAGAAGCTAGGTGACAGGAACTGTGGTGGGGGTGACAACCTGCTAGTCTAAATTAAGAGTTTTCCAAAGTCTGGTGAATAATATTTATTACTGAAACCTGATTTTCCCAATAGCCATGTGAAACAGATCAAGTAAACAGACTTATTTTCTCCACATACTCAGCATCCAGATAATAATATAACTGAACCGTAACTGTTTACATAAGGTTTTTGTACTCTTAATGTAGTTTATCTGAGATATCAGAGATGTAGAAAAACTTGGGGAAAATACTTTTCCTCTAATAATGTTAGACGTTGAATAGGATTTTAAAAAAAAAACATTGCGCTAAACGTAGAATACAATAAACAGTTGTGATTCAGAATCCTCTGGACACTAACTGTATACTAACAATAAGGTCATTCCATAAAAACTGTTAAGCCTTACCAGCTTCCCATGACACAGGTCAACCAATGCAGGGCCACTGTATGTGCAGTCCTGAATCTTAGCATTGCATGTCAATAACTCCACTGCTATGATGATGGAATTCCTTTACATAAAAAACATGGTTGCTCTATCCTGTACCTGCTCTGTGCACCTACAGTGAATTCCACAACTTAATGTCTAGTGGGAACTGTTGTTAATAGTGCAATGTAGAATCAAGGTGCATGCTAAGCTTTACTTATGGCCGTGTACATAGCCTCATACTATGACAACATTAAGCTGCTGGGGGAAGTGGATTGCTAAGTAAGGACTGGTTAAGTTAAGCTATATCACAGCGTTATGTTGCATGATGATATGAGGTAGTACCATCAGTGCCAGGGAGAATAGGGCAGTGCATGTGTAACATATGTAAGCATAGCTAGCTGGAGTTTTATGTCATTTGACTATCACGGTGATTTGTACAGATGCTTGTGTTAAAAATGTATTTGTAAAGTTGCTTGTATCAAAAGTGGGTCCTGCTGGACAGAAATGAGATATACATGTATTTCAGACAGTATTATTATAACTGATTAAATGTATATGTTTTAACAGAGAATTCTAGAAGGGAAGAGGTTAATCTCAGTCCAGCTAATTTTGAAAAATAGGTTTAAAATTAAATGGGTTTAGGCCATAAAGATTTTATCTTACAGGTCTGATTGCAGACAGAGACAAAAAAGTCTGGGAAAACCAGGACTAGGAATCTTACTGTATTGTCCTTAGGGGTAAACTAATTGCTACGCTGGAAGGGTGGAAGTTTTTGAAATTGTTTTATAGCTTTCAGATGCTGTAACAGATCTTAGCAAAGCTGTGGGTGTGTATTGTACCAGAGTCAGGTGACCAAATGTGATGTCATTCTATAACCAGCACAAAATGATTCTTTATATATTAGTGAGCGATATTTCAGAATGCTTGCAGCAGCACTTTGTCTTCTGGAACCTGACAGGATCTCACAGATATCTCACACAACCTCACATCTCATCTTACCTTGCTGTAGTAAGCAACTCACCACAATTCATCTTGCCTTACTATAGTAAGTAACCAGAGAACAATAATTCGTTAGTCATTCAGGAAAATATAGTGAGATTAGTTAAATATTATTTTTCTGCATCTGTGTGAATATATCCAACTGTGTTATTTTTTTTATATCTTCTATGATTGAAATTCTGGTATTTACTGTAATTAGATATTCAGTATTCTCATGTTTTTTGTTTTATTATTTATTATTAAATATTTCTATACTTTTCATTGTGGCTGGTCTTTTAGAGAATACGTTTAACATCTTAAGAGTATGTATGCTTATTTTAGTGACAGTGTGGACACTCCTGAAAGCATTGCTGCATTGATCAAGCTCTACCATTTGTATTAGTATTAATTTTACTCACTATAATTGGATACCCTTGTAAGAGCCTTAGAGTAGCTGACTGGTGGCAGCATAATTACCTTATAGTCTGGACAGAGAAGGCACAGCTGGTAAAACTGTGCCAGCCTTTCCCAGGTCTGTGTGTTTGTGTGTGTGTATGTTTGTGTGTGTGTGTGTGTGTGTGTGTGTGTGTGTGTGTGTGTGTGTGTGTGTGTGTGTGTGTGTGTGTGTGTGTGTGTGTGTGTGCGTGTGTTTGTGTGTAAACCAAATATCCAAGTGTGTGTGTCAGCTACTTGGAACAGGAACACAGAGCTCCTAAGTGGTCAGTGTGGAGTCTTGTTTGAGGCCTGGAGTGAGACAAAGAGTCCAGCCCCACATCTGGAGGGTGCTCTCTGTGTGCTTTTAAGGGAAATTACACTTGGTACAGACAGTTGCATCTGAAAATACTGTGTGTATTCATTTCCGTTCTTAGTGGCCATCCCTCACCAGTGTCAGTGGTGAGGATTGAGGCTCCTTGATTACTGGTCTGGAGTACAGAACGTCACATGTTGCATGACAAGTGCCCAATAATCATTTATGAGGGATGCAAATAAATTCAGCCTTTCAAAATCACAAAATATGTTTAAGCATAGAGTAAACATTGCAGCACAGTGAAAAGATGAGCTGCCCAGCACTGTTTTGTAGTCCTATTTATAGCATTTAAGTTTTACAGCTGTTCAGATAATGACCATTCTATAAATGTTAAACAATTCAAACCCCATGATAATAAATGCAGAAACATGCTCACTAAAAAAAAAAAAAAAACAGCAGTATACAGTCAATTAAAACTTTTCAACAGTCTTAACAATCAAACATCATATATTTTAAATGTAAGTCAAACTACAAACATCTGTCCATAGATGAGGTGGTCTGTCTCTCCATGAGTATGAGTCTTATAAAACAGAAAATACCAGTGGAAGATCTTGATCAATGAAAGTCTGTTTTCAATTGTCACTTAGAACACTGACAAGAAATACAGGCTTGAAATTCAAAGTCTACTGAATGGTTCAAACAGGATATTGTTCAGGTGGAAAGGTACTGAAAGAAAGTGGTGTGGCCAGCTTTAATATATGTAAACAGGGCAAGGTAAAGTCTTCTATATCTCAAATGACTGTTGGCTATGGTTTTGGGGGGAATGACATGGGTGGAAGTCTATCACAAACAGGTATTGCATTAGATGCAATGGGAAGAAGATTATGACTTGGGAAAATGACAACACTGGTGACAGGTGAGGACTAGATGAACACCTGGAAATGGTGTTGTCTAGACATTGGGAATAAGAATAAACTTTCCTAAGAATGGTTTGCAAATAAGATGCTTAAGGATGGGCCAATGCCAGCCAATCAGGAAATCAGTTCCAAGTAAATTAAATGCACCCTGCTTATTTGTTTCTTTAAGGGAAACCCATGCTAAGTTTCCTTCACTCTTTTTTATTGTATATTTGTATTTCTTTTTCACATGTTCTATACCATCTGTAGTACAGAAAGCCTAGTCTATCCCAGCTGTTATACAACAGCTGACAAAACATTGAAGGAGTTCTCTCAGTTTAATTTCTCCAGGTCTTTTGGGTTTCTAATACCATAACAGGAATGGACTCCATTCCTAAGTCAAAGTATGATTAATGTTCGTGAAATTAGTATTGTTTCAATCTTTGGTGTTAGACAAAAGTGCTCTTAGCAGAACCTGCAACATGCCCAGAATGATTCCTTCTGCAAGTCATACAGTTACATGCATCAGTAGCATATCTAAATAAGACTGTCGATTATTTTTATGAGACCCGTTGCTCCTACTATTGGATCTGTCTGGGTATCCTTCCACATTGCCCTGTTTTCTGCCTGCAAATCCTGGTATTTCATGACTTTGTGTCTCTCTGTACGTAAGACACTGTAATCACTGGGTGCAGCAATTTTAGTGATTAGTGCTACTTTTGTCGTCTTTTCATGGACTACTATATCTGATTTTCTTGCATCTATTTTTTAAACTGTTGTTAATGGGTGGTTTCATGTGTTAAAGGCTTCATCATTCTCTATAATGCTTTGTGGCTCATGTTTCAAATGCTTCTCAGCTACTTCAATATTATAATGTTTGCACAATCCCCAGTGCAACAGCCTTGTCACATTATTATGCCTTTCAGTATACAGGCCCACTGACATTATTGTATCACACCTACCAACAAGATGTGCAACTGTTTCCAGTTCTGTTTTATAGAATCTGCATTTGTCTGTTTCCCCCACATGCTCAATGGAGTTTGTAAACCAATGTGTACGTAGTCTGCTATCCTTGGCCCCAGTATTAACCTGGACTACATGAAAAGAGACATGGAAGATCTCTCGGATCATGTGGCCCAGGCAGGTATGACCCTAGCCCTGGGCCACATGATCCGAGAGATCATGTGGCCCAGGCCTAGGGTCATACCTGCCTGGGCCACATGATCCGAGAGATCATGTGGCCCAGGCAGGTATGACCCTAGCCCTGAGTAGCATCCTGCCTTCTCCCAGAATGATACCACAATATAAGGACAAAATGACTGACTTCAACAATTGGCTAAGCTTCTGGTGTCATTCAAAGGGGATCCAGTATCTGTCTGCCTGGGACGACATGATCGACAGACCATGATGCTTTGCCAGAGATAGTCTGCACCTGTCGCACCTGGGATTTAGGTTACTGGCTAAGGCTCTTGCCACCCCTATAGTGCCTTTTTTAGGCAAAGTTCAAAGGACAAAACCACCACTGTAACTGGTACAAGCATGCAAAATCTGAAGGTAATGCTACTCAATGCTAGAAGTCTAAACCTCAAAATGCACTCTCTAGAGGTACTCTTAAAAATGGAGAACATTGATATCTGTGCAGTAATTGAGACCTGGTTCAAGGCTCCAGAGAGCAGCCCTGCAATACCAGGCTGCAACTCTTACCACACTTTTCATCCCCCAAACCAGGATGGAAACATCAAAGGTATAGGAGTGTCCATATTCACCAAGGATATTCAAACCACCAGGCTAGTTGCCCAACACAATGCGTCTGAAATTCTCTAGGTGCAACTAACACTAGGTAAGACTGCAGTCCAAATTGTAGCTTGCTACAGATCCCCCACCATGCCCCAAGATTCTCACTACACCTTTCTAAACATACTGGAATATATTAAGATACAACCAAACACCCTAATACTGGGTGATTTCAACTACCCTGCCATTAACTGGGGAAACTACTTGTGTACCAATTCCTTTGCCCAACGGTTCCTGGAATTCATAAATTCCAATGCTCTGGATCAATTAATCAGTAGTCTCACCAGGGGGTCCAGTATCCTAGACTTGGTCATTACCAACATGGGAAATTGATGCTCCACACCTATGGTCACCCCCTCGTTGGTCAGGTCAGACCATAAGCTAATCACCCTTAACATCCACATCCCACCCCCACCCCCAGTAAGAAAACCTCCATAAAAAACTTCTCCAAAGCCAACTTCATGCTACTCAAGTCAGAAGTGACAAACTTCATGACACCCATGCAGACGGGAACTGAAAGTTCAACTGCTGAGTCCTACACTAAGGCACTGTATGAGTACATCCACTCATGCATGAATCGTGCCATCCCAAATAGAACCAAAAAGGAAGCCAGTCTGGTGGACCCCTGCCATAAATAAACATTACAACAAAAGGAAGAAACTGTTGCAGAAAAGTGGAAAATCCCAGGATGCAAAAAACTCCCTTACCAGCCTCAGTAAGAAGATGAGATCCCTCATATAATCCTCCAAAGCTAGTTACGAAAATAAAATTGCCAAAAATTCCAAAGACAACCTCAAGCCATTCTATAACTATGTCAAGAATCTAAATGACAATGCTTAGATCTGCTCTGAACTACAAAAGAATGGCATTAAATATACTAATCCCAAGGATATTGCCAATATCCTGGCAGATCGATTCAGTGTCAACTTCACCCCCCTCTCACCCCCTAAACGGCCCATCTCAATACTGGAAGATTGCCAAATTCTAGTAATAATGGCTACACAGGTAAAAAAACGCACTCTCCAAAGCTAAGAACACAGCATCCATGGGACCAGATGACATCTCGGGCTGTGTACTACATGAACTACAAAATGAACTGGCACCTCACCTAAGTGTCATGTTTAATCGTACCCTCACCTCATGCTTCATGCCCACTGAATGGTGCACAGCTACAGTTATTCCACTCCACAAGGTGGGGATCCACCTTGGATCACGGGAACTACCGCCCCATCAGTCTGACGAGCCTGACCTGCAAGGCCATGGAACATATTATCATGGAACTTATAAACAAAGACATTGGCAACCTTCAAACACTGGACCCCACCCAGCTTGGGTTTGTGAAAGGCCGATCTTGTCTCCTGAACCTGACTGACTTCTTTGAATTAGTCACTAGAGCCGCGGATGAGGGCAAGGCAGTCCACACAGCCTATCTGGACCTCGCCAAGGCCTTTGATACCATCCCCCACTCTGGAATCATAGATAAACTTACTAAGCTGGGCATTAATCCCTACATCACTTGATGGGTTGCCAACTGGTTCACTGACAGAACCCACACTGTAAAAGTAGCTGACTCCAAATCCAGCTCCAGACAAGTGACACGTGGAGTATCTCAGGGTTCAGTCCTGGGACCACTCTTGTTTGGCATCTACTTCTATGAAGTACAGGCCAACACTAAGGGACTCTGGCTAACAAAGTTCGCAGATGACTGCAAACTGGGAGCCATTATTGAGTCCCCAAATTATGTGGATAATCTACAAAAGTGCCTTACAGAAACAGATGCTTGGTGCCAGAACCATGGGCTTAAGCTCAATGCCAAGAAATGTATAGTTATCCCCTTTGGGAAAAAACATGTACCCATGAATTACCACATAGGTGGCAATACACTAAACACCAAAAGTGTGATAAGAGACTTAGAGACACAGGGAGACAGCGGTCTCACCTTCAATAACCATATCGCCGCAACAGTCAGGAAATCCTTCTATGTGGCACACCTCATCACTAAGGGCTTTTCATCCAGAAAAAAGTAGGTCATTGTCCCACTGTACTCATCCCTCATTAGACCAATTATAGAATACAATGCCCCATTTGGTATGTACCTCTCAAGACATCTGCAACAACTGGAAAGGCCACAGAAATACCTCATTAAAAGAATCACAGGCCTAAAGCAGATGCCGTATGCTGACCGCCTTAACAAACTCCAGCTAAACTCTGTTGCATATTCTCTACTCAGAGGCGATCTCTGCTTAACATGCAAGGCCATGTCAAACACAGAGCTGTTGGACATGCTACATTTAAAGAAATCCCAATCCCTCAGAGCTACATGCTCCAGGGATCTAAACCTTGTCATCACAATAAAAAAAACATGCTGGAGGGATAGGTTTCTGACCCAGAGACTCCTCAGACTCTGGAATAGACTGCCCATACATGTCAAGCTGAGGCACCTCTTTGGCTCTCTTCAAAAGGAACCTTGAAGATTGGATGGGAGAAAGGAAATTCGCCCCGGGGTTCATGTCAGTCACCCTGCTAGACAGGGGTCCAGGGAAGTAAATAGTGTGGGAAGAAATAGTCAGGGAATTCTTATGCCTAGGCTTGTATAGGCCCTAGGGCCAATAGCCTAGTACCAACCTATGAACCTATGAACATTTTTTTTTGGTTTAAATCACTTCACCTTAATCATTCCTGCATCAGATCCTGATCAACATGAGGTTGTTCCAGAAGTTTTCTGTACTTGCAACTATATTTATGCCTTTTCCACATTTCTTGCCTTCTCATCTTCTTATATTCTTTCTTTTGTTTTTTTGACACATTCAGTTGCTGCTTGATTTTTATTTACTTCTGGTTTGGTTTCCATTCCTGCTTGACACCGATATGCTTCTGCTAAACTAAGCAAGGAAGTCATGTTAGACATGCTCTCTTCATGTTTCAAAACTTTCACTATGTTTGGATCAGATGAGGTCAGTAAATATATATGCAGTCTTACGATTGCAGATCTATACATGTAATCAATTTTGAGGAAGCCCATACCTTCTTCAGAATGAGGAATATACAATTTTGATATACACTAATTTTTATATATCATTTGATAAGTGTGAAGCATTTTTCTTGTTTTTCTGTCCAACTGATCCAGTACCTATTGGGCCCAATCAATCACCCCAAAACTGTAAGTTAGAACAGGAAGAACAAATTGGTTTATAGCCTGGACTTTGTTCCTAGATGTCAGAGGTATTTTCAGTAATACTTTTAGTCTTTTAAAATATTCCTTACTGAGTTTTGTTCTCATTTGTACATGTTTTATTGTCAATCCTTCATCAATTCCCAAATATTTATACACTCCCTCATGCTCAAGCTCCTTTATATCACATTCCTGTCTCAGACCAATATTTTCTTTTTGCTGCAGCTTTCCTAATTTGTTATTTTTGCACATTTATTAAGATCAAATGACATTCTTACATCTCTTCAGGAGGTTTTCACCACTTCTAGTTGTGCTTTCGTCTCCTCATCTGCTGAACTGTACAGTTTAAAACATCCACAATTGTTCTCTTAGCATTTACTACTTTTGCATCAGACTGAACACAGTGAGAGAGGATGCATGCACCCCTGTCTTTTCCAAAACCACAGTGTGCATCATGACATTTTTTTTTAAATATTTTTTAGGAGTTGCGATCAGATTAATATGCGCCCTGGCTGTAACACTTGCATGTAAGCAATAATTTTGTGCAACATTTCAGCAACGACCACATGACTGATTTATCATGTAATGTGCAGATTCATCTGTTGAGATATGGTGTGTGCGTGTGCGTGTGTGTTAGGGTTACCACCTGTCCCACTTTGGGAGGGACAGTCCCTCTTTGGGCAGTTGTGTCCTGACAAAAAATTGTAAAAATAGCAAATGTCCTGAGATTTTAGGACAAAATTATGTCCTATATTTTATGTATAGTTGCATAAAACAGTTATTCTGTATCTGAAATACCTAAATGTTATAAGAAACAGAATAAGCAACTAAAATACTACAAGAATAAGCTTTTATTTAGGCAAAAAAGTTAAGTTATTTCCTTTGTACTGGCCGTGGGTATGTGTTGGCCTGTAAAATCTTATGTTTGTACCAAAAATGTCCCACTTTGGCCATTTGAAAAGGTGGCAACCCTAGTGTGTGTGTATGTTCGTGTGTGTGTGTGTGTGTGTGTGTGTGTGCGTCTGTGTGCATGCGTGTGCATGCGTGTATGTGCGTGTGTGTGTGTGTGTGTGTGTGTGTGTGTGTGTGTCTGTGTGTGTGTGTGTGTGTCTGTGTGTGTGTGTGTGTGTGTGTGTGTGTGTGTGTGTGTGTGTGTGTGTGTGTGTGTGTGTGTGTGTGTGTGTGAGACAGCTTGCTCTCTCAGGCTCACATTCTTATATCGCTCTCTTCTCTGTCTTATACACTGCATATCTTGGCAGGCTCAGCACAATTTGGATGAAGTGAAACATAAATGCTTTTACTGTCAAGTTCAGTGCATTTAGAAATAGCATTTTATGAATCTGGATGACGGCTGTGTTGCAGGTGTTAACTGTACCTTTCTTTGATGCATAAACATGGAAAGATAGTTACTGATAATCTATTGTTTTGTTTTAGATTGCCTTGCTCCTGTGACATTTGCCTAGCACTCAGCATTTGATGCATGACAGACTAAGGTTTCAGTTCATAGATTAAATGGATGTGGGCTGTTGGTAGTGACATACCATACAAAATCACAGCTTTCACTTAAACAAAAAAAAAAAAAAAACTTTCTAGTGCTGCTTATTGCTAGGTTATTTACAAAACACTTCATACATCTGCTGTATTTAGCAGCCATAAAAGCTGACCACAATAACATAGTTAACACTTACTATAGCCATGCGAATGAAACAATAATACTACATTCCACCGTGCCTTTCTTGTGATTCTTCTCAAAATGTCTCAGTGCTCAATAACTGGCAATAAATAATGTATAAAGCATTTTGTTGAATTTACATTGACATTTTCACCTTGCCTTACCAAGAAGGCTCTCAGATTTTTCAGGCAAGATCTTTGCATCTTAAGATACCCATACTATTATATTCCTTGAAGAATACACTTACTGTCTGGTTCATATCTCTCAACTTCTTATAGCAGGAAATCTGGACAAAGCCTTAAATAATGGGGGGGGGGTGCCAAAAATAGGGACAATTTTTAAATATTGCTCTTATAAACTTATAAAGTTGATAGAATAACAGGTTTTGCATGAGCATGAATTTTCTGAAAGGTAGAAAGTTTAAGCCTCAAATATCTGGCAAATGTATGAGGAGTGAATTCAGAAAATAATGACAATGATTTGCCAGAAAACCACAATTTTATGAGAAAGAGACCAAAAATAAGAGGCAAAAATCTGTACGGATGAGAGGTATGGTCTGGTTCTTGGCTAATCCTGTAATAGTGTGCAGACTGACTGCCTCATACTAACCAATGTACTGAATATTAAAGGGCTCAGTGGCCTAATAAATAAGATATCCTGGAGAGCTGTGGATTGTGAGTTCTAGTCTCACCTGGGGTGATTACTCATGGAGTGGGGTGCAGCTGGCATAATACTTCAGGTCTTTACCACACAAATACAAAGTACAGGGTTTGATTCTGACCTCTGCTTGTTGAGTACACTTGTAATAGTCTGCAGACTAATAGCCTAGTACTTACCTATGAACCTTTCTTGGGATACAAGGATTTGTCTCACAAACATTTCAGGAATGCACTGAAGCTCTGGCTGTGTTAAGCACACAATACACATTCTGATGATCATGTTGTTTGTTAATCCACTGAACAAAATCTTGCCAGGGTTCGCAAAGAAAACAAGTGCTTGAACAATTTGTAAGAGGTACTACAGAAATGAGATAAACAGATACTGTAGATACTAACACAGCCAGCTTAAAACAGTCCAAGCAGAATACACATAAAATAACAGAAAAAGGTTTGTAAGGCACATAGAAGCTTAACAACAATACCCCATTTGAAACTGGAATAAATTAAACTGAAATTCATTCTTATACCACTCATAAAAAATGGGAAAATATCTTGTTTGTCCTGTTTGTAACATATACACAAGTTTATAGCTCACCAATACACTATGACATGTTTTACACATATTAAAAAACAAACAATATGGATTATTCAAAAAAAGAAACATCTACAAAGTAATGCATGTTACAGATGATAAAAATCTCAAATTCTCTGCTACCTAGACTATATGATTACCCATTGCAGGTCAGAACAGAGCTATGGTATGAGTTAATCTATGCATAAAACAAGTAATTCAAAAACTCTTTCACAGTATTTGATCAATTAAACACAATTACACAGTATAGCTGAGCTGTTTATAACATGACGTACTCAGACTTGGCTATAGAGCCTAACCAGAAATTCAGCACAGTTTACTGCAACTATATATATCATATATATATCATATATATATATATATATATATATATATATATATATATAGGTCTACTTCAAAACATTGAAGTGTCATAATAGTGATACTCAAAACACTGAGACTATAACATCGAAAACCCAAAACAACTAAAACTCAGAACACTGAAACTTTGCATCATAAGACTGAAAACTACAATGCATGTGTAAATAACATCCCCTCCACCTATAACACCACCAATTTAACAAACACACTTTTTATTATGTTTCTGCAGGGGGCAAGTCCCCCTGCACCCCCCATAAATATAGCAACTCCAAGATCACACTACAGTGGAAAAAAGTAAATTTCCTAACCTCACTGTATCGCGATCACCATACAGAATGTAAACATAATGACTAAATCACTTACCTGTATGGCTTAAAAACACGCACAGATTGGCAAAATGAACACTTTTTCCCCTATTCACTTCTACCAGCACTTCTCACAACACTAACTTAATTTCCATGAGAGTAACACATCCATATGTTTACATTCTGTATGGTGAGCATGTTACAGTGGGGTTACTTTTTTCCACTGTAGTGCAATCTAGTAGTTGGTATATTCAATTTATGTGGGGTGTGGGGGGCTATGTGGGATGCAGGGGAGCCCCACTGCAGAACCATAGTAGAAAGAGTGTTTCTTAGTTAGGTGGTGTTGTAGGTGGAGGGGATCTTATTTACTTGTGCAATGTAGTTTTAAGTGTTATGAAGCACACTTTCAGTGTTCTGAGTTTTCGTTGTTTTGGCTTTTCTTTGTTTTGGGTTTTCGATGTTATGGTCTCAGTGTTTTGAGTTTCAATGTTATGACAATTCAATGCTTTGAAGTAGACCCATATATGTATATAAATATATATCTATATATATATCTATATATATCTATATATATATATATATATATATATATATATATATATATATATATCTGTGTGTCGCTGTCATGTTGGTACACGAATAAACGAGTCTTTGTGGGTTCTGTTTAAGCAGCTTTATTCTATACAAACACATTACTATAAAGCTTATTTAATTATGACTAAGTAACTTATATACAAACTAACTGTTGTGATCATACATGCTTACACACTGGCTGCTTCTTCAAAATGGCACTAGGGATTGCTCGAGTATGGAATATATACATGCACATACAGCCTCCCATGCTTCTTAAAGACATAATGTACCAATGCTACACTCTGCTCTACATCCTCCCTCTTTGAGAAATCGATCATGCAATTTGTCATGAGATAGTTAGCATGCAGAAATCACAAATAATCTGGAGACATGCATTATACAATAGTAACTACACATGTATATACAATCAAGTCCACCTTGCTGTGTATTTCACACTAGGCTTAAAAACTCATCCATATCGTGTGAATAAAATTGAGAATCAGTTTTAGCGACTAGAACAGTCTCTGCAAAATGGTTGACCTGTGGAATGTTGAAATTATTCTCTGGAACAGAATCAGACTTTTTAAGACATACTGGTCTGGCAACAATGTCTGACTCAGTCTTTCATTTAGAATCTGCATCACAGATACAATGTTGTGATTGCAATGGTGATGATTCTGGTACAGGAGGAAGATGTCTAAGATTCCTCCTATACTCTACACCCTCGGAGCTTACACAATAAAATCTCGGCTCAGCACAGATGCCTGTTATCTGTCCTATTCAATCAAAAACTTTAATTGTCTGGATTCGTATCATCTTTCCTTCCCTCAACGAAAAAAGTAATCTGTTCAATCTATCATAACTAGATTTCTGGATATTACACTTCTTCAACAATTGAGCCTTGATGGTTTTATTGTTCTTAGTTAGGCTTCAACAAACTTGATGAAATAGGAAGCATAGTTCTAGTTTGGAAAGTAGTCTTTGAGCAGGTGAGCCAAGAATATAACAAGGTATGTTTCTGAGATTAAGTAAATTCAAGAATACATCTGCATTGTCACAATTTGACTTTTCAAGCAATTGCTTTGCACTCTGTACTGCACATTCAGCTAGACCACTGGATTGAGGATATTCAGGATTATTAGTGACATGTACAAAGTCCCATTCTCGCACAAATTGCTGAAACAACTGGCTAGTAAATTGAGTACCATTGTCAGAATAAAGTTTGTGAGGACTACCATGAACTTAAAAATTATGTTTAAACTTAGTGATAACAGCTGTTGAGGTTAAGTTTGGTAGCACATCAATCTCAAACCAGTTTGAGCAAGAGTCTACCAAAACCAAATAGTGTTGATTATTCCATCCAAAGATATCAGTTGCAATAGTAGACCAAGATAGTTCGGGTATTGGACATAGATGAAGTAGTTCCTTTTGCAAATGTGCTCTGGTACTATTACATATCGAACAAGAAGAAAGAACACTATCAATGTCTTTTTATAATGAAGGCCAAAATACTAGTTCTCTTGCTCCACTGTTAGTAGATAATAAACCTGGGTGGCCACGATGCAAAATCTGAATATATTCATGCTGTAATGAAGCAGGAACAACAATTTTAGGACCTTTGAAAATAATACCATCTTCCATCAACAATTCATCTCTGTGGGGAAAATATGTTTTTTCCCCATCAGGTGATACACTAGATTGTTTTGACGGCCATCCAGCACTAATGTAGTGACTGAGCTTTTGTGAAATTGGATCAGTCATAGTGTGATCTCTCAACTCATCAAGTCTAGTGGTGGAAAAATTACACATTGACATTACATCAAAATCAAAATTTTCAGCATCAAGCAGTTCTTAGTACTTCTAGATAACCTGGATAAAGTATAAGCCAGATAAAGCAATTTACCTTTAGTGTAGACCATTTTGAAATTGTACTTTTGCAATTTCAGCATCATTCTTTGTAATATTGCCAGAGCAGAATGCATAGGTTTCTTTAGAATAGTAACTAGAGGCTGATGATAAGTTTCAATTTGAATAGCTTGGCCATAAATATAATCGTGAAATTTGGAACATGCAAAAACTATTGCTAGAAGTTCTTTCTCAGTTTGAGTAAGTGTCCTAGATGCATAGGCTACTGGTCTGCCCTCTTGTAGAATATCTGTACCAAGACCAAAATTAAAAGCATCACAGGATAGGATAACTGGTTTATTCACATCAAAGTATCTTAACATAGGAGGGGGTCACAATTTTTTGCTTTAGGTCATCACACACCTTCTGATGATGTAAAGATGACCATACAACATTTTTTCCTGTTAACTCTCTTAACAGTGCTCTCAACTCACTAAAATCTGGTATGAACTTGCCCAAATAGTTGACCATGCCCAGAAAATGCTGTAAACTCTGTACATTATCTGGTGCTGGCATCTCTAAAATAGCTGTTTGTTTGTTTGGGTCAGGTTTTAAGCCTGTATTTGTAAACAAATGTCCTACGTAGGTTACTTCTGAAAGTCTGAATTTGCACTGCAGAGGATTGAGCTTCAGATTTACTTCACATACTTTATATAGAACTTTCTTGAGGTTTCTGTCAGGCTCTGCTTCTCCACTGCCTCCAACTAGTAGATCGTCTACTATTATGGCACAAGGATAACCTGCAAAACTTTGTTCCATTGCATGCTGGAAAAAACTTCACTTGCAGAATTTATTCCAAATGGCATACTTAGAAATCTTTATCTGCCAAATGGGGTACTAAAGTAGTTAGAAATGAGGATTTGCAATCAACTATCACTTGCCAAATGAACTCTTTGCATCCAAAACAGAAAATACAGTGTCATTTGAGTTGCAACTTCCTCAACTGTGCGCACTGGATGATATGACCTCTTTAATGCTTTGTTCAAATCTCTAGGGTCAATGCATATTCTGATTTCATCTGAGCCTTTCTTGTGAGTGGCTACCATGGACAACACCCATTCAGTTGGTTCTGTGACTGGACAAATCACACCTTGCTGTGCGCAATTTTATCCAACTGAGCTTTGACTTTATCTTGCATAGCTATTGGAACTCTTCTTTTTGGTCTGACCACCAGAGTGACTTTGAGGTCTAATTTCATAGATTACACAACTGGAAGCTTGCCCAACTTGTCATCAAAAACATTAGCATACTCTGAGAAAAATGGCTTCCGTAAAACGTGAACTTGGAACCGCACTCACACGATGAACTTGTTTAGCAAAAGAAAGCAGATTCATTCTCAAGCTATCTTTGAGACCTAGTAAAGATTGCACTGGTTGTCTGACTACATAGAATGATAAGTGCCAAATAACAGGGAAGCTTTACTGAACCTTTGGTTTGAATTTCTTCACCTCTATACTCAACAAGTCTTGCACTGCTGGTTACACTGAGTTGTTCGTTGGTTCTCAGGTTTGCAAATGTATCTGCTGATATAACATTGCACTTTGATCCAGTGTCTACTTTGAGCTCTGTGGGTTTCCCATTGATCTGAACTGTGAAAAACACTTCATTCCTTGTCAATACATTTACTGTGTCAACTCTTTCTCTCAGCACTGATACACTATTTACATATAAAGCTGATTGTTTTGGCTCTACTTGATCAACTTGCGTTCTTGTACAACCTTTCTTTACAACCGTGTGAAGCTTTCTTGATTTGTAAAACTTTTGAAAGTGGTTCCATTTCTTACACTTATGGCATTGCTGACCATATGCTAAACATTTCTCTCTTTTAGATTCATGATTTGCACCACAGTTTTGACAGTTAACAATAAAGCTAGACTTGGGTTTTGTGGACTCACACTTGTATGGCACTGAGATGGTGGTCGCGCTTGCACTTCTCCCAGAATTTTCTGGAAAACTTGGCACCTTCTTTGGAAATTCCTACGGTTCCTCTTTGCTTAGGCCTGTTTCTGCTTGCCATGTGTTGTGTACTGTCTGTGTTTGCTCTGGAGCTTACTGAAACCATGCTTTTGTAACTTGTAAGCATGTTCGTGTGCTTTTTTGTCACCTCATGGATCTGACAAATCTATTTTGCTTTGCTTAATGTCATATCAATGTCACGAAGCAAAATCTTTCTCACTGCAGCACTATTAATACCACATACAAGTCTATCCTTTATCAGCTCATCTCTTAAGTCAGCAAACTGACACGTTTTGGCCTTGTTCCTCAAGTCAGTTACATAAGCTACAAATGTTTCCCCTGGCTTCTGATTTCTTGTGTGGAACAAATGCCTCTCTAATGTAATGCTCATCTGGGGGTTGCACATTTCTCTGAACCTATGCTTTAAACACTCTGGGTCTTCTCTGGATTCAGCTTGCACAACAATATGGCAGTCTGCACTTTCACCTTCATACACTGCTGGAGCATATACAAATGATTGCTCTCTTTCTGTAGCCTCAGATCCTGCTAGATTTATCAAAATAAATACCCTTATGCATTCATCTCTATCTGCATAAGCTGCTTGTATAAAAACATTGTACTCCTGTTCAAATATTCTCCAGTTTTCTGCAATATTCTGGTCAACCACAAGCGGTTGTGGTTTTTGAAATCTATCTGCCATATTAACACATATCAGAAGAAGTGAAGGGTCTTACAAATACATACAAATAGACACACGCACACACACACACACACACACACACACACACACACACACACACACACACACACACACACATATATACATGCATAAGTAATTGGCATGAACACTCGACTTGGCTAATGCACTTCTGCTTTATATGTGCAGTTTCTTTCTTTGTGCTTTGGGAGCGTTCGTGAAAATATGTCCTTCAAATTGGATAAGGGACTGTGAGTTGGCTTTGCCCCACCGATAAAGAATTATCGCATTTTATACCATCAGTGGCAATCTGTGTAGTATCATTGATATTAGAGGTAGAACCATTTGTATATTTCTCCCTTGGCCAAGCAAAAACTCGGCCTGTATTGAAATCATTAGTATCCCTTTGTATCTTTTTTCTTCTATTACTAAGCAACTGCATTTCATATGCAATAAGTTTATGGTCATTGAGCAAGTATGGTAGAGGTGGTTCAGTTAAGAATAAGGTAGAGACAAAAGAACTAGGATGGATTATTAGAATGCAAGCAACTAAGGGGAAGGGACTGAATGACAAGATGTCCATTAAACCCATATTAGCTAACAGATCTCTTAACAGATGAATATGTTTTTATATGTTATGTGCTTCTTTATAATATTTATACTGGTATATTTTAAACCGGTGTTTAAGTTTTCACGAATGCTCCCAAAGCAGGTGTCATTTCAAGAGAAAAGCATAGATAGAAGACAACAATCTGAACATGATAAAGAAGATGTGGCAAACCAAAAACCATTGCTGATATGGAACATCTCTAAAAGGATTTTAATGGAACATGAAACCTGCATGCTCAATAAAGGTATGAGTTTCAAACAAACTAATAGAATGACTTTAACAGATAATATCATTGAACTCAAATCTTTTACCAGGTTTAATGCTAAAATTACAATACAGTGATTTAAATACTGGTTCTAAAGAGACACTATTTAGGAAAAAGAGTTGTTATGCTCCTATTATGAAAGGAGTTGTTGAGACATTTGAAAAATCCTGTCTTAAGGATATATATAGTCTCTATGATAATAGGACTAATATGAAATGTTTTAACAACTTAAATAAACAAGAAAGAGAAGCTTTGAATAATTTATGTCATGACCATACTATAGTAATTAGACCTAAAGATAAAGGAGGCTCATTAGTTGTAATGGACTATTCTTTTTATAGGGATGCCATGTTAATGATGCTTAATGAAACTTCAGTATATGAATTAGTGGATTTGAAATAAGTGCACAGTTATAGTAACAGGATATATCATGCTATTTTTGAATGCTTACAAACTCACCTTATTGACATTGACTTGTATCATTATTTTATTGTTAGAGAACCTACCATTCCGATTATTCAAGGCTCACCTAAAATTCATAAAAATGCCATCAATCCACCTATGAGACCAATAGTGGCAGGCCAGGGATGGAGCACAGAGCCTCTATCCATTTATGTAGAACAACGTATAAAACCTGTTTGGCTTAATAATGTCTACATCTTAAAAGATACTAAGCATTTTCTTAAGGATTTGTATGAATTTGTTAAAGCAACATCTGTTCTAAACTGTATGCTGGTGACTCATGATGTTCAATCTTTGTTCACCTCTATTCCCAATGAACTAGGTATAGAATTTTTGAGGCAGTACCTAGTAGAAGATGTTATGTATAACACCAAAATGATTGATTTTTTTGTGTTTTCTGATGGAAATTATACTAGAGAAAAACATATTCATGTGTAAACACTCAGTTTATAGACAATTGGATGGCGTAGCTATGGGCACTTATGTGCCAATAGCTACGCCAACCTAGTGATGGCTACTTGGGAATGTCACAGCATTTTAGGGATAGATATGCATAAACACATATGTTTTTATCATAGATTCGTGGATGACCTCTTTATGCTGTGAGAAGGAGGAGAGAGTGAATTTAACTCCTTAGATAAAATTAAGAACACTAGCTTTTTGAAATTTAGTGCAAAAAGTTCCTTTAACTCTACAGAATTTCTGGCTGTTAAGATCACTAGGAAGGAAACAGGGGAATTCACGACAGAAATACATAGAAAAGAATACTCTAGAAACACCTATGTATATAGACACAGCATGCATCGACAGCATATTTTTTAGAAATCTTCTGAAGGGTCAGGCTCTTAGGACATCTAGGTTAACAGCAGACCTTGAGAAATTTTATGAAGTAATACATAATTTGGAAGGGAGATTTATGGAAAGAGGCTATTTAGAAAGAGAAATTCAGTCTATAATCTCCACAGTATTATCCTCTAGAGTAAAAGAAGGCAAGCCTTACTTTTCGGAATCCTATAATAATAATGATGGACAGAAGGTCCATATAAACAGGAATATGAGAATTCCTATGACTTATTCCAGTAATATAAAACTTCTACAAGGGGTATTCAATAGAAATTGGAACATCTTGTGCGCAGATGATTGAGTCAAGGACTTAGTGGGACATAAGTCCAGATACACATACAAAAATAAAAAATACTTGAAGAGGTTGTTATGTGGTCCCACACATGAAAAGACATCTCACAATAAAGTTTCTGTAGTCAGTCATGGCACATACCAATGTTGTTTTGTCTTTCAGCTTTTCCCGGTTAGGGGTCGCCACAGTGGAACTCTGGTTCGCTAATGATTGGCAGTTGATTTTTACATGCTGAGTTGCCAGCCCTGACGCACAACCTTCAATGAAGGTACGCCCATTCATGCATGTCTCCACGCAGAAGACTCTCTAGCTGGGAATCGAACCGGACAGCATCTTACTGTAAGGTGACAAAGCTACCGCAGCACCACCACTGTGGATATGGCACATACCCATGTAAAAAGTGTAATTACTGCCATCTATTGGATAATAGTGGGATTTTTTTGCACCCAGACACTGGGAAGACCCTGCTCTGTAACTTGTCAGCAGATTGTAATACTACTAATGTAGCATATTTAGCTTACTGCACCTCATGTAAATCATTCTATATAGGAATGACAACACAAAGGCTACATGATCAAATAAAAGAACATGTATATGATATTCACAGAAGAGCAGATACTAGTGCATTAGCAACGCATGTGATAGAAACAGATACATCACACAGCTTTAAGTTTATGGTCATTGAGCAAGTATGGTTAGGAAGTAGAGTGGGTTCAATTAAGAATAAGGTAGAGACAAAATAACTAGGATGGATTATTAGAATGCATGCAACTATGGGGAAGGGACTGAATGACAAGATGTCCATTAAACCCATATTAGCTAACAGATCTCTTAACAGATGAATATGTTTTTATATGTTATGTGCTTCTTTATAATATTTTAAACTGGTATATTTTAAACTGGTGTTTAAGTGATTGTTATTGATTAATTGAAATGTTATGTAGTTAATTGAGTTGAGATTATGATTGGACAGAATGAATTTAAATACTAGTGGATGGAATAGTTATTTGTCTGATGAAGCAGCTTTGGCTGCGAAACTGCTTACCTGTTCATTTTTGCAATAAATATTTTATGGTTTTATCTGCTGTGGTTTGATGTCGACCATTATTTTGTTTTGAAATAATATGTGTTGCTTTTTCATTACATTTGATTGCTTCAGGTTATGTTCCCACTGTTTTCTCTTGGTTTTACCTTTGCTGTCACCATTACATCTTATGGCTCCAAATGTCTTGTCCTTTTCCATCCCAGTTCGGACGCCATGTCGCTTTCGTATTGGTACATGAATAAATGAGTCTTCATGGGTTTTGTTTAAATATCTTTATTCTATACAAACACCTTACTGTAAAGCTTATTTGACTATGACTACGTGACTTATATACAAACTAACTGCTGTGATCACACATGCTTACACACTGGCTGCTTCTTCAAAATGGCACTAGGGATTGCACGTGCCTGGAATATATATGTGCATGCACAGACTGGTATGCTTCCTTAAAGACATAATGCACACATGCGACACTCTGATCTATAATATATATATATATATATATATATATAGGTTCAGAAGTTGTTACCAGGTAATGACACTAAGGCCTTACAAGCCTAGTTGTACACCCCAAACCATTTGGGTCATAAGTGTCATAGACATCTATATGGGGGCATGTTAGAAAGGAAGTACCTAAGGACTTGTGGGGGAGGGGGGTTGTTAGGATAATATTTTTCTTACTGACGACCTCTGTCCATAAGAGACATGCAGGTCAGACAAGGAGTAAATTTACAACTTCCAAACTAGTTATCAAGGTTTCATTTGAATAGGGTCAGGGATGAAGTCTGTTTTACATGGATGGGGAACCTACTCCATAGGGCGGAGATCCTTTGGGACACACATCTGTCTCTCCAGCATGTTCAGTTTATGCCACAAGTGAAGTTCAGATCTCTGGAGCTAGTGTTTCTGGTGCCATTTGTTCTGCACATGTACAACAGATCCATTAGCCTGGGTATGAGGAAGTCAAGTAAGCTAGGCAAATACCCCACCAGCAACCCATAAGAGACTGAATGCAGAGTCAGAGCCTTTAGGAGATCAGTGTCATACAAGGTATTCATGCCCTCAATTCTCCTGATGAGAATCCTTTGTGGGCTTTCCAACTGTTGTAAGTGTCTGCTTAGATAAATGCCAAAGAGGACATTGTATTCAATGATAGGTCTGATAAGGGCTGAGTATAGTGGTACCATAACTTCCTTGGACCTGGATGCCATGCCTTTACCTATAAGTTGGACAACTTTAAATGATTTTAATATCTTAGCTACATGCTAGACAAAGGTCAAATTGTTGTCTACATATTTTACCAGATCCCTTACTACTGGGTCAACTCTTAGGGGCATTTTATCAATGGAGTAATCAACATGTGTTGACAGTTTCCCAAAGGGCATTATAATAGATTTTTTGGCACTGAGATTTTGTCCATAGCTTTGGCACCAGTCATTTGTCTGTATTAAACCCACCTGCAAAATGTTGGTTTCTTGCGGGGAATGTATAATAGCTCCCAATCATACCTCTCAACCGTACCAAATTCTTCAGAAAATACCAGTTTTGAGGGCAAAATATTGGGGTGCCATGAATTCCCGAATGGCCTCTTTAATTTCTGAATTTCCTGGGATTTTTAAGATTTTTTTTTTTTGGATGACTTCCTGACGTCATCACGTGCAGGGCATGCGTGATGACATCAGCTTCACTGTCAGCCAAGCCAAAAGGGTCCAGGGGTTTCTTTTTTCCTAGCTCCTAGCTCCTCCAGGTAAGCTGACTGTTACTGTAACTGCTTCAGTTCTTACACCAGTCTGCGCTCTGCAATGAAGTGTGTTTGTGATGTTTTAGAGAAAAACATAACATGAGGCAGACAGCTTAATTTTACTTTAATGCACCACGCAGCTTAAATGAACTTTTAGGGACACACAGCTTAATTCAATTTAAGGGTCCGGTCTGCAATGATTTATGTACACAAGGCAGAAGTTTAACGGTCCGCACAGGTTACAGCTTAAGGCAGATAGCTTAGTTTTACTTTAATGGTCCTCACAGGTTACAGCTTAAGGCGGACAGCTTCGTTTTACTTTAATGGTCCGCACAGGTTACAGCTTAAGGCAGACAGCTTAATTTTACTTTAGCGGCCCACACTTTGCAAGTACAGGTTACAGTTTAAGGTAGACAGCTTAATATTACTTTAACGGTCCGCACAGACACACACAGGTTAATTAAGTTAACGGTCAGGTCTCTCGTGATTTATGTACAGGAGGCAGACTAACATTCTGTACAGATTAAGTTAACTTTTTACAGACACACAGATTAATTTTACTTTCATGGTCCGCATTCCACACAGCATTAACTTTTACAGACACACACAGCATAATGGTCAATGACCATTGTACATTTCATATTATAAGACTGCTTGCTTGCTCAACAAGTGTACTGCCGAGAGAAGTGGAGACAAGCTTCTGTTTGGCTTGAATTTATTTGTAGTGTACTGCTGTATTTCTCACTGTTGCATTGAATAGGGCTGTGTATGCATTATCTGAATAGAGTGTTTACTTTACACAAGACTTTGAATGTCAGGCCTTTACTGCTTCAAGACTCTGAATGTCAGACTTTATTGTATTACAAGACTGCATTGCTGTATCTTTGAATGTTGTTACAAGACTGCTTGCTTGCTCAACAAGTGTACTGCCGAGAGAAGTGGAGACAAGCTGCTGTTGGGCTTGAATTTATTTGCAGTGTACTGCTGTATTTCTCACTGCTACATTGAATAGGGCCATGTATGCATTATCTGAATAGAGTGTTTACTTTACACAAGACTTTGAATGTCAGACTTTGTTAAGGGCTTTCTACTGGTATTTATTTTTATTTATTTATTTATTTATTTTATTTTATTTTACATGTGTTAACCGGGAGAGTCCGACTGGATACATGTCCATTTTCAGCGGAGGCCCGGGGAGAAAAGCTCCAAGTACATAACAGACATATGAACATTGTTAATGCAAAAAAAGGAAGATAGTTGAGTTCTAAATACAATATAAAGATACATCACATCTTGGGAAAAAAAAAAAACAACAGCAGCATATAAAAAAAAAACATAGGTCAGTTACAAAGGCGAGGCGCCTTGTTAAAAAGCGGTTAAGGATAGTGAGGTAAGAGAAGGGTAAATGATAGTGGTTAATCAGGTTTGGAACAGGGACATTGCCAGAGAGTATTGAGATGGGGTTTAAGCTTTTTTTTGAATTGTAGGAGTGAGGGTTCTGAGGTGAGCATGGTCGGTAGGGAGTTCCACATTTTACCTACAAAGTTTGAGAATAGAGAATCCCCAGCAGAATTATTGGCTTTGGTAGTTTGAGCTAAGATCTTATTGGAGGAGCGTAAAGATTGCAGGTTAATATAGGGGTTAATGATGTTTTTCAGAGATGGTGTTTTCTCTGGGTGATACAGTATCTGGTGAGCCGTTTTGAGTTGGTTGAAATGGAGTTGGCTGGAAAACTCTAACCACCCAAGTTGCTTCAAGTTAGTGCAGTGGTGCGTTCTAAAGGTGGAATTTGTGGCAAATCTAGCTATGTGATTGTAACAAGAAGCAAGTTTGTTAAGGGTTGTCTTGTTTAGGTTTGTAAAGAGGGAGGCATAGAAAAGAGTTGATAGTAGGTGTGTGCTGGCAATTGTAATTTTAGCGTGAGGAGTGAGAAAGTGTTTTACTTTATAGAGAGCCAAGCTTTTATTGATGGTTTTGATGGTAAGATTGAAATGGGTGTCAAATTTAAGGGAGTTATCAATGGTAACACCTAATAGCTTTGTGTGAGCTTCTGGTGATATAGTGATTCCATTGGAGGATGTAATAGAGAAGGTGGGGAAGAGTCTTGTTAGTGGGTGAGAAAGTAAGTAGTTTTGTTTTGTTGGGGTTGAGAACTAGTTGTCGACTTGAGAACCATTTTTCTATTAGGTTGAAGGTGTCTTGGGTTGAAGCAGTGAGGTCTGCCAGGTTGGAGGCAGTGCTGATGATAGTCGAATCATCTGCATATTGTTTGCATGTGGGATGGGAGGTGATTGTGTGCAGGTCATTAACAAAGATGGTGAAGAGAAGAGGGCCAAGAATAGATCCTTGGGGAACTCCAAGTGTAACAGGTAGGCATGTAGATAATTTGTCCTGCCATAGAACAGCCTGTTGCCTATTGGACAGGTAGGATTGGAACCATTTCAGCGTGGAATTGCTGAGTGATAGTTTTTTTTAATGTATGGAGGAGTTGAATGTGGTTCACCATATCAAAGGCCTTGGAGAGGTCTAAGAAAAGAGCAGATGATAGTTTATTATTGTTTCTGAAGTTATTGATGGTATTAGAAAAGGATAGTAGGGCTGATGTGGTACTGTGATTTGGCCTGAAGCCATGTTGGGAGTTAGGTAGAATTTTATTTTTGGTGAGGTGTTCCATCAGTTGTTTGTGGACACACTTTTCCATAATTTTGGCCAGGGGTGAGAGTATAGCTATAGGTCTGTAGTTGGTTAGCTCTAGTGAGCTACCACCTTTATGGAGAGGAATAATGTGGGACATTTTCCATATGGAGGGGATGAAGGCTTCTGACAAGGTACGGTTTATGATTATGGAGACAGGATAGGAAATGGCCTCAGCTGCTTTTTGCAGAAACTCAGCTGGGAGAAGGTCAGCTGCTAGCTTAGTGGGTTTTAGTTTTTAAGAAGAGATGTTATAAAGGATATGGGTACTGGATCGAAGGTAAATAGATGATCTGATGTAGTTGTAGTATTCTGCTGGCATGGGTAGTGGAGTGGGCTGGTTGTTTGTTTGAATTGTGTGGCCAGGGATTGTATAGTTTCTGTGAAGAAACTATTGAATGTGTTAGCAATGTTTACAGGGCACTGTTGTTTGCAAGTTGTTGGAGTGGGGGTGGTTGCCTGGCCTGGGTGCAGGAGCTTGTTTAAGCCTGCCCAGAATTTTTGTGGATTATTAAAGTGTTTGTGTTGGAGGTGGAGGAAGAAGTTTTTTATCATTTAAGATCATTCTTTTAGTTTCATTTCTAAGTTGCGGAAGGTTTGGTGGGAGTGTGGGTCTTTAGAGGTGCCATGTGACCCACATCTTGTTTCTAGATAGGATTTTGGATTTTGTTTCCTTAGAGAGCCATGGTGCGGTTTTGGTTTTAGTTCTAATGGACCATATTGGAGCATGGGAATCTAGAATCTTGAGGAAGGTGGTGTTGAAGTAGATAACTGCCTCTTCAAGAGGAAGAGACTTGAGTATTGTCCAGTTGTGGGCTTTAAGTTCAGTTTGAAAAATGGAGGCGTTGAATTTATTATTATTCCTGATTTTTTATGGTTGTAAGAAGGGGGTGATTTTCTTGAATTTGATAACATAGGTGAGTAAGTGATCACTCATGTCCTCTGGGTGAGTACCTGCTGAGTACTGGTCAGGATCTTTATTAGTAAGGATCCAGTCCAGGATGCTGTCTTTGTTTTGGGGTTTACCTAGTCTGGTAGGAGTGGATATGAGCTGAGAAAAGCCATGTAGATTTATGCTGCTAGATGGGGAGCTAGATGAGAAGGAATTCCAATCGATGTTGAAGTCACCTAACACTATGGATTCCTGGGGGTGAGTTTGAGTTAACCAGTGGAGAAAGTCCTCTAAGGTTTTGTTATTATTGTTGCCTGGGGATGTAAATACATGCTATATTTATGCTTTTATGTTTGTTTGGTTGAAGTTTTACAAGTAGAATTTCGGCATTGTTTGTTAGGAGGGGTTGTGGAGAGGCAAGGGAGATTTGTAATGTATTTTTGTAGAGTATGGCTACACCGCCACCTTTACGAGTTATTCGGTCTGCTCTTAGTATATCATACCCTGGTGGGATTATCTGTGTGTCTTTCGTACTTGGTTTAAGCCAGGTTTCTGTGAGACATAGTAGGTCTGGGGAACAAGTAGCTAAAAGGGCATGTAGGTTGTGAATCTTATTGTTTACACTTCTGATGTTTAGATGACAGGTCAGAAGAGAGTTAAAGGGTCTAGAGTTTAGATTGAGAAGTGGAGGGAGGATAGGGTGGAATTACAATTGAGTGGAGGGAAGGGCCAGGGTTGGGGTGGATATCACCATCTGTGGCTAGTCTGTGATTCAGAGTGGTAATGAATTTGAGGGCTTTGAGTAGAAGTTTGTAGTAATGTTTATCATTTGGCCTAATATTGGTAGGTTTGATAATTACATAGCGTTCGAGTTCTAACAAGGTGGGTGAGTAGGGAGTTGAGTCATGGCCTCTGTTGTTAATTATGGGTGAGGGGTTGGTTTGGTAGCCTGGGTGGTGGAAGCCTATGTAAGACCAGGTTTCATATAGGGTAGCTAGGTAAGGGACAAGTAGGAGGGGAAAAAGAGTTAGTATGATAAGCTTCCTGGGTGGTGTCATATTCCGTTTGATCTTAGAGGGTGGTAGTGAGGTACAGGAAGTTAGTGGACAGTAGGGGGAGTGGTTTGAGGTTATAAAAGTACGAGTACTGGGGGCGGGTGGGAATAGGGGGCAGGACGGGGAGCAGAGCGGGGTTTACACTAAGCCACTAGAGCCCAGGTTTCAAGATGTAACTCCTGAATAATTAACTTGCAGGTGAGTAATCTCATATAAACAAACACCAGGTTCAATGCCTATGCTTTGGGAGCTTGTTTTTACAATTTTATAGCAGTTTGCCTTAGTTTTAGAGTGTGTTCTGTAGTTTAAGTGGAGTATATGCAAACAAGCTTGGATTTTTTGTTTGGGTAAGCCTAGGGAGATTTGTGCTAGTGCTGAGGACCCTTAAATAATACTTTACTTTAAAGTCTATACTAAAATGACCAGATAATGACCTGTTTTGTTTTTACAGGTTGTGGGCAAAAGTAGAGTAGTCGCTCGAAAAGGGCGAAGTTCTTTTCTGCCTTACGCTGTGCAGGGGAAGACCTGGGAGGGATAGAGAGAGAGCTTGATTTCAGAGGCAGTCAGAAGCAGCTGTGTAGCTTAAACAACATTAGACTACCCGAGGAAACCCCTAAACTATGTTCAGGAAACCCCTAAACAGTATTTCTCACTGTAGAGTGTGTGTGTGTGTGTGTGTGTGTGTGTGTGTGTGTGTGTGTGTGTGTGTGTGTGTGTGTGTGTGTGTCTGTGTGCGCGCGTGTGTGTATATATACCTAAGATCTATTTCAACAGTTGGTATACAATACCTAGAATGATAACAGTACAGATGATCATGGCAAAGGTTTTAAACAGTGATTTTTATTATTAAAGCAGTCAAAGTTAATTATTAGATACTGAAACAAGTGAACATTTCTCAACATTGTCATCTAATGAATGGTGTAAAAATAAAACATAATACTTTGTACAGAGAATTATGGATGTTTAAAAAGAATAGGAGAGCCAATGTTTTAAAGAGAAACTTGCCATTGCCAATTGTTTGAATGCAAACTGGAGCAGTTTTCACTTTAATACCAATTAGGGTGCCTGTGGCTGTTTAAACTAAATTAGACAGTGTTTTATTTATTTATTTTATTTAATTCAGTTTGTTTACTGGGTAAGTGGGCTGGTCTGCTGACACTTTCCACCCGCAATGTTTTCAAGTCAGAATACACTTTGCCTGATGGCTGAGCATAACAAACATACTAATATGTTTGGTGCTTCTAGGCAAAAATGGTCAGCTTACATTAAGAGAAGACTACATTATTCAGCTAGTGCTGTTCTAGAAGGTTACTAAAGGTAATCAGTTCCAGAAATAATAGAATGTTGTACTGTTTTGTTTAGTAGTACCAGCTAAACCAATATGTTTAAAATATGCAATCAGTTCAAAATCATTTAAATTATTAAAACAGTTTTACTGTACCAACTAAACAACTTAAACAAATTTAAAATTGTAACAGTTGTTACTATATGGAAATGGCTGCAAAAGTTGCAGATTCCTGCATAGCTTGGTAAAACTAATTACACATTCTGAAATATAATTTAAAATTGTAAATATTTCATTAAGCGCAGTTACTTCTGAAAGAAATAGATTGTTACAGTTTGGTGGCACCAAGTAATCCAACTGAAAATCATTTAAAATTTGTAAGAGTTTGGAGAATCATAACTGAAATCCTAGTATTGATGAGGTGTGTGTGAAAATGCCTCAGGGGACTACACCTGGTGGCTAGAAGGTACTCAGGCTCAAACCCTGTACCTTGGGTACAGGTAGAAAATAGCCTAAAGTCCCTAGCCACCACCACATGTGAAGTTATGCCTCATATTTTTGTTCTATTCCTCATAAAATCTGTGTTTTTCTGGATTTTTGTGGCAAATCACTGAAGGATTGAATTCACTAAATAATGACAGGCATTTGGATTTCAGACTTCATATTCTTCAGAAAGTATACGGTAACACAAAACCTTTTATTCTAGCAATTTTCTAAGTTTATAAGATCAGTATTTGAACTTTGTCCCTATTTAGGGGCTATATTCTGCCATTATTGGCTTTGTCCAGGTTTTTTGTGTTAAGATGTTGAAAGCTATGGTGAGAAGTGAGAAATGAATTCTGTATTCCCCCATTATTAGCTTTGCCCATGTTTTTGTGCTAAGAGGTTGAGAGCTATGGTGAGACGTGAGAAAATAAATGATAGCTATTTAAGTTTCAGTCTTCCTATCCTTCAGGAATCTACTGATTTGGCATAGTGGTATGCTGCTCTGACTGTAGTGCACAGGGTCCTGGGTTCAAGACTTGGCAGTGAAATGCATGGTGGTAACATAAAAATTTATTCTAGCAGCTTTCCAAAATTATACAAGTATTGTTTAAAATGTGTCCCTGGTTTTTGGCCTTTTGTCCCCCCCCCAAAAAAAAAAAACTGAAATTGAAAATAAGTGTGAGAAGCTGTGCAAGATGCCTATGGCTTACACTGTCGTTCTATTTTTATAGTGTGTGTGTGTGTGTGTGTGTGTGTGTGTGTGTGTGTGTGTGTGTGTGTGTATGTGTGTGTGTGTGTGTGTGTGTGTGTGTGTGTGTGTGTGTGTGTGTGTGTGTGTGTGTGTGTAAGTAGACTTTTATGATGGAAATGTTCTGAATTGGGCAATTTTGTCATTATTGGTTCATGTATTTTGTTTCATTGCCTACTGGAAAAATGTCAAACAATAAATTTAAGATGCACTCTAAGTCTAACAAGTGTGCTGTATTATACAAGGAATATATTATAAAGTCATGACGGTGTATCAAAGAACACATGTATGTTTCTTGTTTTGTGTGCAAGGGGCCTATGATTTGAAAACAGCCCAAAGGTAATCTTTATCCACCACTGGCCAGATGCATTTTCTTTGGATGTGGTGTGGGTTTCAATGCTGTTTACATGAATTTGAGTTTCAAGGGCAGAGAGGTTTTAATGCTACGTCTGTCTTCATTGTGAGACAGTATTGCTTTGTTTAGCAGATGTCTATTAGTTTTTGTGCATTGTGCTATAAAATGTAAAAATAAAATCCAAATAATCATTGTAGAAGTAAAGCAGTATGCACACATTAGTGTTTATGGTAAATGGGGTGAAACAGCCAGGTAATGGGACACTGAATGGCTGCAGGGGGATTTTGGTGCCATATTTTGGTTGTCTATTCTTCAGTTTGCATTTGAAACGTGGTATCCCACAATTCCATTGGAGTGGGTGGGGTTATGTAATTATGTATGCAAATTGCATGTTAATTAGTGTACAGACTTGTACTTATTTTTCATGGGCCTTGTCCAGATTTTTGATGTTTCCAGGTTGAGAGGTATGCTTGCAATTCAAAGTCATCTGTGAACTTGGTGAGCAAGAGACCTTAAACATTAGTCCTGATTTCCAAAAAGTAGATGCCAATCACAAGTGGACCTGGCATGGAGTCCTGGGGTACTTCACTAGTGACTGGTCTCTTGGTAGGGGGGGGGTCTTACCAATCCTGACTTCTTGGGTCCTTTCTAAGAGCCAGATGGCAATCCAGCAAGTTATGTAAGGATTTATGCCAAAATCAGAGAGCTTGTCAATAATGCCCAAGATGGGTACTGTATCGAATGCCCTAGCCAAGTCTAGATACTCAGTATGCACTGTTTTACCCTCATCCATTGCCTTGGTAACCCTCTTAAAGTAGTTCACCAAGTTAAGTAGACATGACCTTCCCTTAACAAAGCTAAACTGGGATGGATCCAGTGTTTGTATGTTGCCAATGTCCTTGTTTATCACTTCCGTGATAATTTCTTCCATGGGTTTGCATATTAGGCTTTTTAGACTAATGGGTCTGTTGTTCCTTGGGTCGGTTGATGGCCTGCTCTTGTGGAGTGGAGTAACTTTTGTGGTCCTCCATTCACTTGGAATATAGCCTGTTTCAACCCGTAGTTGAACTGTGGTTTACGTGAGCCTGATAAGTCATGTTTTAGACTGTTTAGGAGACAACCGGGGATGTTGTCGGGACACATGGTGGTGTTCTTAGCATTAGTGAGTGCTACCAGCTGAGGAAATTGTGCTGGAGGAAATTTCAACTGGTAAAGCTAGGGGTGGGGAGTGGGAAGGGTGAAGTCTGCACTGACTTTATCAGCTAGTAGATTTGTCGTGTCACCCTGATCAGTCAAGGTGGTACCATTCACTACCAGTTCAGCACATTGTTATGTGTTACCTCTAAGGTTCTGGACAGAGCTGAAGAAGGCCTTGTGATTGTCCTTAGCCTTTGAGGCTAACCTGACTTCATAGTTGGCCATAGACTTAGTTAGACTTCTTAGTTTACTGTTTAGTTGCATAAGAGATCATTTGTTTTTATTGGAGTTGATCTTCCTGATTTTTCTTTTCTTCTTTTATTATACACCCTGTTTAGGTGAAGATTCTACTAATTGGGTTTGCTTCAACTGTGTGTTTTGGGTTTATTTTATGGCAGCCTCTATGTAGCCATTCATGTTTGTATAGGGTCTCTGTGAATAATTCTGCATAGGTAGCTTTGGTCTTGGGGTTAAGGAAAGCCTTGAATTTTGACAAACTGCATCTTAATATGATGCTGTTTGCCTCTGAATATTTCCTGTTACTGGTTTAGATGGATTTTCCAGGTTGATTTTTATTTAAAATGAGACAGCTTTGTGATCCAACCTCACTAGTGGGAACATGACATGGGGGGATAATAAAGTCCAGGAAACATTGTACCTGTGAGTTTGAGGCAGTGCACATTTCCTAGTCTATAGACAGGTAGTGAAAGTCACCTATGAATAAAGTAATTGGTTGGATGGTAAGCACCTCTAGTAGGTTTAGGTAAGAATTATGAGACTCTAGGAACATAGAAAGTGACCTATAGCAAGCCACGATATGGTGATGGACCTTATCTATGGTGACTTGCACATGGATGAGCTCCATTGTATCATCCCGTTTAACCAACCTGGAGGTATGTTTGTTGCTAACATTGATCAAGACACCTCCACCTTTGGTCCCAGTCTTTGCTGTTGTTGGTCTGAGTGTGTGGAAGGCACTGCAGCCTTGCATTGCTGGAGTACTTTCTATGGCTTTAAATCAAGTCTTGGTCAAGCCACAGATGTCTACATTCTCCAGAGTGAGGACAGCTTGAATGGTGTGATTTTTTTTGATAAGGCTCCAAGTATTGAGCAGTAACACCTTAAGTTTGCTTGTAAACTTTTTCACTATGTTGGTAGTTTTATCTTTTTGGCATTGCCTAAAAAGCCTATAACGGGCTGGATAAAGTTTTAGTCCATCCTTGGTAAAGCAACATGTTCTTTTGACAATATCCTCCCATGCTGACAGATATCGGATCCCCTCAGAGTGACACCAGAAACTAAGCTAATTATTAAAATAAATAATTTTTATGTTCATACTGTGGCACCATCCTTGGTAAAGGTAGAATGCTGCATGGTACAAGGCTCATACCTATCTGTGACACATATTCCAGGAGATCCATTATCTGTTTCAAATAGTCCAGTGAGGAATGTCTCAGGTTATTTACACCCAAGTGGACTATGACAGAATCATATTGGTATCTGGGGTGCAGTAACTTGAGAGCATGCAATATATTGCGGATCCTGGCTGCAGATCGACAACTACCTATTATCTTCTCCTTGTCTAACCTGGTAAGTGGGGCAGCTTTATGTCCCACAATGGAGTCCACAAAGATAGGAGCATCAGGTAAAGTGTATGCTTGCCTTATGAGCTTTGCACTTGAGGAACCGTTAGGTGTAGGCTTATGTGAGATGTTTGGTGTGTATTTTAGTGATTGCTGATGAGCAGTGTTACTATTAAGTGGTTTTGGAGGTCTTTGAGATTTGGGAAGATGTCTCTCTCATTCTCTCTCCCTATCTATATCTGTAGACAGGTCTATATTACGAAATCAAAATGGCAAAACAATGACAGCCGTTTCATCGACCCCGAAATACCAAACTAAGTTACACAAATGGCCAGATCACCGAGTTTTTTCATAAGGAAAAAGATCAGTAGGCCAACCAGACACGGCACACCACTTCACCCCCCACCCCACCCCTAATTAAATATACCAACTCCAAGATCGCACTACAGTGCGGAAAAGAGCAAATTCATGTTGACAGACAACTGATTTTTTTTCCCTAGGAAAAAACTCAGTGATGTGGCCTTTTGCATAACTTGTAGTTTGGTATTTTGGGGTTGAGGAAATGTTTTTTGATGTTCTGCTGTTTTGATTTAATAATATAGACCCCTATAGACTAGACACAAACACACACACATACACACACACACACACACACACACACACACACACACACACACACACACACACAAACATCTCTCTCTCTCTCTCTCTATATATATATATATATATATATAGTGTATTATATATGTTTGAATTTTCTTAATGTCAAATCTAAAATAGCAGCATTAAGGAGATCAAAAGTACATAATATCAAATGCCCTAAATGCCGAACGTACAAAACAATTGGGAAAGGAAAACTATTTACTTTCTGGATTTTCACAATAGCCTCACATTTGTCACAATAGTGGCAGTGTTAGAGGAAGGTTTTTCTAAGGTAAGGTGTAGGGTTAGGGTAGGGTTAGAGTTAGCTTTACCCCTCTGCATCACCATAGTAATGGGTGCTAGCCCTGACCCTACTCCTTACCTTAAAAAAATACTGCCACTACAGAAAACAGACTAAAACACACAAACATGCTAAGTTAAATGCTATGAACACTATATATATCCCCTAACCTAACAATGACACTAACCACAGTTTCACAGCTTCCTCTGGTCATGACCTGCCTGAAGTCTTTACAATAGGCTTCAAGTCCTAGTACTACAAGAGTCAAATGTCTCTAACCACTGTGAATATGTGCTTTACTTTTGTCTCTAACCACTGTGGCTATATGCTTTACTTTCGTCTCTGAGCAATGTAACTATATGTTTTACTTTTGTCTCTAACCACTGTGGCTATATGCCTTACTTTTATCAGCTTTTCAGGTGATTCATACTTGTTTTGGCTAGCATGGGATTTCACTACTGTAATATCCTGACTATACCTGATATCAATTTTTATTAATAATAATAATAATAATAATAATAATAATAATAATAATAATAATAATATTATAGTACTTTTATTTGCAAAACAGACACTGTCAAGTTGGTGCAGCGATAGCATTGTCGCCTCACAGCAAGAGGTTCTCCCATTCGATTCTCGGCTGGAGCGCCTTCTGTGTGGAGTCTGCATGTCCTCCCCACGGCCGAGTGACATTCGAAAGACATGCGTGAATGGGCATGCCTTTGTTGAAGGTTGGGCGTCGAGCTGGCACCTCAGCACCGTGAAAATCTACTGCCAATCATTAGCGGACCAGAGTTCCGCTGTGGTGACCCCTAACTGGGAAAAGCCGAAGAAACAACATTTGCAAAACAGACACTATGTCACATCTTTCTATACATATATATATATATATATATATATATATATATATATATATATATATATATATACATACATTTATTAGGGAAACAGTTTGCACTGCAAGGGGTTTCTCCAGTTTAGATACATATATATAGAGAGAGAGATAAAGAGAGAATGAGAGAGATACATACAAACAGAAAAAGATTGCTTCATTAATCAGGTGTGTAATTTATAACACCATGTTAGATCACCATATTTTTCTGCTTATTAGCATTCATCCCACAATGATCCTTTTTCTAAGAAAAAACCTGAGCATTATACTAAGAATAGTTATATATGTAGTAAAGATCAGGCTGCATATCTGATTTGGAAGAAAATCCATTAATCCATTAATTAATTATTTAATTAATTCTTTATTGAAGAATGAATTAATCATGAAGTACTGGGTGCTACATGTTAACCCTCTGAGTGACATAGAACTGGGTTTAGCAATGATCACAGTACTTGATATCCTTGTGAAGCTTGTGACCTAGAAATATACATAAACAAATGCTTTTTCTTGTCTTCTTGTTTCTATGCAAACCTAACAGGTCTAACTTACTGTAGTAGTGTATATATTGTACATAGTTAGTAGTGTTTTAGACTGAAGAGTTATAGTCTGCATAATACCTAAACTGTTGCATTCAGCATTGTATTTAACAATCTTTTATTTGTGTTCACTGTGACTGCCTGAGATGCAATCTAATAAAAAGTTATTTAAAAAAAAAAAATTAAACATGAATAGGTTAAAGTTCAAACTCGTAGTCATCATTTTTATGTATAAATGGCTTGATTAATTTTTCCAGACCCTTTTCATAGCTATGAACCCTAAAAAACAAAGACAGATAGAAGCATCTCTTTCATCCCTTATTATAACATGATATTTCAAAGTGATTGTAGAAGGGTTCTAAACATATATTCCTATCTTAGAATACATTCATTACAATGAAACTTCTTTCTTCAGTAACAATAGGACATTAAGCCCAAGAATAATTCATTAGGGAAACTAGACAGACTTGCATCTGTTGTCAAAGAAATATAAATATAATTATCAACTGTATTAAAAATGATCAAGCTGCCCATTTATTTTGCACAGGTGCTACTGGTGCCAAATTGCTACAGAATTTATTTGACTCCTATTAATTATAAAAGTCAGAAAAACACTTCATTATCTACTCCCTCTTCACTAACATTGTATCATCTTTCCTTGTTAATGCTTCACCTGCGCATTCTACCTCTGGTCTTTCAGGTTCTGTGCTAACATCCCCACAGATACCATGCCCACCACATAGATTTAATTCTGCCCAACTGCACCTATATCTTTTTATTTAGATTTCTTCTAATCTGGTAGTATGGTAATTCTCTCAATTTTAATTGCATGATCTTCCTTTTTGCATTATATTTTTACACTTATTTTAAGTCTTTGTCAATGTCTTTTCCATTATTATCAAGCAAACCCCAATGGCACACCATACCAGAGCAAACTGTAAATAATATCCCAAAGTACTGCAAATGAGAATGCTGTTGTAGGAAGACAAAAATTATTGAAAAACAAACGGCTGAAATGAATGGTTGGCTGTCAGTTTTAAGGCCACCAGTGTTACTATGTATACATGGTTGCTTATATGAAATGTTTACCATCCCATTATAGTTTTATTGTTAAAACATCTATATATATACATATATATATATATATATATATATATATATTGTATTTTTATTTTGTTTTTATTATTTTTATACATCTGAATAGGGATGTTTGTTAATAATGTTTTATTTGTTAAGCTATGCCACTTTATTATGTAACTGGAAGACGATTTCACACTTGTTTTTATGCTTTTCAGGTTATCTGATTTTATTGGTTAAGAATATAATTGTAGTGATGTCAGCTATATAAAAGTTCTAGTATGGATTGTTAAATTAGTCTGATGAAGAGGTAAGGTAATACCGTGAAAATGCTCACTTTTTGTATTAAAATTTTGTTATTTTATAGACTTTTGGACTGTGTTTGTCTTCCTACAACAACATTCTTATTTGCCAGTACTTTGGGATATTATTTACAGTCTTTTCCATTATGTTCACCCAGGGTCGGCCTTAGGTCAAGTGGTGCCCTAGGCAAAAGGGCTCCACAGTGCCCCCCCATACCACCTGGTGCCCCTATTCTGGTCTATTTATACCATCCAGTTTACTGGAAAAGCAACCCTGCTAGACCGGCGCCCTAGGCGGCCGCCTAGTTAGCCTATGCCTAATGCCAGCTATGTGTTCACCCTTCTGTCTGCCTCCTTCCTTATTGTCCCTCCCTTTTCCAGGTTTAACACCTTCATGACTCTCTGAAACTATGTGCATAGCCAACTTCTTAATCCAAAACTGTGAACTCCTCTTAATCCATTTATTAACATTCCACCATCACCCCTACCTTCCCTTCCTTTCTGTTCTTAGCCCTACATTCACATGTGAGTGCCCATATAAACACAGATCTCTTCTGTCCACTTTAGGGCTTTCTCACACTTTCAGCTGTCCTACTATAAGCCAGTCTAACCTACCTGTCAATCATTACTGATCCCTTAAGAAACGGTGTTGCCTTTTTTCTCTTTGTTAATTATTTTCTGTAAAGTCATTAATCCTCAATTCTCCATTCCTCTAAACCAACATCAGATTCAACCAAGAGGCCTGATGAGGGGTGTCCTGAAGGCTAGCCACTGCATTTATTCTTTCAGAAAGCTCTCTGCTTCATCCAGTGCTAAAGTCCAGTACCTCCCATTGCAATTTAAAACTAGTCATACAAGGTAGATCGAACCAACTTTTGTACCTTTACTTCTGCCTACCACATAAAATCCTTCCACTACATGCATTATGTGACCTTCAGTATACAAGTCCCCTGAATCTGTACTCAAGCCCCCATGAATCTAACTGTATGATTCAAACTAGTGGTGAAAATTTCAGGCTACATGTCTGGGTGCACCATTCTTACAGTAAAGTGCCCCCCATAATCTATGCACCATGTGCCCTCTATAACTCTAAATTACTCCTGAGAAGTTTATTTGCTTTACAAAGCATATGCCCTGGAAAATAGTCATATATGTACCTTTTAAGTTCTTAGGTAAGCTGGGAACCATAGCATCAAGTTTTGTTTCAGGATAGTTCATTCTACCATTCATCATAACGTTATATTCCTTTCCATCAGTAACATTGGAGTTACTAGCTAACCCTTCTTGCATCCACCATTTTCATCTGTCATTTCTACAGTGTTTCTCCTGGCACTACATTAAAATCTCTTGGACTCTTTATACTTTTGCCCTAATTCCAGGAATTAATCTAAGGTTGTTATTAAACATTTCTTTTGCACTCTCACTGCAAAGCTATCCTGCAGGAATCTCAGAACACTGTATTATACCCACAGCACTATTTGTCTGCTGTGTGACACACTGGAAGTCTAGGGTAGACTCCATACTCCCTGCCTCTGTTTCTACCCATGGTTATTTTTTTTCTAGTATAGGGATGTTTATGGTGGTGTTCTTTTTTACTCTTGTAAGTTTTGTTCCATGTTCTCAGTAATTTCCTGGTTATATATGTCAGCAAAGGTATTATCACAAACAAAATTTAAAGTATTTGTTAAAAGGGCAAGCACATAGGTCTTTCAGACAATTTTCGTTCACTGCTATGGCCACAACAACAGAGGCTACATACAACAAGGCAATATACCTTGATATATTCCTTAAAGTAGCCATCAAAGAGTACATTTTTGAGAGTAGGATTAAAAATAGATTAGATGGATATCCAAAGTCCACACTGAGGATTAAACTACAATCTCTATGGTGTTGAGGCAAAAGCATTTATCACTGAGCTGACATACTGCAAAAAAACAGTGAGCCACTATGTATAATTTCGAGCTCACATCACTGTGTGTGTGTGTGTGTGTGTGTGTGTGTGTGTGTGTGTGTGTGTGTGTGTGTGTGTGTGTGTGTGTGTGTGTGTGTGTGTGTGTGTGTGTATATATATATATATATATATATATATATATATATATATATATATATAAATGAAATAAGAACTATTACATTAAGAAATTCATCTGATAACATGTGCATACTGACATGGCTGTTATTCCAGCATGAAAAAATGACAAGCTGCAAATGGTTTACATTTTCTATCTAATGCATTAGCAGTAGCTGTCTGATAAGGTTAACTCTTAGAAGCTATGCATGGTCTAACCTGAATAAGGCATAACTTACATTCCAGAGATAATGATGTGTGCGCCCCTAACCCACCTGTAAACACCACTTTAGTCTTGTAGAGCAATTCCCAACTAAGGTCCTCATAAATTATTTCATACTTTGTTCACCCAAGGGCATCCCCAGAATACATGTCAAGTGTCTACCTCCTCTACATAGCATGCAGGACATGGTCACTTCCCCAAGAACAAATATCTCCCCATCCAAAGCAATGTTATGCACTCATAACAATAAACATGACTAATTTAATTTAGATAATAAAGAGACCCACTGTCTACTTTTACTTCATGAAGGAAATTATTATTTTTATTTATTTTTATTTGACATTTGTTTACCGGAGAAGTCCAACTGGGTATATACCCATTTTCAGCAGAGGCCCGGAGAGAAAAGCTCCACAGTACACATTAAACAGAATTTAAAAAAAAAATGAACAATGGTTAGAAATACTAAGACAATAACAAAGTAGTACAATATGTGAAATACAACAAATGAAAAATAAGCAAAATATAAAGGCAAGCAATAAAGTTGACCATACATTAAATACAAGGTAGAAGAGAGTTCCTAATGTGCATGTTAAATAATGATGCATGAAAAATATATAAACAGAATACGTACTAGGTCGTAAAAGTCATATACTTTTTCTGACAGGAAAACTAGATAGCAAATTTCAGTCAAATTCTGGGATAGATAAAGGTTAGAGTAAGAATATAAAGAAAGGACATTAGAATGTTAAGGAATTAAAGAGAGGTGAGGCTCGAAAGTAGGTCAAGCAGGAAGAGACGTAGGATATATCAAGAGAAAGTCCATTAAGCGTGTGGAAGAAGGGAATAGAAAAGAGTGCTAAGATGGCATGGAGCATGGGCAGATCCAATTATTGGTTAGATGTTCCTTCAGCCTAGACTTGATGGCATAGTAGTGAGGTATTAGTCTGATTGCTTCTGGAATGCTATTCCATGACTTGGCAACACAGTGAGAGTACAGACTAACCCCGTTAAATCTTTGAGGTCTGTAGATACCTGTGATGGGAGTGTAGGTCACGAGATGGAATATAGTGTTGTAGTAGTGATGATGTAGTTTGTGAAGATGAGGAGTTGTGCAGTAATTTGTGAGTTAATGTTAGTTGATTAAAGGTGAGAAGATGGGGTAGTTCTAGCCAGTTTAAGGACTTATGAGCAGGGCAATGGTGAGCGATTATCTCTCTCTCTATTCCTTTATGTGCCTAGCCAAGACGATTTCTCTCTCTCCCCCATTTCTGCTATATGTCCACAAAATATTAGCTTCCCTTCTTGATCTCATCTTAACCTGTTTAATTATTTCATTCAGACTTACACGGCTTAGTTAAGATACATTCCAATTTAAGTTTTCCCACTACAACAGCAGCAGCAGTGCATTACTCATTAAATATATATCAGGCTTGGGGGTAAATGCCCCCACTGCTGCAGATCTTCTGATATACAATGGCAGTGTGTAGTATATGTTAGGGGTAAGCTTGTAAAGGCATTGGTGTTGTTTTGCAGTGAGTAAAGGGAATTACGTCACGTATGAAGATAAACGAAAGCACTTAATATTATTTTTGTATTATTGTTCTCTTGCTATGGGATGAGCTGTGTCTCATGGATAAAGTGTACAAAGGTAAGTGGTCACAATATTATCACAGTCCTGTGGAAAACTAGCAAGCAATTAACTGTTTTTCCAAGTAGAAGTGATGATGTTCAGTTTTTGGGAAAGTTAGAAGTGAATGTGTAATTCTGTTTTGAGCATTCTGAAAAAACTGGATGCATTTTGTTATGTAATGCCTGTGATTACTAGGATAGGGCAATATATTTGTTTTACAGCACTGTTTTGACTGGGGCTGACACAGAAGCTACACAGTACCATTGTGGACTTTGTGTGTAAATGCCTTTAACAACTCCAAACATAATGGTGACAAAACTCCTTCAAAGAAATCTTGCCCATAAAAGCATCCAGAAGTATGAAGCCAGATGAAGCCACACGGGAGCTGCCCTTGAGTGTGACAACACCTTCACATTATAAGGAATCCTATTTCAAAGTTTAGAGAAAAAAAATATTCAGAAATTTAAAGATACATATCTAAATAAATATTCAGCAAACTTTAAATTCTACTGTCTATAATACAGAACTTCATAGTCAGATGCTATGTTCTGATTCATATAAACTTATCTTTCAAGCAGAGTTACATTTGTAAGCCTCCAGGGCAAAAGATAACATTAGCCATTGTCAGAGAGTGTGCAAAACCTCTTCTGCCACATTACAGTGAAAAGGAATACTTTGTAAGAAGACTCCTGACTGCTTCAGCATACACCGATAGTTATCATCCTGTTAAAGGAGAAATCGGTCCTTTGTCTGTATTGCCCTTGACACATCCTGAAGGAGCGTACCTTGAAATTCTTTTGTCTTCTGAAGAGCCCTCAGACCTCTTAGATCTGATGTAGGTTAAGTGCCAGCAGATAAGTTAAGGCTTTAGTAGAACCTTGAATAACAACTATTTTTGTCTTTATCGTTAACTTATGACTATAAAAAAATATTTGAAAGGCTAAAAAATATTCCAGTTGTATACAATACTGTGCATACATATCAGCAATTCAAAGGATAATAAACTCCGGTGACTACAAGGTAATCTAACGTGAGTGTTGATTTATGTTTAACAGCTGCTTCAGGAAGGCTCAGTGCTTTGAAAGTGAAAATAAACAAGTAATGGGGGCATTTTGCATGGTTGTGTGTCATTTCTGCACAATTAACACAAAAATGTCTTACTTAATGTGGTTGCACTGATTTTGCCCTTGTTAATTTGGATTCTATTTCTTTACTGCTTGCTATTTCCTCAGACTGTTCTAAATCCCATATGCTATTTTACTGTTTGCCTTTCACCATTCATACATATGCAGTCTACCTCCAATTTCTATTTCTAGCTATATACAATTATTTTTTTTTACTATAGCATATAGAATACATTTGTCCATTTTTATCAGCTCTCATCTTTTCAACAGTCCATCTTATAGTAAATTAACATGCTTTATAAAATAGGTGCAAGAAACTGTTAGATCAGTTCTGTTCCATAAACAAGTAATAATAATATTATAATAATAATAATATAATAATAATAATAATAAGACACTTGATAAGTCTGTATCTATACAAGTTTCTAGTTGTGATTTGTGGCAGTGGCTATTTAAGCTTTGAATGACAGCCTGGTGTCAACAATCATAGGTTAACACTATAACTAATACAAATGGATAGAGTCAGGGTTGATACATTTAGCACCGATTCAAAGTTTGATTTGAGTTGTTAAAAAAATAATGCCTGCATTTCTTATTTCATGTTTAGCATAACTATGCACGCCTCAGACAACAGCTCAAAAACATGTAAACAGAAAATGTGCCTTGCACTGTGTTCTGGGGTGATAGCACATTATTACACTTTACTTACAAGCAAATGCAACTGTTAATAAAACTGTTGTTGGCATATAGATCATTAGTAAAGATGGAAAGCCAAATGTGGGTGAAATATTGAATAGTATGGAATATTCACTGACATCGGTTAAAAAAGTAAAGCAGATTAGTTCACTTGATTATTTTTATTGTATGTTACAGTTCCTATGCAAAGATTCAAGTGAATCAAACCTTATAGCATTCAGTCTGAGGAGTAACAACTGTTCTGCTAAGCTTTTGTGCCTCGGTTTTCCTACCTCCTGAAGGTGTGGTATCCTGGATGTGATATTGAACCATTACTTCAAGGGTAACAGCTGACAAGACACAGTTACCACTTTACCCTCCCAGCAGTCTTTACTGGTCATGCACCAATAATAGGTTCTGCAGTGCACTAACCATTGAAGCAGCAATTTCTCACTCTGAAGAACATGGTTTGTTCCTCACTAAGGTGTCTGATGTAGGATACTGGTATTGTCTGTTTCTGTAATACCAAAATGTCAACAAGCCAGATGGAAAACCTTCAGGTAACCTCAGTCCATTGCTATTGCAACCCTCAAACAAAGATCATGGTAATACACCACATCTTCTCTCCTGCCTTCATCTTATCTTCTTTGTCTTTTCACTGCTATGTCATTCATTAGAATTAATTATGCCATTAATTATACCATGTATTATGGTGGCACAAGGCCACCACAGACCTATTCTAATGGTCTGACTCTCACCTGGACCTCCTTCATGTAAGGAAAACTGTTGAACCCTAATGCCTGATGATTAAAATATGTACTTTGCATCTGAACTGATGGTTGGCCTGCCTTGTTTAATATGAAATCAAATTATGCAGTTAGTCTTTGGCAGTAATTTTGAATGTAACAAAACAGCTAATGGCTAAAAATGATAAATTTAAATTACAAGGAAAAGAAACCGGGCAGAATGGAGAGAAGGAAAAAATGGATAGAAGGAATAGGTCTATACAAATGCAAAATATGGACAGAAACTCTTAGGCACTGTGGAGTTAGGTGCATCTTGGTGGGTGGGGGAGATAAGCAGCCTTGGGAGAGATGAACTGAATGTGACTTTCAAAGAAATTTAGCTGAAAACAGTCTCACTAGTAAGTCTCTGGTGAGCCATAAGGGGGTTAGGTATTTGAGAAATATCAGCCGCAGTTGAAAGGACTGGAACATGTTTGTCACACAAATTGCTTATTTCTTTCTACAGAAGGTTATATGTACTGATGAGAAAAGTGTCTTCTGCTGAGCCCATTATGTTTTCTAACTTATTGTCTCTCTCCACTAACTTTTTTAACTCTAATCATTTTCTTGCTTGATCAGTCAATGAGTGCCTATTGGCTAGCAGTATTTGCAGGCTTGCATAATGTTTAAGGTCTGTAACACAAGATTTTTATTTTATTTTTCGTTTGTTTACCAAGGTGGTCTGATTAGGCTAGTAGCCTATTTTCAGTGCAGGCCTAAGGAAAAAAGCTCCACATACAGACAAAACAATAAGCCACAGAACATTTTTAAAACAGTATGTTGTATGTTCTCAGTTTGCAGTTATACTAAGATCAGCAATAACAAAGATGGCAATTAGTTCATACAGATATTGCTAATATAGAGAATACTAGTTTTGTTTAAAAGTTAGTTAACAATAGTCCAAGATCATTGTTACAGAAACCATTTCTATTCATCAATAATAAAAAAGAAATGAGGGAGACACAATGTTCATAAACGAGTGGATCTGAAAGAAGAGTGAGACTGAAGAGGAAGAGTAGGAAGGCATGCACTGGTACAGTTGTTGGAGATGTAAGAGAAGCTTATAGGGACTCCAGGGCTGATGGGAAGGATTAGGTAACGTGGACGTTAGAGAAAAGCAATAAAGTATATGGAACTGGAGATGAGATACAGGGTTTGATTCTCATCTTTGGTCTGTGACTGGTTATTCGTTAGGCATGTAATAGTCTGCCGACTGAATTGCCTAGCAGTTAACTAGAGACTACACCCCTTCTTTTGAACTGTCTTCCCATCCATGTGAAACAGACTTTCTGTCTACATTTGTTACTGGATTAGTGGATGAAGAATTGTAAATTTACCCCCTGATCTGCTACATACATCCCTGTTAGAAACAGGAAGCTTGCAAATGCTTAATCACACATACCCAAGCTATACTCCTATTAAAATAAGTAGTATCAGAGCCTGAAAAACACATTTGGAAAATATAGCTATGATTAAAATGACCCTTTAGGGTTGTTAGCCTAGCAATTGCCTATGAACTTATAAAATAGAAATAAGTTTAACATTTATTAAAGATGAATTCCTTCCCAGAATTCATTGCTCCTTCTACATTGCTTATACTTTCCTTTCAGGCTCTGTTGATTTCACTTAAACATCCCCTTTTATAAGGTTCTAGTACCATTGTCTGATGGGTGAGTTGTCACTGGCTGTTATATGAATAAAGGCCAATGCCTGTGAATACAGAACGTACCAGACAAGTTCCAAAGCCATCTTGCTATCAGAAGGGATGGTGAACTTGAGGAGTGCAGCAGACAGGCAAAAAATGTCTCTGCCACATAGTGACACAGGAAGTTTGACAGCATACAATTGAATCTGTTCCATCTGCAGATTAACTTTAATCAATGATTATGTGTGTGTGTGTGTGTGTGTGTGTGTGTGTGTGTGTGTGTGTGTGTGTGTGTGTGTGTGTGTGTATGTGTGTGTGTATGTGTATAATCTGTGGGTGCGTTAGCAGGTCTTCATATTACTACTGCTTAATATTTCACTAAAAATAGAGAATAAAAACTGGTTAATGTTGGGCATCTCTGGTAGTAAGAATGAATGCAGTAATTAGAGACAAGCTACTTTGACGTCAGTTGTTGGTAAATGTATGAAACATTTACAAATGAGAAGCTGGTAAATGGTTTAGTTAACATTTATTTTGTCTAAAAAATTTAACATTTTTTCATCACATCTTTAAAGGAGATAGCTTTCATAATAAGGACAGGGGGTGTCTGACTATCAACATAGGCCTATTTCCATATTAGTAAAGAAAACTCTGGAGAGTTACAATTGCACTCGGTTGTGACCAGCTGTCCTGTGTTGAAGAGACAGCAGTTTCACCACTGGGTTTTAATATTCAGTTACTTTGCTACAGTGATGATCCCAACAGCATATGGATATGAGAACAGAGTGAGCACACTGAATTTTCTGTAGGATATGAAGTCTGAAACTCAAATGTATATCATTATTTAGTGACGTCAATTATCAGTGATTTGCCAGAGAACCAAAAATCTTATGAAGACCAGACCAACAATATGAGGCGAAAATCTGGACAGTTGAGAGCTATGCCTGAGACTTTTTTTTGTTGCAATTAATGGCCCTCTTTAATATGCAGTTTTTTATGCTTCACAATTAAGTACATTGGTGTCTTTCTAAGCCCTAGCCAGTGTTCTTAAGCCAGACAAACTGAGTTTTCACTAAATCTTTGGGTACAATGAAAGGGCCCTGTTAAGCTGCTTAGAAACAAACCTAGAACAGACACCATGAAGAACATTTTAATTTGAGACTCCCCTGTGCTCTCTCTATTAAATAATAACTCTCATGCAAATCTTTCCCATAAGTATAATAGTCTCAAGAAAATATAGATATGTGTCTCCCACTGTAGTTGGCAGTAACGTCAGTGTCTTTCCTTAACTAGGGCCAAAGGCCACCATATTGTTAGGAGGACCACCACCCTACATACTTGTACTTAAATTTTCATTTAAAGATTAATTGCCCCACCCACCTGCCCATAAACTTTCCATTGCACAGACTACTTATTAATTTCAGTGCCAAATGGGCTGTGGATTACTGCCATCATTTGTTACTGTCTACCTCTAAAAGCCTTTTCTGTTGCAGGCCTTGTTATAGGAATGCTCAGCCTTCTACGTTTAGAATAATTTCTGAGGTTCATACATTCATGTCTAAGCATCTCTCTGATTTCATCAGTTAGTACCAATGTGTTTCACGGAAAATTGTTTTAACTCTGGTTGTAAAACTATTTTGTTATCATGATTGTTGATAAACACTGGCTTGTTCCCGCTACTGTTAATATCACTTTGTATATCCTTTGGATGAAAGTTTAAACTTATACCCTATCTGGCTGAGTTTGTGATAACTCAGATGGATAAAAACAAATCCCATGGCACTTACTGAAAAGAGCAAGGGAAGTTCACCTGTAGCAAGGGAAGTTCACCTGTACCCTGACCAGTTTTCCCTAGTCAGCATGAATAGTACCTCAGGTCTACCCTGAAAAGGCCACTGCTGTAATGGGACTAACTCAGTCAACAAAGTATAAATAAATTAATAAAAATAAAATAAGCATATAATGCACATATTGTGCATCCCTGACTTGTTATACATTCTAATGGTATAAACTTACAATACATATATTAACTGATACAAAAACATTGTCCTTGATGTGCTATTCCAAACATAGTTATATGTAAATACTTTGGAAAATACTATCTTGTCTGCATTAGCTGATTCTAAAACTCTGTATTTGAATATTACACTATTGTCTGTGTCGTTTTCCTTTAACTTTTCTTGTACTAGTTTACTTACAAACAAATAAAAAAATAAAAACAATAAAATGAAGTCTAAAACACTCAAGCACAGGATAAATTTATCCATCCATCCATCCATCCATCCATCCATCCATCCATCCATCCATCCATCCATCCATCCATCCATCCGTAACCCCTTTTTCCATTTCATGGGGTTGGGGTGTCACTTCAACAGTGACAATCATCTAGAGCCAAGGTTTACATGACTGGGAGACTAGCCCTGCCACAGTAATTGTTCCACACACACACATTCACACCTATGGCCATATTACTGTGTCCATCCAACCTGCTGCATATCTTTGGAATATGGCAGGAAAGCAGAGCACCCAGAGGAAACTCAAATGAACACAAGGAGGAAATGCAAACTCCACACAGAATGCACCCCAACTGAGAATCAAACTGGGGAACCTCTTGCTTTGAGGAGACAACACTATCTGCTGTGCCACTGCAAGCACAGGATAAATAATATCCCTAAAACTAAAAAAAAAATGCATTTTAAACAATGACAGACTACAGAAAATCACACATTATATTATAGTAGCAAGGAATAAACAGAGAGTAATAAATTAGTCTTCTAGTAAATATTTTTGATTTAAAAAATGCGGTATCTACATTCCACAATGTCTGATAACTTTTAAGTCACTCATTGGGCCTCTGTTATTGTTTTCTTTTTGTGCAAAGAGTGCAGTTAATTGTTAACTGTGCCTGTCATTCACAGAATCTAAGCTTTAACCACCTACAAGTCATTTCTAAAAAGTGAACTTTTTCATAAAAGAGACTTTCTTTGCTATGGCATGTTATAGTGTGCAGTTTCTACAGGGGTTTTGCCTTGAACTTCACATTTTCATAGATGGTTATATTGCAAATTTATCAGTCAGCTGTATTTACACAATATTGTTTAAATGGGCCTAGCAGACTGGTACAGCAGTAAGCAAAAGTTTTGATGTAGTGTAGAGATATCCTTTTAACACAGAAATTGTAAACATAAAAGAACCCACATGAATGTCGGCTTCATTTAATTCCTTCAGAATGACACCCAGGCCCGAGCCCATGGAAGACCATTATATTTTTTTATTCACTTAAGCATAATTTCTCAATACCCATTTTGATCAATTCAAGAGCACAGGAAGTCATAGCCTACCCCTGCAAGAAATAGTATAGGGCAGAAAATAATCCTGGATGAGACTTAAGTTCCATGTAGAACATGTACGCACACACATGCATACACATACACGCACAGGCACATGCACACAGATACACACAGACATGGCATGCACATGCGAACACAACGCACACCTAGAGGCAATTTAAATGTTACCAGTTTACTTGAAAACAGAGGCCAGAAAGAAGACTCATGCAGGCATGCAGGTGTGCGGGCACAGGTACTCTACTCGGAAGGTTCTGTTACTAACCAAGCACCATGTGAGTGCACGTGCACATATGTTTCTTTAATTCAGCCCGTCTGAGCCATAAAGAGGCTGAGGACATGCTACATTCATGCTGCATTTAATATGCAGAGTGACAAACAGCATAATAAATCCTCATAATGACAGTGACAGCTAGAAGGGCATACAAGAAGTCCACAAGCATGCAATCACTTTCCAGCAAATTTCTTTCACTGCCTTGAAGAAACGAAGTGCTGATTTGTACAATCTACAATACAACAGCTTGTGTAGCTTAAGTTTATTTGTTCTTGTGTGAATCTTCATTCTCTCTAAAAGGATATAGTGTGAGTCTATAATGTAAAGCTGAAAAAAGATCTGTTTCAACAAGGCAAGTGCAAATGCTTTACAACAGTAAATATCACTTGACCCATGACAGATGTGACACTCCAACATAACACACGCAGTCCATAGCTCTTGACCCATCCCTTCCTAAACTCTTAACTTCTCCCTTCAGCTCCACTCTCTTCCATCTCTTTTAATCTTGTAAATTCGTCTTAACAATATCATTAGTAGATGCCTGCAGCCACATAGCAACTTCTTTCACTCCTCAACTAGCCCCAACAATACTGACATCTACCTGAGATGGTCGACAAGCCATTTGATCGACTTTCATTTGGTCGACAGACACTATCTGTGTTTTACTCAACACACACAGTCCCTTTCCATTATTCTTACAATATACATAGTTTTGTTTGGACTTTGATCCAATTCTCCCTTTCTATTGCAAACCCATTGTCTTACAAAATGCTTCCTTTAATTTTTTATACATATATATATATATATATATATATATATATATATATATATATATTATATATATATATATATATATATATATATATATATATATATATATATATATATATATATAGGTCTACCTGAGATGGTCGACAAGCCATTTGATCGACTTTCATTTGGTCGACAATTCATTTGGTCGACAAGCATGTTATGTGGGGGCTGTGCCCCACCCCAACTATATATATCAACTCTAGGGTCGCACAACATTGGGGAGGGGGGCAAATCTGCCTGTCGACCAAATGAATTGTCGACCAAATGAAAGTCGATCAAATGGCTTGTCGACCATCTCAGGTAGACCCATATATATAGATATATATATATATATATATATATATATATATATATATATATATATAAAATGTGTGTGTGTGAGTCCATATTGGGCATTTGGAGCTATATATCACTGTTCTACTTTGCACTTGTACTCTTTTTTGTGCTATTTTCCCAGGCTGAGCTTAAAAATGGTCTACCCCCATCAATGTTCAGCTTCAGTCAACAAATGGAAAATAAAATAAAATGCATCAGACACTGGAAGCAGGTACCAAACTGGCACATCTTTATTTTGCTAGTACAGCACAGCTCAGAAAAACTTGTATTTTAATTTGCCTGATTCCCTCAAAATGGTGTCAGCAAGTCATAAAATTAACAAAATTAACAACTATTAATAAGGCTGTTTTAACTGGTACACTGAAGAAGACATCACTATATATGGGTCCTCTAAAGATGCAGAGAAGATATCCCTTAGAAAACATCCAAAGTGCCTTTGGAGCCTTCCATTTACTCATCAACATTTTTTAAACAAGCAAAACTACACAGTTAAGACAATAAATAAAGCACATTGTACACAGTACTGTTCTGCTGTGACAATGAAAGTGATACTTGAAGTTGTCTAGGAATTGAACGACTCTCTGTCTACGCTTTCATAAAAGTAAACACTTCTGGCATATCTGAATACATACAGACTGTCAAAATACCAGGATTGTATACCTATTTTGTTTAAAGAATGTAAACCTAATAAACCTGTGAAATTATTTTTCAGCCTTGATAGTTATAACTTCTATCCAGGAATTATGCTGGATACTGACAAATGATCTTTGCCTAGCCTAATCTGTAATCTTAATCCTTTTGGTATGCTATTAGAGACTGGATCTGACCTCCAGCCTCCAAATGTTACATGGTGAGTATCGTACTTCCCTTTTCCTTATCCACGCATTTGTGAAATCTGCTACAGTTTATCATACGTCACCCAACTGAGGGGTCACTGGGTATTCCACTAACATTTTTATAAAGAAATGGGTTCCCCATAGTCAGACATATCTTCTCTTTTCCAGATTCGTATAATATCTATTTATAAACAGTTGTTACTAATTGGGTCTATATCACAACGCCGAACTAACATAAGTTCAAACGTTGTAACATTGAACCCTAAACTCCGAAACCCAATAATAACGAAAACACAGAACAGCGATTTTTTTCCCCAGGGGAAAAACTCACTGTTCTGTGACAAAAAAAAAATAAATAAATAAAAACTTAAACTTAAAGTAAAGTTGGGGGGCTTTGCCACCCACACCCCACAATGTGGGAGGCTGTGCCCCCCCACAACGCCCCTACTTAAATATACCAAGATCACACCACAGTGGAGGAAATAGCAAAGCCCCGAAAACGGCCCACTGATTTTTTTTTCCCTTGGGAAAAAAAATCAATGTGCTGTGGGTTTGCTATTTTTGGATTTTGGACTTTTGGGTTCGATATTACAACGTTCAAACTTATACAAGTTCAACGTTATAATATAGACACTTGCTAATCTCCTGTTCTCAATGTATATGCCAAAAAGTTTCAGTACTTTCTGAATATCTACTTTTCCCTCTTTTCTTCCAGCAAGGATTTATTTCTCTCAATTTTTCTTGCAGGGTTTTTTTTGTGTTGGCCACACATCAATGTGACTTTTTGAACATGTACTATTTGATTTATTCTACCAAATACCCTTACTAAAGGCAATGAGTGGGCTTCATAGATCTTTAAACTTGTATTGACTCTCCCATTCATGTACTACATCTGTTCCCATTGCAGTGATATGTTAAATACTGTGACTGAGAGTCTTGCAAAGTATGTCAGGAAACTGTACAATCCATCTGCCAGCCTCCTACAAACAGACAATGCCCCAAATAAATCTTGCCACACTACACTCAAGATTTGCTAAAACCATCGCTACTTCTTGTGACCTAGAAGGGATCAGAGGTTCTTCCACATGACCACCAGCATCTGTCAAAGATTAGTGATCACTGCTTGATTCTATACTCATGTGCCCAATATCAGAGACCCCTGTCAGCTCTCTCACCCTTCTACTAATGATATGAGATCCTGTAGTGCCCATTGAAGCCAAGTGAAAAGTTAATGAAGATGCCATGTCTCTAGTATCATTTTTTTTGTTCAAATAATTTTATTCAGAAAACTTTTTTTTAAAACAATACATAGTAAATATAACAGATCAAATAAAAGTGAATTGAATGAACTATTTAAAGAATATACTATGGCCTCAGGTCAGACAAAGTCAAAAGGAATTCAATCATAGATACACAGACAAATAATAAAGGTTATTGTAGAAGCATTAACAAATTATAACTTGTATTATTGCTTCCTCTTTTCTTATGAAGATAAAAATTTGTCCATTTTGAGTGTCTCTATTATGGAGAAAACCTTCTCCCAAGGATTGTTAGTCCATTTCTTTGGAAAGATCCTCATTTGCTTGACTTTAATTTCCAACAGTGTTACTTCTTTCAATAGTGAGAAAATCATCAATTGTTGGGATGATAGAGGAGTTCCATTTCCTAGTGATGCATTTTTTGAGATAGCCATTATAGTCCAAAGAAGATAAAGTTTCTTCTTTTTCATAGTAGTGGTTTCAATTTTATTCAGAAAAATTAATGACTTTGACAAAATGAAAGAGTCAGTAAAAATGGCTTGCAGAAATTCACCAATATCCTCCCAAAAATTTTTAATATGAATACAGTCATATATAATATGTGACCAATCAGCATTACATTTTAGATTACATCTCCAGCATATTGCCTCATTAGTATTTTTAAATCTAGTTATTTTATTAGGGGTGTAAAAGGTTCTATGCAAGAATTTCCATGCAAAGATTCTCCAACTTTGCATATTTGAAGTTAACTTAATAGCATACAGTATATTTATTTTTGATTCATTGGATAACAACAATGACCAATCTTTATTGATAAAATTCCAAAATTTCAGGTTCGAGTTTGTTTTGTAACTAATAATAATTTTATATAACTTTGAAGTTAAATTTGTCCAACTAAAGTCTCTGTATAATACTTCATGTAGATAAAATATAAATTTAGGTATGGAGTTAAATGAAGAATTTTCTATTGTTCTACACAAATCTTGCACATATGGTACCAGACTATTAAGAACTAACCAGTCACTACTTGATAGATTGAATGTATTAATTATCTGATTGACATTCATGACTGTTAGGTTTTCTATACATTGATACCAACATGAGAAATTATTTCCTTTCCATGAGTTGAGTATTTATGGAAATGTTATTAACAATGTTTTTTGTAATATTAAAAGGAGTTAATAACTGAAACCATAATTTAATTTCAATATTATTGTTTATGAAGTTCCAGAAAGTGTTATAAATGTAATTTATATAATTTAGGTTAGTAGGCTTGGTGAAATGGTACTGTAAGTTGATACAGATGATATTCCAGAGTACATTGTTCTGTCCAAGCAGTTGTATATTTTTTGAGAATTTATTTTCTTCCTGAAAAATAGCAGTAAGTAATGTTTTCCAAGCGGAAGAACATTTTGGATATATCCAATTTATAACTGTTTTAAGAATAGATGCTTTAATGTAAGATTCTAAATCAGGAAAGTTTATTCCCCCTCATTACTCAGGGTCTAATATGGTTTAGGAAAGCAATCATATTTTTTGGGATACCAAAGGAATCTTAAAAAAATTCTATTTAATTCTTTTAAAACTTTTTTACTAGGAATAATAGGTAATGCTAAAGCAATGTAGTTTACCTTTGGGAGAAGTACCATCTTTATTAACTGCAATCTGTCTTCAAATGTTAGGAACAATTTATTCAGTTTCACTATTAATGATTTAAGTGTACCCAGAATATTATTATGATTTGAAGATAGAGTTAATTCTAACATTTCACATAAACCAATTCCTAAGTAATCTAGAGAAGAAACCTGTTTCCCAATAATTGGATTTATGTTAGAAATTGAATTATTTTTATTATTTAATAACATGTGTTTCAATTTGGAAGCATTAATCTTTAAACCTGAGATGTGATAAAACTTTTCAGCTAATAAATTTAGTTCACATAGTGACTCTTCTGAATTTAATAAAGTGAGTAGAATTTCATCAGCAAAGAGCATACTTTTGGAATGAATATGATTATTAATTTCAATACCTTTAATTTTAGGGTTAAGACAAATAGTGGGAGAAAAAAGTTCAATTGCTAATGCAAACAACAGTGGTGACATAGGGCATCCTTGTCTGGTACCCTTAGTAATTTCAATCGCATCTGATGTGAAAGGGCCTAATTTTACATAAGCTAGATTATCCTTATAAATGTTTTTATTAAAGTAATGAATCTTGAGGGGAAATTATAAATTTGTAGTATTTTGAAAAGGTAATCCCAATTTAGTGAGTCGCCTTTTCAATGTCTAATTTTACTATTATAGTTTCAGCTTTGTCTCTATTTAAGAGATCTATAATGGTTAAAATTCTTTGTATGCTGTCTTGAGTGTGTCTATTGTGAATAAACCCCATTTGATCCTCATTAATGACTTGAGTTAGAGATTTTTTAATCCTGTTAGCCATTATAGACATAAACATTTTATAATCATTATTTAAAAGTGAAATAGGCCTGTATGAACTACACAAGTTGGGATTTTTATTTTCTTTTAAAATAGGTGTAATCAATGTATATCTCCATGAAGGTGGAATAATGCTTTGTAGATACATTTCATTCAATGCCCTCTGAAGTACTGTTATGACTGATGATGGAAGTAATTTATAAATTTCTATAATTATTCCGTCTATGCCTGGAGATTTGTTATTTTTGCCTTCCTTAATTTTCTCTTTAATTTCTTTAAATGTTATTTGTTTCTAAATATTTATGTTTAATCTCTCTGGTATTTTATTTAAATTTGTATAATCTAGTCCTATATCTATTTTGTTATGAGGAGAATCATTAATATCATAATGCTTTGTGAAATGGAATTTGAAGGCATCTAATATTATTACCTATATCTGATACATTTTTGCTTGTTTTCCCCTTCATGAATTATATTTGTAATACAGTTTGTATTGGATTGCCTTTTTAATCTCATTGCTAGACTATGCATATATTTTGGTGAAACAGCGTATTAATTTAATTTAAAATTTTCCAATGCCAGATTGGTTTTATGCATTATAATGTCATTGTATTTTTTATTCAATTCTCCAATTTCTTTTTTTTTTTCAACCAGGTTCTCCATATCCTTGAGGTTAATTTCTATAATGCATTTTTGAATATTAACTAATTCAGACTCTCATTCTTTTACTTTATTCTTACCGTAAAGATATGCTTTTAGTGAATCCCATAAAATAACTACATTTACGTCACCAGTATTATTTGCATCTAAATAATATTTTATTTCCAAATCTAACCAAGTCTTAAACTCATTTAATTTAGTAAAATATGCAGGAATTCTTTTAGTATGTGTTAGCTTCTTAAAGTTCATTTGAATTCTAAGAGTAAGTGAACTGTGATCAGATATGGGGCAGGGAATTATGGAAGAATGTGATATTTTCATTTTTAAATCTTGAGATACATATAATTTATCATTTCTTGTTTGAGTATTGAATCTATAATCACTATGAGAAAATTGTAATGAACTTTCATTTTTAAGACTAAAGGAATCTAATAACTGTATGTTATCTAACCATTTCTTAAGAGTTCTTCCTATAGATGTTAAACAAAATGGCTGCCTACTTGTAGTCTTCTGACTATCTAAGATACAATTAAAATCCCCTCCTGCTACCTTTTGAAGTCTTATTAACAAGTTCTATGTGCTTCTTAATTGTTCCTACTCCTATACCTGGAAACCAATATTCACCAATGTCCAAATTCTATTACTATATCTTATTATTACTATTGATAAAAGGCCATCTTTGTCTTTATAATTATATATTACTTGAGGATTAGTAACACTTTTCCTCCACAATGTTAATACTCCTCTGTTTTTTTTTTTTTACTTTATGAAGAGCTAGAGAGCTTTAAGAAATCATTTGGATTCCAAATGAAATTATCATTAACTTTAAAGTGAGTTTCTTGTAGAAATATCAATTGTGCTTTGTTTACTTTTAGATATTTAAGTAGGCTAGATCTTTTCCTTGGAATATTTAAACCATTCACATTTAGTGAGAGAAGTTCTATACTCATCCAGTTAATTTATTTATTGAAGAGTTCTGAAAGGAAACAATAGCAAGTTATTTTGTTACTTATTTGCTACATATCTTCCATACATATATTAATAATGTAGTAAACCTTCTTATTTCCTTTTGAGTTGTATAACATGTATACTAGAAGAGGCCAAAAGGTAAGACTAACAAGAGTAGAATAGTTAATTTTATACACATGTATAGAAAAATATTTAAAATTATCTTTTAACAAACATGGAATGAATATCATTCCTAATCTGAAAGAACTAAAATGTTCAGTCAGAGTAACCCTCATTACTAACAACAAATCAAATAACAATGAGAAGTTAGAGGCTCCATTATATGTTAGTCTGGAGATAATAAATAATCGACTCCATCATATACGTCTAGTTTGATCCATGCACATAAGTATGCATTTATTATAAAATTAACTTAATACAAAATTTAGGCGATAACTGGAACAAATTTACTTTATGCATAGTAAATCAAATATGTATTTCAATCAAAATCAAATATTCATAAAATGTAGGTAAAAATTTCAAGAGACATTTACTACACCAGTTACCTTTCAACTTTCATGAGTTTCTGTAAAGTGACTCATTCATTTAGTAATTATCTTATATAACATACTATGACCAACATTGTAAGACTTAACTACAATAATATCAACAATCAATCTAGTGAGCCATTGTAAATCCACAAACCACTTTTTTCTCTGATGCATTGGTTGAAGAGTTCAAATTGTATTGTACTAGACATGTAGTATTTCAATACATATATAAGTACTGCTCCAAACAGTACTATACATAGAAATGTAATGTAATAGAGCTCAATACCGTATTTGTATATTACTCCAAACTTCAGTAAAGAGCTCCTTTGCTACTCTTGATGTAGAGCATTAAATAGACTAGATCATAAGTGATTGTTCACAGTTATACCTCAATATTAAACACACAATACCATTCTAGGCATTATAAATTTAATTGAACATCTACCATAAATGTTAAATAAATTATACCAAATCTTCATTGGAAAGATAATCAATCTGTCAGGTTTTTGAAATAATAACTTCACAACCCGAGCCTTTTTAGCAGTAAATTCCTTTTGAATGCATTTAATGATTAGAATGATTACCTAAATGAATGAGAATGTACAAATTACCCTTTTGTTTGTATCATGTCACTACTATATCAAGTGAGAAGTAGTGTTACAGATTTGGAGTTTCCGATAATATATACCTTCGTAAAAATCAGGTATCAGATAAGACCTCACACTTTCTTTTCCTCTTCTTATTGTGAAGTCAATTCCCAATTTTAAACTATCTTCTCTCAAAACCACCACAAAATATGCAATATACAGGTGCCTTAGACTCTTGTTATTATTTATTCATTCAATAAAGAATGCAAGTTCATGAATAATTTGAAAAACCAAAGGTAGTAAAATAAGTCAACTGAAAAATGAATCAACTACCCTCTCTATGTTTTAATGGTTCCATATGTATATATCTTGTCTTTATATTTCATTTACCTCCCTTTTTTCATATCTTGAGCAATGTTTAACAATCACTTTTCCCTTCTTTTTTTCATATGTGTCAGTACAGACCTGTACACAATCCTTCCTGTTAACAGATTTCAAGAGTAGAATTAGAATGAATTTGTACAAGTCTCAATTTATTACTGTAAGTGCATGCCAACTAATATATTGCATGTATTGTCACCTGTTTGAAGTTCTACTAATCCAGGAATTTCAGGCCTCGTCAGCATATATTCAGTGAACTTGCAGAATATGTTCTATTAGTGTACTTTTCCCATTATTACAGTTGCAAGACCAGAACTCACTTCCTTGTGTCCCATACTATAATGCTAATATGAAACTTTAAATAATGAACCATCCAACTTGCATCTATTGAATATAAACATTATGCAACTTACATATTCCTGCAGCTCACCTGTATTTTACCTGCTATTTTCACTAGACAAACACTCCACATTTTTTCCATCTTTAAATAATTGAAAATGTGGTTCAGAATTAGTGTAAACTGATATTATTACTAATTTCAACCATCATTGTTCTTAGCTTCCTTTATTTGGATGAGCCCTGTCCACAAATATGCCATTATAGGTGTAAACATTATGGGTGTACTTAAAATTATTCTTATGACATCAGTGCAGTATAGAATTAAATCAGGGAAAACCTTTGCATATATAAATGAGCATGCACAAATTGCTCTTTGTTTGTATTCTGTCACTACTATATCAAATGAGAAGCAGTGTTTCAGGTATGGAGCTTCCGATAATATATAGCTTTGTAAAGATCAAGTATCAGATAAGACCTTATACTTTCTCTTCCTCTTCTAATTGTGAAGTCAATATCACATTATTCCTCCGTTTAAAAATAGATCTCTCATGCTTGTTGTTTGTGAATGCCACGTTTGTTTGCCAGCTATTGTTGTTTTTTGAAAAGAAAGCATGAGCCCACATCACACTGTACAACTGCTATACATTAGTATTGTTTTTGAGTTAATTGTCCCTAGAGTGTTTGTAGTAGGAACGTGTGTGATCAATGGGGCATGTGTAATTCAATTCCTGTGCTCTAGGACCACTTGCGAGTTAATATGTTCTGCAAACCTGGCTGTCTCACTGCTGTATCCATTTAAGAAATTGTATTTGCTGCCATTTTTACTGTGTTACATGCTCCCCAAAGTGCCTCCCTTGTAGAAAAACAACCATAACCAAACATCGTTTGATGTCTGCACTTGTGCCCCTGCTCCTCCACTAATATACTGCCCAAAGTAACCTCTATACTCACTATCGGTGAGAAACACCCAGCCCTGAGTTTGTTAGGGATAATTAAATTCAAGAATATTTTCTTTCTACTCAGATGCATATCTTAAAGAATGCGATTTTTACAATAATAATCTGGTGTAATGTTCCCTGCTAACACATTTTTCTTTTGTGGTTTCTTAAGATGTAATGTTGGCTTTCTGGAGAGGATTTGACCTGTACCGGCAGAAGCTGAAGTGTGTAAGTTTACTTTGCTGAATTTACGAGGCTTGTGTATCTTTTGGGAAGAGGTAAGGTAGTCAAACACATGTCTCAAAACTTTTTAAGCTTATGTATCTTGAGCATTGCGACTTATAACCCCCCCCCACACACACACACAATGACTGGCAATAGCTATATCATAATAAGCTCTTCGAACCCACAATGACAGTTTTCTCAAATTAGGAGGATCTGTCTTTGGCCTGATTGTGTGCGATAACCTCTCCTTCTGTAGACAAACTGCATGAGCACAGAAACCATTACATATGATGATGCTACAAAGAATATGGCCGCTGTTCTAATCCATAATAAAACTATCCCCACAGTTTTATACCATTATTTAATATAGTTTATGGTACAGTCATCTATTAAGTGAAAATAATTTATAGAGATAGATGTTTATTCTATATTTACAGCCTTTCTTGTTAACAGTGTGTGTTGTCATAGGCTGTGTAGGTACGGTGCTTTGGGTCATCTTTGAAATTGAATACCTGGTGTCATGTATATTGTTTGAAATTTGTAAAATCAAATCCCTTTTAAAGACCATCTGTTGACTAGCCAGCCACACAAGCACACACACAGTAGCTCACATGCACCATTCCCAAGTGTAATCAAAAAACTCCACTCAGCTGCACAACTAGACTTGAATGGGAAAACCCACCTACTAGACCGTAAATGGCTGGGGGACAATGAAGAGAACCCCGCACTGAGCTACCACCACACACCTGCACCGAGACACAGTTGTCGAATACAGGAGAGCTGGCAGGAACCAAATATGTTCTAAGAGATGACAGATTGTTTCTCCACAGCATTCTTGGAATGCTCCTTAATGTCAACAATAAAGAAAAGAACTGATCTGTACAGACATTACTGGGTGTTTTGGGAATAGTTTTTACTCATAACTAGAGGATTTTATGTTCTTCGTCTGTGGGGAACAGGAATATCTTTTCAAAAACCTATGCAAGTCATCATTGGCCACAAGACACATATGCTTCATATAAGCATCAACAACAATGTTCCGTGCCAACTCCGACCCAAGAAAGACAAAGCAGGCTACTTTTAATATTCCTCCACTTTATACAGTGGTGTTCGATAAGGAGACAAAATGAGATTCCAATTAGTGTAATGCTTTCAATTCAAGACATTTTAACTCCTCAAACAAAAAAATAAAAAAAAAAAAAGGAGGAGAAACATCCAAATAAACATTTAAATGTATCGGAAATAAATTCTATGTGATTAACCTAACTAGAAGGGCAAAGTGATATTTATTTAATGTGTAGGGTTTATAGTTAGAAGTTAAATGTCAAAAGGGCTCTCTACACTCATGAAAGTTCGCAAATGCACTGTCAGGCTCGCGTAAAGGGAACTGAAGATTTCCCTACAAGTCTCGTGCATTTAAAAAGCTTCACTTCTTCGTTTTAAAAATAAACATTCAACTGAAATCATGAACTTGTTGACTATAATAAGCTCCAGTGAATATGCAAAAACTTTGTATAAATTAATCATAAAACCATATTAGTGACTGAAATTAGTCAGAAATACAACTAAACCCCACCCATTAACTAGCGACTAATATTAAGAAAATGAAATTAACTAAAGCATAGCTGTTATTGTACTAAAAAGTACAATCTATATTTAGCATTTCCTACTCAGCAAATCATTTCTTTTCCCCTATAAAATATTGTCATGAACAAAAGTAGACTAATAGAGTCAATTAAATTATTGATGTAATATGTCACTTATGAACTAAACTTTGACTCTAAAGTATGCAATAGGTGTATTATAAGTTTATAACATAGAATTTACAACACGTTTAAAGAAAGAACAAGCAATATTAAATTGTTACCTTTAGCATATATTTTTAGTTTTAGTTGATACTTTGAGAGAAGTAGTGGAAGGGATACTTTTTTGAGTCAGTTCTTTTCTTCTTTTTTTTTTACATCAATCCAATTATTTTTTCCGGAGATCTTTTCAGTGATGTAGTTAAAGCCCAGTCCATTTCCTCCGGGACTGTAACTATATTATTGTTTTTGACAAAGGTTACTGCTTCTTCAATGTCATTAAAAGTTTTTATTTCATTTGAAGTAAAAATCCTTATTTTTGCAGGGTATGCCAGTTGTGCCTTTATTTTATTCTAAGTAATTTTACAAGTGGCCAGGCTTTCTTTCTCATTTCCAAAACTCTGGAGAAAAAGTCATTGTCAAATCTAATTATATTTTGCTTGTATTTCAGTGGGGATCTTCTCCAAGCACATTTAAGGACAAGTTCTTTATCAAGAAAAGAGAAATGTAATCACTACTGACCTGGGAGTGGATGATGGTGATAAAGGAATAGGTTTCCCAATGGCTCTATGAGCTCTTTCTATACCATAAGAGAATCCTTCTTTTAGATCTAGGATTTTGGGTAACCATGAATTAAGAAAGGAAATAATATCATCTCCTTCAGATTTTTCTGGTAAACCAAAAATGTTCACATTAGTCCTCCTTTCTCTATTTTTCATGTCATCCAACTTGGTGATAAGCCATTTATTTTGCTACTGAAGGACATCTCCCTGGATTTCTTCCTCCTTAAGCCTTCCATCTACATCAGATAAAGACTCTTCAATGCTTAATATTTTAGTTTGATGCTGTTGAAGTAACTCTTAAGAAGGATTCAGTTTGTTTATGACAGCTTTCTCTCAAGTTTTCTAAGTTGTTATTGAAGCTGTCCATTTTAATAGATAGTTCTTTTAAATTAGAAGACATTATCTTTCTTTCTATTATATTTCTTTCTTCAAAGTAAATTCTGCATGTGAGTTCTTTGAGCTACTCATCTTCAGAGAGCAGTTTTAAACTCCAGATATTTCTGACAGGAAATTTTTGAAGAATATATTCCAAACTCGATATAATGATAGCATAAATGTTAAAGAACAATAGTTAACTGTTTTTCTGTGAAAAAAATATTATTTCCTGTTGTTTGAAGTATTTTTGAGGAGCTCTAAAAAAGTGCTACTTTCAGAGATTCATCCAGGCTCTGCCGCCCTCTCTAGTATAATTTTAGAAGTGACCATAGTACATATCTATTCCTTACATATCAGTAACACATCTGGCCCCCCCTACTGTTGCAAAGCCACATGCAACCATAGCCTACAGATGCTTACATGCTGTAACAGATACTGATTTGCCCCATCACTATACAAATGAAGTATACAATAATTCTGTTTTAAAAAAATCCCACATTGCTGGTAAAGTATGTGGCATCTGATCTGAGAAGCTATGCTGAGCACTTTCCAGCTATGGTATCCTAACTGCAATGTCACATCCTCCTGAACCACACAAATCGCACCCAACAGCCACCTAACTCAGTAGGCACTGCCCATGACTGAGATATTACACCTGGTATAAACATAGTCCTCACCCCCAACACCACTTGCCCACAACCTGCCACAATCACAATCACAAATCTCACCCAACAGCCTCCTATAGTCACTAAGTACTGTTCATAACTGGTGTGTTACCACTGGTATAACCATAATCCTCCCCGCCAACAGCCTGCACAATTCAATCCACATGATCTTCCCACTACCATTACTTAAAGCCCTTTGAAAACCTTGAGTCATTAACTATGATAAACTGCAGGTCACTTTTTAACTTTCTGCTGATAACACCCGATCCCAAATGACAGATTTTACTTTACTGTAGAGCTTTGAGCATATTTAATTGACTTCTGGATTCTTCTGATAATTTGCCTTATTTCTGTTGCTTTTCATTCACTTTCCTTTAGATAGGTTCATCTTACTGCAAAAAGGAAACCCTCACTCTCATCCACTCAATAATGTTACTAAGAAGAGAGAGTACAAGAAACAAACAAACAAAGAAAACTGTACAAAACAGAAATAAATAACAGTCCTGGCCACTGATACCTTAGCAAAGTCATTTATCTTCATCTTTACTTGTGTATTCATAAGACAGCATTTTACAGCTTCTAGACTCCCAGTTGTATTTACTTTTTATATTAGCAATCCAAATTATCAGCCTTACTGACATCTGCTTAGGTCACATACTCTGGTCAGCTCTGACATGGCTAATGCAAATGTTTATTACAGAGGCAGAGAGCTTTAGTACAACTACTTGGCCTGATTTCTGCCCATCCCATCCTATTCCCAGTGGAGTCATTCACATTTGGGTAATGTACTCAACACATCATACAGTACTCACCATGCTATCAGGCATCGTATGTGTTTGTGTAGGCTTAAAATGGAAGGACAGAGGATAATGAATGGCCATAAATGGCAGATGAAAGGTGAATAATTCAAATGATGACTTACGGAAGTATTAAATTACTGAGAAAGAGGAAGGGAACTGAAATAAGCTTCTACATAAAGTACTGAAATTGAGCAAATAAAAAGATTCAGTTCAGATTGGAATAGCTGAAAGGAGAAGCAAAGAAGAGGGGTAGGGTAGGGAAAAGCAGTGCAAAAAATAAGATGTAACAATAGTATTACCTAATTTCCTCAGTGTGCCTTTACATTTGTACATTCAACACTTAATTTATGAAATAATACATTACAAACAGCTAGCATGTGAGAAGTGAGATGCTGCTGTTATCCTGGGGAAGGGGGGCAACTCTGGCTTTGCTCTTGGGTGACATCTCTGGACATGACTAGGCATTACACCCATGTAGCATGAGCCCAATGAATACACATGTGATGCCCCACCACTGGAGCAGTAATCAAGAAGCCTCAGTCCTTACCACTGGCAACAGTGGGGGGGCATTCACTGGGAGGATAGCAAGTACACTCACAGTATTTTCAGATGCAGCTCTCTGCATCAAGTGAAATTTCAGTTAAGAGCAGACAGTCAGTCCAGGGATGCTTTCTCCCTGTTTTTCCAGATCCCCAATAAGAGTCCCCACTGGCACAACTATAGAGTTGAGATCTCAGCTGAGTGACCAAGCCAAGACCTCCATCACCCTCTCTGTCCAACCAGTGCTTCGTGTCCCTGCCAATGTAGCTGACACACACACCCTTTGAAGCTTGAGTTGCACACACACACACACACACACACACACACACACACACACACACACACACACACACACACACACACACACACACACACACACACACACACACACACACACACACACACACACACACACACACACACATGGGAAAGGCTAGCACAGGTTTACTACCTATGTTCCCTTCTGCCCAGACTATGAGGTAGTTTCCATTGCAACCAGTTACTTCTTAAGGCCCTTAACAAAGGGTGTCCAATCTTACTATGTAATATCAATACTAATACAAATGGCAGTTTGACCAAGAGCAATGCTATTATGAGTGTCCCACACAGTGTCACCAAATAAATATGCCAAGTATTCTCAAAACTGAAATATCTCTACACAGATCAGCTACAATGAGGGTTTAAATATATTTAATAATAAATAATAAAAGAACAAGGCAATACTAAATATATATTCACAGTGACTTCAGAGTTTAAAACCACAGGGAATATTTAAAACAACGTTGCTGGACAGTCTCAAATAAATAAAGAAAAATATCTAAACTAAGATTCACTATATTCCCGGCTGAATCTACGAGAATTATACAATAACCTAATAACTTACTAATAGAGCAAGGCAGATGTGGTGAATGGATCTTCTAGCTGTTGTCAGGTCCAAGACAGAATGCAGAATGCTTTGTCTCTCTAAGGGACTTCTCAGATTAATATCTCAAATATTACTGTGGGATAGCTTGCAGAATGACATCATTTATTGTCATCTGACTCTAGTTCCCAGGTGAAACCCCCACTGCTGGAAGCTGCCAGTATTTAGCATCTACCTGTATAAATACATAGACCTCAGATCTATGGCAGATGCTGGAAGTCATAAAACAATTGCATTCCTTCATGCTTTCAGAGGTAGTAATTATTTCACTCCAATGACAATACAGAAAGTTTCTCAGCACAGACTTTGTATCTCTAGCTGCATTGAAAACTGAAAAATACCATCTTTTATGACCTAGCCATAAAGTAATTTAATTTCAATTATTTTCTGAAGTTAACATCCTGTATTCTAGTTTCCACTGTTAAAATATATACATTTAAACAGTTAATATCGCATGTACATTTCTGTTCTCTTCCAGTAGGGCCCAATGTAGTTAAATTTCAAACAGCACTTTGCAAATACCCTTTTCAACACATACGTCTGTACTAGCAGTTTGATATACACATGACATACAGTCCTAATACATTTGTAACACAAGCATGTTATATAAACAAATTTGATATCCACCAATGACATATATTTACAAAATTCCAACTAGCTACGTTGGCAGTATCTACGTTTATTCAACACAATACCAAGTGGTACATCACATAGTGCTTCCAAGGGAATAACGTGTGTGGAAACACACATGTGGAGTTTGAGGGTTAGGAGCTCCAGTGGGGAAGGACATCTGCTAGGTCCAGTAAACTGGTCTGCTCCCTACTGCTCAACACTTGCCTGTCTTTAGAACAAATAGACTGCTGAAATTCTCCAGCCATGGAAGAAACAGGCAATAGAGCTCTCAGTCAAGCTGGTAGGTGCCTGGGCTACTGTCTGGAAGAGGAGCAAATGGGTCATTAGAATAAGTTTAGGGGATCCATTGAGCAAGACTTAGTGGATGGGGGACAAAAAGCAGCTATCAGTTATTCAATAAATCTCACTATTTCCCATTGTCCATGTGTTAAACTCTTCCAGACTCAATGACTCCTACTTCGGTTGTGTTCAGTCTAGAATGAGTCATTTTACAGAAGGACTATGTTAAACATCCATCTTCCTTCCTTTAATGTATTTTCTTCTGTGGGTTTTGATGATAACTTACTTCTTTCTTAGTTATTTTGAATGAAAAATGTTCAGTTCCAAACTTCTTCAGTTCAAACCCATTTCTATTTAGAGTTACTTTAACCTGACTTGTAGCTGAAATAGGTCCATTTTGTCCCAGTTCCCTTTAATAAGCACATTACACTGAATGACATTTGATGACCTTTATTAAACTTCCATAAACATAACTTTGTTAACCAATATTTATTAATTATAACTGAAACATAGTGTAGCTGATTTTAATCACAGCATAACCATCCATGTAATGTTAATCAGGACAGTGTGACCTCTCTCATCCTTTCCCAGTAAGCAGCGTCCATACCTCTACTCGGTTACTTTACTTATGAAGCAGCATCCCACTACTCATTTCATTTACCACTTATTAAATTAAACATCTAACCAATAAGCAGCATCCATACCTCCACTCACTTACTTTACTTATGAAGCAGCGTCCCACCACTCATTTCATTTACCACTTATTAAATTAAACATCAAACCAATAAGCAGCATCCATACCTCCACTCGCTTACTTTACTTATGAAACAGCGTCCCACCACTCACTTCATTTACCACTTATTAAATTAAACATCTAACCAATAAGCAGCATCCATACCTCCACTCGCTTACTTTACTTATGAAGCAGCGTCCCACCACTCATTTCATTTACCACTTTTTAAATTAAACATCTAACCAATAAGCAGCATCCATACCTCCACTCGCTTACTTTACTTATGAAGCAGCTTCCCACCACTCATTTCATTTACCACTTATTAAATTAAACATCTAACCAATAAGCAGCATCCATACCTCCAGTCGCTTACTTTACTTATGAAGCAGCGTCCCACTACTCACTTCATTTACCACTTATTAAATTAAACAACTAACCAATAAGCAGCATCCATACCTCCACTTGCTTACTTTACTTATGAAGCAGCGTCCCACTACTCACTTCATTTACCACTTATTAAATTAAACATCTAACCAATAAGCAGCATGCATACCTCCACTCGCTTACTTTACTGATGAAGCAGCGTCCCACCACTCATTTCATTTACCACTTATTAAATTAAACATCTAACCAATAAGCAGCATGATACCTTCACTCACTTACTTTACTTATGAAGCAGCGTCCCATCACTCATTTCATTTACCACTTATTAAATTAAACATCTAACCAATAAGCAGCATCCATACCTCCACTCGCTTACTTTACTTATGAAGCAGCATCCCACTACTCACTTCATTTACCACTTATTAAATTAAACATCTAACCAATAAGCAGCATCCATACCTCCACTCGCTTACTTTACTTATGAAGCAGCGTCCCACCACTCATTTCATTTACCACTTATTAAATTAAACATCTAACCAATAAGCAGCATCCATACCTCCACTCACTTACTTTACTTATGAAGCAGCATCCCACTACTCATTTCATTTACCACTTATTAAATTAAACATCTAACCAATAAGCAGCATCCATACCTCCACTCGCTTACTTTACTTATGAAGCAGCGTCCCACCACTCATTTCATTTACCACTTATTAAATTAAACATCTACCCAATAAGCAGCGTCCTTACCTCTGCTTACTTATTTTATATATCACACAGCCTCCAACTGCTCACTTTCCTTTCCCAACTCATTGCAATGAACCTCCAACACCAGAGGAGGCTCAGAAGAGGGCAAGCATGTCCCTCTTCTCTGCCCTACCCCAACTGATAAAATAACTACAATCCCCCTATTATACCCAAAAAAGGGGAGGGAGGGTGGGTGGAAAGTTTATGCCAAAATGTGATTCCCTACCCAGTTATACTTGCATAAACCCCTTAAGCCTCTCCCTACCCTTATATATATTTATCTAACCCCCCACCAAAGATGTCCCTGGACAAACTGTTTTGTTACCAATCCTCATTTGTCCTGGTCCCCTTCATTAAACACACCACACCAAATTATGTTTGATGACCATTATTAAACTTCCATAAACATAACTTTGTTAACCAATATTTATTAAATACAACTGAAACATAGTGTAGCTGACTTTAATCACAGCATAAACATCCATGTAATGTTAATCAGGACAGCAGGACCTCACGCATCCTGACCCAATAAGCAGCTTCCATACCTCCACTCGCTTACTTTACTTGTGAAGCAGTGTTCCACCACTCACTTCATTTACCACTTATTAAATTAAACATCTCTCCAATAAGCAGCATCCTTACCTCTGCTTGCTTATTTTATTTATCAAGCAGCCTCCAATTTCTCACTTTCCTTTCCCAACTCATTGGAATGAACATCCAACACCAGAGGGGAAACAGAAGAGGGCAAGCCTGTCCCTCTTCTCCATCCACCAGCCTGATCAGGCTGTTCCCCCTCCCTCCCTCCTACCAACATCCAACAATTGAACCACGAAAAAAAAGAAAACAAAAAAAGAGTTAAGCCAAACCTCATTTGGTGTACACCATCCTCTCTAAACTAAACTGGATCCCTGTCATCAACCCCAACAGCCCATTCATATAAGTACCAAAAGCCGCCAGTTGTCTAAATGGTTAAAATAATCCAATGATCCCTCTCTATTACTGAAGTAATAACCATACCTCTGTATAACTTTTTAATATTAACTAAATCCTCACTCATTCTAACTACCAATATTAACATTGTAATGAGTCTCAGGACATCACATGCCAAAGGCAACACCAGAACATTAAACCCAATGTCATGAGAAACCACACAAGGGCAATTACTTACCATGATGCCTAACTGCAGCCCTATTTTCCCACCCAAAGTATATGATGACCAAAACAAGATTTCCTTTCCAAAATCAATTTAAGAGCAATCCTCCCATCACACCAACTACCCAGTATAAACAGAAAACATAATGACCATCCTAGCATTTGCTGACCAACAAACCACCTTCTGGATGACTAAACTAAATCCATGCCATAAATGCCACATAAACTGTAATCCCATGAATCTCCATTTCCCAACATCATCCCCCACGACAAAACCTATCTTAACAATAACCAAAGTCTGTCAGTCTTTACACTATCAACCTACCCCGACTCTTCAAACCAATGAACCACCGACCGTGATTTAGTAAGTTCAGTTAGCCTTGTCACCTGAGCAACTAGAGTACTCACAGCTAAATCCTCCTTAACCAACTCAACTGCCTTACCTTGCTCCCACACCTCACAAATAACTAAATCTTTCCCACTGAACTCCTTCCCATAGACAGCTGTAACACACACTTAACCAATCTAGCAATGCCCTACCATATGCTTTACTTATAAAAGATGCCCCAAACTTCTGCAGCAAGCCTTTTACCTTAATGCAACCTGATATACCTCATCAAACACGAACACCACAACCCATACCACTGTCATAGTAAACAGATGAAAACAAACCCTAATCCACAACAACTCCCACTACACTTATTCCAGATTAAAGTAAAACTCCAAATAATCAACATCCCCAACTGTCTCTCCATCCTGCCATCCAGCAAGCCACAAACAACCCCCACAAATTATGCCCCCAAACCCAACACCTTCCATAACATTTATAAACAAATGCAAATCCCCATGACCATCCCTATCCATCTGCCCCAAGGGCCACTCCAGTGAATTTATCCAAAGGTAACACAATGGTAAAATGCACCAACTTATTAACCTCTACCCAAAGCAACTCGATTAAACTGGCCAACATGCAACTTCAGTAACCCAGGAAGCTGAAGAAAATCCTTAATCAGTTGCTTGGCCCCAGCTTCCCCTCAAACCTTTTCTTTCCATTTGCTACCTTGTATCTCTTGAGGAGGTAAATATGTCATACATGTGCAAGGAATCCTAAACAATGCCTACCATAAGTCTTGTAACTTCTGCTTTGCCAAAAAATATCCAGTTCCACACATGTCCCCAAAAACACCCACATACCCACAATGCTCCACCAAACCCTATCTACTCATAAAAGTCATATCTATACTGGAACACTCCTACCAGCCCAAAGCAGAAGTCAGATGGTATGCAAGCTACTCACTCTAAAAAACTTAACCTGATATGTGACACTAAAACCTGCTTGAAGGACAGATTCATCTCCCACAAAATACCCTGTTTGGAGCAAACTCCCACTTCATATCAAACCAAACACCTCCTTAGCCCTCTACAAAACAACTGGATGGGTAACTGTAAATTCACCCCGGAGGATCCACCCATGTCCTTCTTGAAGGATAATCAAAGCAGCATGTGTAAATAAAGTTGAACTTGACTAACTTGCAAGGGCCCTAGAACCCTTAACCTCACAGCTTCCTGATCCTATGATTGCTGCGACTCCACCCCACCTTTGGAAACTGCAAATTCCTCATAACTATCCCCAGCCCTGTAATACCCTGTCCCAAACATGCGTCTACCTCAACTTGCCCCTACAGTACCTCAAATGGCTCCAGCTCTAATGTGCCTTAATGAGCCCAAATAAAGAGTACCTACAACCTTACTGTGCACCACTCCAGCAATCAAAACATCCAAGCAAGCAGAATCCATTACCTTTCAAATCCATTTCCATCAGGGCACTGACTGAAACACAAATGTATAATTTTCAAACTGGATTGATTTGTCCTAAAATGGATCAACTTAATCAAAGACGTTCCTGAACTCAGGGAGAGTTGTGAAGTAACCTATACCTTTAAACAGCGACTTTCAAGTGTATCATCAGCTTTACAATATGTAGTAGGTGCAGTAAGATAACTGCTGGTACCAATACTGTACCTATACCTATCAACCCCCTCAACTACAGAATTAGGCAAAATCAATGTAATGCTGCTTCCCCTTTTCCAGTCAGTACTTCTGGACAGATTAGATGGGCCAGAATCATTTGAGCCAAAGTCAGAGAAAGCTAAGAGGTATGTCCTGCTCCAAGTGGTAGCATCAACAGAGGTGAAAAAAGGGGTGAAATATTTCACAAACCCTTTGGTGGGGTAAGGAGTGAACCATGGCAATTCAACCCCCCTCCCATCATTTCGCTGTCACCGAAGTTTCTTCTCCCTTCCCCCCAGAAAAGCAGCATGACATACCTCCAACCAGTAACCATGCATGCTCCACAATGGCCATTACTACACCGGAATTTGACAGCTTGTAAACACACACCACTACTTAGTCCAAACATCCGAACCACTCCAAACAGACAACACACTCCTCAAATACAGAGATCCTGCTCCACACTCCCAAACTGTTACACCACAAATCCACAACACCCTAGACTATAAGCTTTAATCGATACTATCTGAGCTCCAGAAAGAAATGAGAGTTATTTTCCGCAAGTGTAAATTCTCCAGCAGGTATAAAATGAGCTGTTAAACTGAATCTTAGGACTAAACCAATCCCCCTTCAAAATATGACCTCACCATCCATTAAACTTTTTTTTTTTTTTGCAAGTTCACATCAGCACCCACGTATAACCATAAAAAAGCCCGTCTTAGAATGGCATGAAAGTCAAAGTACTAGATGCTGACCATTGTTACTGATTTCCACACCAGTTACCCTACTACCGACAGACCCAGTATAGCAGAACTTATATAAAATAAAACAACAAACTTACGTGCGGAAACATCCATTAAGTCATAGAACAGTGAACTGGCAGGTTACTGCCAAGCTATTTCTTTGTTGGTAACACCTCCTAGGTGGACCCCCAGTAGTCTTGGCTCTGTCCATATCTCTTGCGCCTGGAGGCCGAAAACCATAGTTAGCATGCAACGAGTAATCACATGCTACCACTGAAAGAATCTTGCTACCTGCATCAAGTGCTTTATATTTAACTTTTTTTTTTGTTTAAATTCCCAAAAATCCCCTTGAACTGTCAGAGTTGAGATGTACCAATCGCACATGCACCTCATGGCTTGAAACACTCTTGACACCTCCCATGCCACACACAAATGCCTCTAGTATTCTTAAAAATCATCCCAGCAACAAATAAAGCTCATTAACTGAAACTTTATCAACATCAACAGAGTGCACAGAAATCTGAGAGCAAAACCCATCACTATTTACTAACAATACAGCACATAATTAAGAACACCAAAATAAACACACGCATCCAAATAAACAGTTGCATTCCAGAGGTTTAACTGCTCCCTCCCCTAAAGCAGTCACAGTAATAATGAGATAAAAGTGATGTGTGATGATGGGGAATGTATCACAAAATCTGGTTATGACAGGCTGAGAGCCTTAAAACTTGGCACCATCAAACTAGCCCCCCCCATATACACTATACCACCAGGTTTACATTACATTGCATTTCTAAGGATATAAAGTCTGAATCTCAACATATGTCATCACTTAGTGACCACACTCCTCACATCAAACCAGCGATCTGCCAGACGATAACAAACTATGAGATAAGACCAAACACAATCTAGATCCTCTTGAAAACCTGGAGAGGCATACTTACCTAGCATCCATGTGCGAAAGGGGGGAGGTGATACTATTGTCATTTATAAACCACACCAACCCTTCCATGACCGTCACAGCATCATTGAACATATGGAGAAAAATGTCAGTATTCCTGGACGGCTCCTGCTTTCACCACACATGCAAGATAGAGAGCGCTCGAAACAGCAACTACTCATCATGCCACTCAAAGTCTGAAAACAACAGCTGCAAGCCTGAAAATCAAATGTATATTATTATGTGCTGACTTACTGACAATGAAAGCCCTTCCTTTTACAAGACTCGAAGCACCCCACACACAAGAGGACACATACAGCAAGAGAAAGGCAAACTTGAGCCACCTTTGCCATTCCAGCTGATCCGTTCCCATATCCAACCCCATAAACCATGCAAGCCATCCATGTGGGGGGAAGAACAAAAACAAATTATTATTAAATAGAAACCACCAACCAATGACCGACCCACAATCTACCATTAATCCAAGCCTAACTACTTTCCTGGAATACCTACAGGTCATCTGGGACATGACCTTCCCTTAGCAAGGTCACACCAAAATGTGATTCTCTACACAGTTACACTTGCATAAACCCTTTAAGCCCCTCCCTACTCTTACCTCACTTCCTCCCAGTCATCCCTCATTCCCATTTAACCCTTTCATCACCCCTACCTTTTAACTCCCATTAATATATTTATCTAACCCCCCCCCCCCAAGATGTCCCTGGACAAATTGGTTTTGTTACCAAATCACATTTGGCAAAGTTGATTTACCTATTTAGCAAATAAAAGTATTTAGTTATGTCTTATCACAATATATATATATATATATATATATATATATATATATATATATATATATATATACATATATATATATATATATATATATATATATATATATATATATATATATATATATATAAACATTTACAATGTTTGAGCTTGGAAACCAGCATTTTTGTTGTGTTTATAGCATCCAAACTACTTTGTCTTCTGTATCTTGTTCATCCCACGGCTATTCCTACACATTTCTTTGTTAATGTATGCACTGATTTTTCTGTTTTTCACCTCTTTCTTAGGGAATTACAATGTCAGTTCCCCTCATGCTTTTCAAAGCTGCTGACACCTAAGTATGTTCCTTTTCTGTGGACTCCTTTAAGCCTTCTTCCATAAGACCAAGTTTCCTGTTATTCCTCATCCTTCCTTTCTTTATAGTACAGCAGTGATTTGCTAAGAGTGTATCCTCTTCTGTTGTTCTGGCAAGCATCGGCACCAGGTTGATGACTACATTTCACCAGGTAACTGCTCATATAGCAATGTTAGCCATACATACTTCTTATGAGGGACTCTTCTTAAAGGCTAAGTACTATCTGCTGAACTTTACTGCTGTGTGATTCACACCACTTGTTTTCTATTTTTATAACAAAGCTTTCAACAATTTCTGAATTGTGTGGATGCACATGTGTGTGTGTGTGTGTGTATGCTTGTCTGAAGCATGACATGGAGACATAAGGTTAAGATGTAATATACTTGTCTCATTCACAGAATACTGTAGCTTTCAAGCCCAGATTGGATGGATTGATGCAGAAAGCTAATTTGTAAGTCACTCCTATTATCACTAAGCAACACTGACAGTCGTATGCTGCTATTGCATAATATATATTGAGTCAGTTGTGCTGAATATAGTCTTAATGCAGTAAAATTGATGATGAAAGCTTCAAAGTTTAGTATGTGCAAACATCAAGTAGCATTCTTATATTCCCCTCTACCCTTGTTTAATTCTATAGCTTATCCTCAGATGTGAACTCACTGCTTTAATAACATAAACTGTTGTTTTTTGAGTAGTGAAGAACAAATAGTTTTTTCAGCACTTTTCTTTATGCAGAGAAAACAGCTGACTAACATAATTACTTTCTTTGCACTGGAAAAAGTCCTGTCTGGAATTTGCAGTCAAGTTTGTGAATTTTTGTGTGAGCTTATATGTAGGACTGTCAAGTTATTTTGAATGTTTTGCATATTAGGAAGTAGAATTTAACCATGAAATACCTTCCTTAGAAGAATGAAGAGATTTGTAGGATTCTGACAGCAAGGTAATGTAGCTATAACAAATGTAGTGACAGGTTAAGATCAAGGGTTGCCTTGACATTCTTCTCAGAAAGGTCACTCTCATGGGCCCTCAATGTAAAACTGAAGATGCTGCCATCATTGCCTTGGCAAAAGGTCAGGCACAAGCTGATTGGTGATAGAACTATCAAATTAACCAATCAATACAAGTGAGTAATGGAAGGGAGCAACCCCCAAGGGGACCTCCACAAGCCAAATGCCAGTTTGTCAATACTTCACTTCCTACAGAAAGGAGGTCTTCTCTAGCATATAAGACCTGGTATGCATCATATGGTAAAGATATATAAACCCATGTATCAGAATCCAAAAATGAAATCTGACAAGCACTTTACCATGATATTATGAAAATCAACAGCATATAACTAGACAAAAATAGCTAAGATAATTTTGTGAAGCAAATATTTTGCAGCCCTCCATAACTTAAAACAGTATAACATAATATTAATGTATACAGTTTATTCTATATAACTGACATAAGAATGAGGCTTCTTTAATCTAAACTGAACACTGCATCCACTGCTAACCTAATGACAGAAAAAACAACATCTGAAATTAACATACATTTTTACTAGCAGCTCTTAGCTGGATGAAATAACTTACACTTCATTGACTACAGCAAAACACAAAAAGTCAAAAGTCAAAATTTTTTTGATGAACCAAACACATTTCTGACTAAAACTCATAGTACAACCTTTGGCTACAGTATTTCTTTAATCTGCAAGGAGAGCTGGCTTTGAGCAGATGAGAAATCAATAACAAACAGATCAACAATATTGAGGAATTGAACTGAACCTACATGCTCAGTTTGAATCTCTGACTCATAAAAACAGTATTAGAAAGCAAGCATGTATCGGGCAGCAGGAAACTAAATGTAATCATCTACCCATGTTCCGCACACTGCCAATCTATAATCTACTGTTCTGATAACTTTACTGTGCTTGAAATTTATAATAGCCATTGTAATAGTCAATCATAGTACATTGCCTTAGAACTGTTGAGAATGGACATTCTCTGGTAAAAAATATGCCTTTAAAACCTGACTGTGACATATTGCATGATGAAAAATGTAGCATACAAAAAAAATCAAAGCAAAGCATATTTCATAAGTCTCTGTTTTTTACTGAACAGTAACAAATGTTTTAAGAATTTGACTAGGTTCTTGCATTTTTCTTTCTTTTCAGTTCTTATCAAGTAAATGTTTTTTTTTTTTTTTTTAAACCACATGAAGGACTGCAACCTGTTTCTTGTTTCCAACTATGTCCTGCAAACTAAAGCTAAATGACTTTCTCAGTGTTACCTAATGTCATTCAATTCAAATACAGATCCTTGGTTTTCTAGCACACACACACACACACACACACACACACACACACACACACACACACACACACACACACACACACACACCCCAGGTATATTTTAGTCCATAGAGTCCTCTGGTTCTTCAACAACATTTCTAACATTTTATCATACATTTAAACTAGATGAAGGTAGGCAGAGAAAAAGATAAGGCAAAAGGCTAAGAATTCAAGTAAAGATTACAAAGGCTCTTATTTTATAGCCACTACACAATGAAGTCAGACCCAGAAGGTTTTCCATTTTTAAAAATGTAGCTATTTTTCTTTTTTATCTGTAGTATTACTTGCTATCTTCACAAATCATTGTTGACTCTGTATACATTTACATGATATTTTTCAAAGAAATAAGACTGCCATACGTGTTTTCACTCAGGTTAACTTGGGATTGCTACACATCGACATAAGTTTCAAAGTCATATAATAGAAAGCAGTGAGTATCAAACCTAGGTCAGTGTGGTGTAACAAGCTGCCTTAAACTCGTGGATCCTATAACTATGGTAAAAATGTGGTTTTGTCTTCTGCTATTTCACCAGGAGTGCAGATAGTATGTATACATACCAAGAAGGGTTATGTGAGAGGCATATTATTTACCTGAAGACACAGCTTTGACCATTGTGTGGACATTATTTTGTACTCAAGAAAAATGTCATCAAAAACAGCACACTTCATTCCAGTGCCACTAGAAAATAATTGGGCGACTTTAGTAAATAAGGTATACAGTTACCTTGCTTACTAACCACATAATTAATAGAACAGGTATATCTGAGTTCCTGCAGATTATACACAGCAAAGACTATTGGAATGTCTAGACTCAGTCATAGGTGTAGCTGTTTCACTAGAGATGCTCTCATACTGTAAACTGACATAACTGTTCATCTCCACCGCACTGAAATGATTGACAGATCAAGGTAACCGATCCCGTCGACAGCACAGTTGTTCTGCTTTTCAATGTCTTGCAATCTGTTCAGCAATGCTCAAACATAATCTCAAAGCCTATGACATGCCGACAGCTCAGGCATAGATTCTTGCTTTAGCAGCTGCCGATCTGTATAAATTAGTAAGCTTTACATAATTGCAGGGTGTAGTAAAGGCTTGCTGAGTGTATCAAACAATGAGCATGAATTTTTCTGCAGATTTCTTTGCCTTCAGCTGCTGCTTTTTTCTGGATCAGTTGTTTCATACACATGCATTTCAGTGCCAAGACTGCTAATCAAAACACATCAAGCTTCCATAAGATAGTAGAGATAACCCATGCCACTAGGTGTTTGCAGGTGCTGCCTGCCGTAGAATGGGAGATTTAGCCCCCAACAGATCATGTAGCAATATAATTACCCTAACAGAATTGCTTCATTATGGCTTGCCCTGCAGTGAAACAGCAAAGCATGCAGAATGAAAATGAATAAATGCTTGTGTACTTTGGCTAACAAGTGACACGGAGTATAATGAACCACGAAACCTTAAGTCAAGGACTGAAATGAAGTTCTCAACAGCTATATTCCACTCATTTTTTTTCATGTAATTTTGTTTATGCTACCCAGTTTTAGGATGTCTCTGACTATTCACAGAGTCACCTCCTTTCTTTCTGTCTGCACACACATTTATTGTCAGTACAAAATGAACACCAACTCTATACTTTTTTCCCCTTGATGGAATTATACATCTATCAAACATATCTGTTTCCTTTTCATCATTCTAAAATGATCAGCTTCTATCCTTTCAAGTTTGAAAATGTTAATTTCTATTCTACCATGCACCTGCTAATTTGAAAGTTACCAGATTATGTTTGCTGACTTCCAAATGCCCAACCTCATTAGCTAAAGAAACCTAACCATCCGTATTGGATGCAGTCCTCTGCGACATTAAAAAAAAACGTACCTATGTTTCATGGCATAGAAAAATTATTCCAGTCCATGTTCAGTAAATTAAAAACTCCCACAAGGAACAAAAGACTCTTACTGACTGCTCTTTTAAGAATAACACATTCTTTATGTTTTAAGATGGATCTACAGCATATTTTTGAATGATGTTTATTTTTAGCTAATACAAGTACTTCATTTACATCTTGCAATGTTTTCCCACAGAAGGATGTTCTAGAGGTCACAGGATATTTGCTTCTGCCTAGCTACTTAACTAGACATTATCTTTCATTTCACATTAATTCATTTTTGTTCCAGCTGACCTTGGCTAACATATTTTTATACTCCAGCTCATTCTTTTTAATCATTCCCACCAATATTTAATATGAATAGTCAGCAATCCTCAGGCATCACTAGTATAGTTAGTCCTTTTTTATGGTTTGGTTAATGCACTTTATTTTCAGACCCACTGCTTTATGTATGATACAGCATAAGCACTATGATCACAGGCTCGTGATAGACACGAACCAGGATGACAAAATCATTTCTATTCTTTCCCTAAAAATGTAGTAGTATTACTTTTTAACATTCTCAGAAAAAAGAAACCTTTCTGTAAAACAATGATCACAGTATTTGAAAATCTAAGGCCACTTTTGGTTAAAATTCAACCCATTTACTGACTTTTGCTAATATTACCAGCAATATGGATGCTTAATAGGGCATACATGGTAACATAACAGCTGCAGACAGGCTTGCAAATGTATGTATGTATTCATGCATGCATACATATACTCACACATACACATAGAGAGCCATAGCCAGGTTATTTGGAACCCAAGGCTGACATCTCCCTCAACTCAAAGAAAAAAATGCATTCTGAAACAAGGAGTTTATGATGCAGACTTCACAGTTATTAAACACATTTGATTCATCAGCAGTGGTACTGGTCGCAGCTGCAGTAATGAATACCTGTACTCTGCCTGTGCTCAATCTGCAGCTTCTCAGCACTGTCGATTATGCCGACAGTTTTCACCTGGGAAAGCTGCCCCTTTCACGCCCACCTACTAACAATACTGTACTTATACATGATTGTATGCATAGATATATACATATACAGAAATACATACATACATGCACAAACATATGCGTGCATACACACACACACACACACACACACACACACACACACACACACACACATAAACCCAAATGCATATATCCACACATAGTCTTATATACAGTCGCACATGAATACACAGAAATCTGCATACATAAAAACCTGTGTACATACACACATGCATAGAAACAGAATACATTCATACATATGTATGCAGATACATATAAATCTACACACATACACCATAGATACAGACAAAAATATCGACATCTCCATGATTTACAATTACTTTCTTGGATCACCTGAGCTTGAGTCCAGCCTGCTCAGGCCAAATGGCTTCAGGTGGCAGTTGTTGTTATGCTGTGGCTAGCATCGCAATGTGGTGATATGGTAGTACTGATATGTTGGTATTTAGTGACCATCCAATCTTTCAGTCTCCTAGTGACAGACAGACACAGGTCTTACACATTGCCTCTCACTGACTGCTGTTTTGCTGAAGTGTGAATAATAAAGTAATAAAGTCCTCATGTAGGAAGTACAATGAGATTACCACAGTTTTTATCTGCATCATTTGCTCATAATATGATGAGCTTAAGTACATACTTTATTAAAATTTGTGTACACAGTCTGTGCTTTATGAGATACTGTTGCTGAGCTATTGTTATACAAAGTCAGAAGTGCTGACTCCATGCAGTAGATCCTATCTATACATATGTATATAAGCATATGTAAATACATGTATACATAGCGACACAGACATATGTATGAATTGTTGTTTATCAATTTGAGTCTGACTCCTCATAATTATAGGTACTTAAGCATTCCAAACCTGATTGTCAACAACTGCTTCATTAATGTCTTATAAATTCATATTTATATTCATTACTTCAGCAATACAAAGCAAGAGATTCTCCTGTTCGATTCTCAGCTGAAGTGCAGACTGCCTTCTGTGTGGAGTCTGCATGCCCTCCCCGCGGTTGGGTGGCATTCAAAAAACATGCATAAATGGGTGTGCCTTCATTGAAGGTTGGATGTCGAGCTGGCACCTCGGTGTTCGTAAAAATCTACTGCCAATCATTAGTGGACTGGAGTTCCGCTGTGGCGACCCCTAACCGGGAAAAGCTGAAAGACAGACAACAAAACATCAGCAATACTGTGTGTCTTAACCTTTGCCACCCTCTTCTCTTTTTGCTTTTGATCTTTCCCAGTATCAGTGTCTTCACTAGTGAATCTTGTTTTTGCATTATGAGCTCAAAGTATTTGAGTTTTATGTTTTACTATCAGGCCTTCCAGTGAACTTCCTGTATTTATTCCTTTTAAATGTGACTGATTTCATCTTCTTGCAATTCATGGAATTCTCAAAAGTTTTCTTCCATACCACAATTCATACACATCATTTTTAGGAGAGTACCCTTATTTAAAGTCTATCTCTAGCAGACATACCACAATTGATATGCATCATTTTTAGGAGACTACCTTTATTTAAAGTCTAGCTCTATCAGCCATACCACAATTCATACACATCATTTTTAGGAGACTAACCTTTTTTAATGTCTAGCTCTAGCAGCCATATGTTACTACTAGGAAAATTTTAGCTTTGACAACATAGACTATTATTGACAATGTGATATTGTTTTTCTTTAAGCTCTTTTCAGATTTTCCATAGCCTTCCTTCCAAAAAGCAAACATACTTTGATTTTTTTCACCATATTCTCCATCTGCAGAGATCTTTAAGCTGAGGAAAATAAAATTGTCTGCTGCTTTGTGCTTGGGTGTCCTTCCTAAAATGGCAATAAAGGGGTTTGCACTAAAAGAACATAGCAGGTTTTGTAGCTAACAGCAGTAACATGAAAGGCATGTCTGAAAGAGCAGAGAAGTACTGGAAGGAAGTCACAATCATTGACAGCAACAGAAGATGCATTGCTGTAAGTGAAAACACTCACTGCACAAAGGGCATGACATAGTGAGATGCTGAGGAAATATCCTTGGACATAGCTGTCAGTTCCTTACTATGAAACTACTAGGTACTATTACAAACTTACAAATTGATGTATTCTGCGTGGGTTCCTACTTTATTTCAATTTGTTGCATTAAGCATGGTAACTGACATGCTTGTGCATTATTAGTTTAGTAGATTTACCAAGTGAGATGCTAATTTATTTTTGTAGTATGCTCTCATTAATGTGGTGTCATATAAATGTTTGGTTTGTATTGTATGAGTAATTAGTGCGGGTGCATTTTTGATAACTTCATAGAAATGGCACAGTGCACTACTTTAGCTGTATTAATAGGCCTACTAAATGCCACATATATTTTTGATTTGTACACATATACACACACACACACACACACACACACACACACACATATATATATATATATATATATATATATATATATATATATATATTGTGTGTGTGTGTGTGTATATGTGTGTGTGATATGTGATGTCCCCACTCTGGGCCAATAGTCAAGGAGACTGAATCTTCTCCACTGACACTGGAGAGGGACGTTGATTTGGAATAGAAATGGATACACTCAGTATTTCCAGATACAGACCTCTCTGCATCAAGCACAATTTCCCTTAAGAGCACACAGGGAACACACTCAGCCTGGGCTCTGGATTTCTCCATATCTGTCTCCCTCCAGGTCCCAGTGAGACTCTCCACTGGTACAGCTGTAGGGTTAGGTCCTCAGTCGAGTGTCCAAGACAAGTCCTGCAGCACACGTTTTGTAAACACATTGCTTTGTGTCCCTGCCCCAAGTAGCTCAGACACACACACACACACACACACACACACACACACACACACACACACACACACACACACATACAGACAGACACACACACACACACACACACACACACCCACACACACACACACACACACACACACACACACACGCACTGAGAGATTTGATTTTTCACACACACCCACCTGGGAAAGGCTGGCCTAGATTTACCTGCTGTGCCCCCTTCTTCCCAGACTATAAGGTAGTTATCACTGCGACTAGACACTCCACAACCAGCTACTCTAAGGCCTATAACAAAGGGTGTCCAATTATACTGTGTAATATTGATACTAATACAAATGTTAGTAGTTGACCAAGACAGCTAGACCTTCTGGAGTGGCTTACACAGTGTCACTTAATAAATATAAGCACTCTCAAAGGTTAAATACTTTTTACAAGGACCAACCACAATAAACATTTTAAGTATATTTACTAATAAATAATAAAAGAGCATGAAAATACTGAATACATATTCACAGTAAACCAGAGTTCAAATCACAGGAAATACTAAAAATAATATTGATGGACAGACTCATAAAAATAAAGAAAAACAATCTCTAAACTAAGCTTCACTATATTCTTGACTGAGTCTAAGAGAATTACTATTCCCTAATAACTTACTTGATAGAGCAAAGCACACTGAAATACACGAACAGTCTTTCTAGTCAGGTTCCCTAAAATGGAATACTGAATACTGAGTGATTTCCCACTGTAATATCTAAAACATAATTTCCATGATGGCTAGCAGAATGACCTCCTCTGGTCACCTGACTCTAGTTTCCCACACTATCTCCTTTGAACTGAGACAGGAATTTATCATACAATACACATCTAAATGTTTATGGCAGTGCCTTGGGCTTCCCCTCTTTTTACTGAGCTAATGAACAAAGGCTTCTTCCAGACCCACCATCTCCAGTCCTATTCACCACTGTGGGGTAATGTTTTAATGGTTTAACAGCTCATTTACATTTCCCTTATTTTTCTTAAAGTAAGCTAGCTAGTTAACCTTTACTGTCCCAGTGTCCTCTGTTAAAACATATACATTTCATTTGCTTACAATAATATATGTACATTTCTTTTCATCCCAGCAGGGTGTACTGTTGATACATTATAACACAAGCAAACCTCACAAATACATTTTCAGAACAAGCATCTGTGCAAATCAGTTTGATATACAAATGACATATCTTTATTTACAAAATTGCAGCTAGCTGTGCTGACATATGCTACAAATCCACTGCCTTGTTTCTCCTGGCATGGCTGGCAGTACCGTCTATTATCACAGTATATATATATAAAATGTACTGCAGTTAATTATTTATGAAACAACATCTACCCATTGATTATGTGACTATATGACAAGGTGTTCACACTATTCATTCTGGGCATGCAATGCATTACACCTTCCTTTCAGTGTTTTGGGCTCCTTTTCTGCCTATATACATACATACTGCCAGATAGCACAGCAAAAATGTCTATGATTTGCAGATTATGATTAGCTATGCTTTAGCAGTCTGTAAAGAAGACAGACAGGGCTCCCTCTTCATGCTCATGAAGTAGCAGAGCTAGGGCCTTTAATGTGAGAAGAATGAGAGTAACAAATCAATTACTATACTGCAGTGTTGCAAAAGAATTAGCCCAAAAGAACATTTCACAAACAGCAGTCATAAATGGTCATAACATCTATGTTTATTTACAAAAAGTCAGTTTTTGAAAAGTAACTATATAGTAAATGGAAAGGACCAGTAGGTCTGTGCACAAAAAAATAAATAAAAAAAGTATACATCTTCATATGGGATGAAAGGATGATGAAAAACATATTATGACACTACTGCTACAATAAAATATAATCCACAGACAATGTAGGCAGAAAAGTACCAGCCTTTGATTCTGACTATAGAAAAAAAAAACTAATGATGACTGGAGCTTTCAGTAGTATTGCCATACAGGAAAATTTAAAATTCAGGCACACCAGCACATTCACATATCTTTTCTATAAACAGTTTCAAAAATAAATGCTGCACTCAACAAGCTTAGTTGGGCTTTACTGTCTACTGAGTCAATGAATAATAAGTGCTGTATTTAACAAAAGCTACACATACAACTTGCTACACAAACAGCAACATGCTGATAAAACTGCAAATGTTGCAGATAAATACTACAATGGCTGATATTTAAAATAAGGCAGAATATTTGTCTCAGTGAAAGAGAAACATTTTGTTCTAATTTTAACTATCAGCCATTGCAGTATTGACTTTCAACATTTGCAGTTTTATCATAAAGAAAAGAAAATGGGTGATTTATGAAGAAGGAGTAATGGATACAGAATTCTTGTATGAATGCATGAAGTATATGGCATCCATATACAAAGTAGCTATAGTTCACTGTTAACAAAGTAATAAGGCTTCAAACTTTGAGTGGATGTAGAATTATACATGTTGCATTATCAAACCTGGTGGACAGATCATCACAAAATGGTCATGTCTCTGAATGGATCAGTTCTGATAGACTACAACAAAGTGTATGTTCATGTTTTTCTCGAAGCTGAAAAACACCAGGAGATTATTATAGGTAGCAGCTGGGGATAGGGCTGCATCCCCAACAGAGGATCTTGGAGGTTTACACTCCCCAGAACAAAAAGGAATGTTGAGCTGCACTGTTGCTTTTTTGATGGGAGGCACAGTGGTGAGGTAGTTAGATAAGCTGCCTTATTGCACTTGTAGTTTAGTTCCTGGGTACTGTGCAGTCTGCATGCCCCCACTTTTGTCTGCTTTGAGTTCTGTAGTCATCTCTGCCTGGTGTTCATAACAAAATGTGCAATGCATAGCAACACTACTCGAGAGTATGTGTGCACAAAAGTAGTATGCATTTCATGAACACGTGGAGATACTGGTATCCACATCGTACCCGTGTTCCCATCTGGTCTCCACATCATACCTGTGTGCCCATCCTGAAGATGTTTGTTTGATTTAGTTTGCCCATAAACTTGGGCTGAAGTAATTTTTTTTACTTTTTTTTTGTCTTACACAACATGAATTAAGGTCCTTTTTTCATAATTGGTTACTGTTCCCTTCTCTACTCTTATCTTTCTCTCAAGCTGACTTTGCAGCTGTAATTCAGATGTCCCATAATAACCGCAAACTTATTTCACTCCAGAATATCCTTGTATCCACATATTACTCCTTGTCTATCATCTTATAAGCTACAGTCCATTCAACCAGCGCTATTTCATTCCCCCTCCTCTATACACCCTCATATAACCTCACCTTATAGTTTCTCATTCTACTACACTTAACCCATTACATGAGATCTAAAGGAATTCCAGAGCTGCTTGTTTCTATTCTGTGTAGCCATATCTACTGACAACATCTCAAAATCTCCCATTTACTCATACACAGACGTCCATACCTATTTGTAAGTCAGACTCTCACATTCCACATCTAGCCTAGAAATGAAACCTTCACTCATTTTACCTAGTCACCTCATGGTTTACCTGATTCTCTTGCTCATGATTTTCTGCTATTATTTAATCTACTGCTTGAATCAGAACTCAATATACAATTATTATTGTTATATGTAATGGGTAAGGACTGACAACTCCATTAATTATATAAAAAATAGCTTAACAGCATTTCTTTCCTTGCTTGACATTCACCGATGACTCCTCTTGCTACATTCATATAGCCCAATGTTTATGGGGGGTGGAAACTGGACATTTGTGACTAGATGAGAAGCCTATGACCCATTCGTGACCCATTCATTTCTGCCCTGGAATCACAACTCACCCTGCATTCTCCAGTAAGCAATGTATGGGGGGAGCAAGTCAACTTGCTGGTCCTGCAAAGTTGATTACCATGTACATCTGGGAGGGACACCCCCCACATCAGGGAGGGACACCCACCCTGGACAGTTCTTCAGAGCTCCACTATTGCTGTCTCCTGATGGGCAGCATCCCTCTGCATGCTGAAGTCCCTTTGGCTTACAAGTGTGAATACACTCAGGCAGCATGGGGAATGTAGACTCATAAAACTTGGTGCTCCCACTCTGTGTTGTCCATGTGGCAACCCAGAACCCCCAAACCCCTCTACTATGGGCACCAGAAACATTACTCAAACTTGGGTCACCTGCTCTGTAGCCAGGGTTTAATTCCTCTATGCCCAAGAGCATTGTGTTAAGAATGATTCTGTATATAGCTGAAGCAGATGACTGAGTTCTGTAAAAAATATGCTGCACTTGACAGAAGAATATACTGTCAAGTTCTTTTCTCTCCAAGCCTCCAGTAAAAAGGCCTCTCTCTACTCTTGAGGTTTTCTCAGTTTCTAAATGCAAATAAATACCTTCCGTTTCCCCAGAGTGGGGACTATTTCACCTTTTGTCATGCTGAACCCATAGCCGGCCTTAGGCATACGCCAACAAGGCAACCGCCTAGGGCGCCACTCTAGCAGGGGTACTTTTCCAGTATTTATTTGATGTAGGTAGACCAGGATAGGGGCAATGGGTGGTGTGGTGGGGGGTGCGGTAGTCCCCTTTTGCCTAGGGCACCAAGTTGACCTAGGGCCGCTCCTGGCTGAACCATTTTTATTTTTGACTTATTTACACCTTTGGTTCCGATGTTTAAGTAGCCCATAATCCTTTCCTGCAAATGAAATGGCATGATTAAAATGTACCAAGCATGCATTGCAAAAGATACGTTTTCTCCAGCTTCATTCATACCAGCATGAGCATCCAAGTTAACTGTACCAAGCCAATCCTGTTTTGTGCTCACAGTAGCCAGTTCTGGTGCTCCCTGCAGCTTAGCTACACTCTATTCTTCAAGCAACAAACATTGCTCCACATTTTTTAACTTCCCACCCACTGACTCAAATAGACATTTGCCTGCTGTTTTTTTTGTTTCCAGAAAGAAAACAGCTATATCAATACTCCACCTTGGGCAGGGAAGGGGATTTAATTTATTTGCCGTGTTTATCAATGAGGTAACTGGCCCGCTTCAAAGAACCTTTTCCCGATGACCATGACACAAGGCAACAAAACTCAATCTACAACAGAATATTATATCCATAGAAATTGCACATCAACTCAGATTACATAGATTTAAAATTAACCCAGTACAGTGGCAAAGACTAACAGCAAGAATGGTTGATACAATAACATTATACTACTGCTAACGACATATTACATAGTGCCATTGTATTAGCATGAAAGAAATTCTCACAGACGTTTAGGAACTAACAGGCAAACAAATTCAGTGACCAACATATCATTCCAGAAAGGCAGTATTTAGTGAGTGGAAAATAGTGCTTCTACAGCAACAGGGGCTTTAAGAATTAATATTCCATTAACCATTGACTCAATAACACTTGTTTCTACACTATTGCAATGGTCTAGTAGCACTGCAAAATATTCACTGTAATTAGTGAGATTCCTGATACTACCAGGAGGAAGGTTCCAGCTACTAGGGGTGATCTTATTAAACAATTTTCTGTGGTTACATCTGGTCATTAAGCCAAGCTCACATCTGCCTGAGTTGACAGCAGCTCAGGTGGGTGTAAAAGCTTCTCTTGTTTCTATTGAAAAGAGCAGTTGAAGTTCCCCAATCCCTGATCAATTTCTTCCAGTTAGTATGAATACAGCTTTGGATTTTAACTGAAAAGAGATGACTGTCCTCATAAAAATAGTGTAAATAAATAAATAAATACATGGGACTTAGCTAGGTCAACAGATATATCGCTTATGAAGAGGGAGAAGAGCATTTGTCCTAAAACTGACCTTATTGGACAGCAGCTTTAAAAGTTCCAAAAGTCCCTGAAATCACCCTGTATCTGACACATAGTTGATATAGAAAACACCTTGGACCTCACCTAAAACATGTTGTAGGCCTTCTGTAAATAACCTGGACAATAATAAATAAATAAGTAAAACAAATAATTAAACAAACATGTATGTATGTACATATGTATGTATACATGTATGTACACATACAAATTAATTCATATGTAATACTGATATGACTCAACCATTTTTGGAAGAAGAGAAGTGACTCTGGAAGATAGTTGATGAGATGGCGTACAATGACACACATTTCCATGACTGTATGTTTTTTCATGGTTTGGTTCTGTAATCAGCTTCACTTCCGTAGAATACATAAATTACTTCCTGACTTAGTTCTATGCTACAGAAAAGGAGCAGACGATTCATTGCTTTGATAATGACAGATTTCTTTTGCGCATGCATATGCATGTGTTTGTAAGAGCGTGTACATATAATTATATGTCTATGTGTGCGTGCATGTGTGTGTGTGTATGCATTTTGCTAACCATATATATTTTTGTGTAAGTGCATGTATGTGTGAGTGTGCATGTTCTTATGCATGCATATGCATACATGCTCCTGGGTTTCTTTAGAAAATAATTTGAGTGGACTGCTACTAATGATAATTTCAAAGTGGCAGACTTATTTTTACATGAAAGGCTTCACAGTAATGCAATAAGCCAATACATTGCTTGAACATTGAACATTTGCCACTGTTACAAGCAGGATTTACAATGAATTAAACCTGTCAGTGATTCATTTTTAGCCAGAGTGTAACAAGATAAACTGCATATGAAGCAGAGATACAGTTTTCAAACTGGGAACAGACTTTTCTTAAACATGCTTGAAACAATTGGGGATAATTAGTTGTTAAAAAATGTACATCTTATATTCAGTAACATAAAATGCAACAATAATTTGCAGCAGATAATATACCTCAGTATTCTGTAAGGCAAATCTGGTAATAACAAGAATCAGTTATTTGTATTTTGGTACGAATCAGTCTATCTGCTCCAAGTCCCATTTCTGAACTATTCACTTTGTTGACTAAAATGTTAATTGGCATATACCACAAACCATTCTATGACTAGTAAGTACAACATAACATCTTCTTACTGTGCAGTGCTTTACGTCTACACTGCTTTTAATTTGTATTACAGAGAATGAAGACACTTTCTGTGCCTCTGCCATGTCATAAGTTACTGTACGTCCTCACCTCACACTGTATGTCTCATTAAGTGCAAATGACTGTAATCACTGACCTTAATCATTTTAAATTCTTTGTGCCGCATTGATTAACACTTCTGAAATGTCACCCCCTATCTTTAAGAGCAGAGCTTGATAGTTAAACCTGCAGCAAAGCACAGTACTTGGAGTTTTTTTCCATAAAGGTAAAGAGCATAGTTAGTGTGCAAGAAATATGAATTCAAAATCTGGAAGCTTTAAATGTAAAAGTCATCCCTGAATGATTACTCAGAGTTTGTACAATTTATTGATGCAAGTAAATGGCTATAATGCTAATTATGCTCTATGTTTCTACCTGACACAGTTAATCAGAGGAAGGCTTGAAGGAACTATACACATACACTGCATGATTTTATGTTTACCCATATTAAAAATATATGCTTCTTAAAGAAAAGTAGTACTCTTTCAAAGTTGGTATACATTTCTTACAGAAAATTAACACTCATTCAAAGTCAACACATTGCTAATAAAATTTAATGGATACTAAAGTAAAGCTGAACAGACTGATTAAAGATAGCATGCATAAAAAATCATTGCTGACCAGGTTAGTTCCATGAGGCCAATAGTCTCTTTTCAGGGGACCCCCCCCCCCAAGGTGCTATTTATACTGACTATTAAAAAAAAAAACTTCCCTCTAACATATCATGAAATAATGACAGCAAACCTATTAATCACGTTAAAAAATTAAAAGTTTAACACTACAGGTAACAATGAAAATTAACAAATACCTCTTTAGTAAGCTTAGACATTTTATATGGAAGTAGTGAAAACAACTGCTTGTATCAGTTTTACTTACAACTTAATTATTGTTCTAAGCAAATTAATGGTTAGCATGTACATAGGGAAAGAGGTCAAAATCCTACACAAAATGTGTTTAGCACTGTTCTGCATCGAACCTATACATTGCAATATGCAGACTCAGAATTCAACCTCTGTAAATCTGCAGTAGATTTTGAGCCACGTACTGTGTTTTTCCAGCCACCAAATATTTGGTCTCAAACATACAATCATAAAGAATAATAAATATCAGCATCAAAGTCAACCCACATCAATACTGTGTTTCCAGTCTGCTCAGCAAAAGAAATCATCAATATATTATCTGCAACGAATCTGGCAGGTTTTCACAGTGATGTGTACTGTACAAGGATGATAGACTTTCTGCACACTGGATGAAAGCTTAGTGCATGCTTAGCTGGTGAAGGTTTAATATGGATTTGTATGTCTTGTGTTGTATCACTAATTATAACACACATAACCAATTAATTAAAAAAGAAAGGCTCGTAAAACAAATAACTAAAATGATAACCATTCTTTGCAAAAAAGAGGTTTTTAGACAGAATGCACAGTCACTCAAAACAGTTGGCTCAGAAGTTTCACTTCCATTATAATATTTACTTTCCAAGTTCTTTCTATAGCTGAAGAAAGAAAACATTACTACTGAGAAGCAAATATCAAGTCACATTAATTTTTTTTTTTTTTTTTTTTTTTTTTAGGATTTTTAGAAGACGTGAAGAGTGGACATACTTCTTCAGACATTACGGATGAATGCTATACTACCTGTTTGTATAATCCAAACATTAGTAAAACATGTGAACCAATGATCAGAAAGATAACTCTAAAAGAAGTGTCTCCCATTAAAAAGTTCAACTTAAAACAATCCTGTTTCATGAATGTCTGAATTAATAAGCATTGTGATCAAGATACAGTCATCGTAAGAGACTCAAACCCAAAACACAGCTCCCACCTCCCAAGTACACTATATGTAAATCATTATTTCCTGCAACATTAAATCTGAGGTGCCTGGTACATATGCTGGACTTATTTATTTAACAAAACATTCTTTTAGTAAACCAGATTTATTGCAGTTGCATACAAAAATAAATACTATGAAAATAATAAAAAAAATGACACATTTAGGCAAACAAAAATTTTAAGGTAACAATACACAATTTATTTATACATACACCTGCTTTTACTGGTATTTCGAAGTATTGTAAATACATGTGCATGTATGCATGTCTTATTTACTCATTTTAATTATTTATTTATTTAGTTAGTTATTTGTGGCTGGATTATATTTACTGGGCATACCAACCCGCAAATTGTGACAGACAGAGAAAAGCTCCAGAAAGAACATGTATCAGTTTTTATTCATTTTATGGAACAAACAATAACAATGAAAATATGCAAAGGTAGTCAAATGTATGTGCAGTCCAAGTTAAATAACATTATCTGTATATTGAAGATAATTTTGTACTCAGATAACTAGTATCTTACACAATTAGTCAATAATCCATAAAAATACACATAAAATAGGATAGTGAATTACAACTACAAACTATCAGATGAAATTAAAAAATGTAAGAAATAAACTATTAGCTTACAAGGTAATTTGCACTGCTTATATCCTGTGATTTATGAAACTGATTGCCCTGATGGAGAAAGAAAGAACTTAACTCTGGAACATATATTTGTAACAGAAAGGAACAATATGTGCCGATATTACAAAAAGGGGTGACAGCTGTAATAGTGTATACTTGTCCTTTGGAATGGATCTCACTGGCATGTTAGAGTACCAGAATTAAGGCCGCAATGGCCCCTGGCTTTGTGATCCCTTCCTATGACCCAGACAACCTGAGTTTGATTGGTGTGTCTGGAAGAGCCTGGGCAGGGGGTGGAAGTTAGTGGATTGTATCAAATTGTCCTTCTCGTAGAGAGGGACTTGGATGGGGGCGATTGCCTGGGCACACATCTGTGGCTGAACTAGAGATGGGTCCACTGTCATTAAAGTGCCAGAGCTCTGGATAAGTATTGTTCAGAGATGTGAACAGTTACACAGCAAGCCCAGTATATACCTTCCCCTGGATGCTACAAGTATGAATGGGATGAGAAAATGTGGATAAGGCATAACAAAAAGTCTTGCTTCAATGCTTGAATGATAGCACTGCAATCGACTCTGAACTATTGGGACAAATGGGCTGGAGACAGCTCTTACCTGCTGGGAAATAGTTTAAAGACAGCAAAAGATTGATGGTTGGCAGGCATTGGGGACCAAAAAGGATTATACTAAGAGCTTCCAGCAAGTTGGATTTAAGCTAGGATCTTAGAAAAAGTGATCTCTAACATACCAGCTATTTTTTAGATGTGTCTACAAAACTTGAAGGTTTTGGAAGACTGACATATTCATATGTATGAAGGATTTTCGTTCTGTTTGTGATGTATACTGTGATTATCAGTCACATCTCCACATTTCAGCAAGATTTATTTTACTGTTAGCTGACAATCTCCTAAACCCCTAAGGGTAGAAAGTGTCATGGGGCTGAGTCTCAGTTTAACAATTCGTTTAACAGAGAACAGGAGCCCTTGAAGGCATAGTGCACATACAAATAACATTTTTGCACACTAGTCTGCTGTTTATTGAAAAGCACCTTTCTCTGCAGCACTACAGGGCTCAGTAAGATATTCTGCCTGAAAAGTATACATGCTTGGGTTATCTGCTCCAATGTGCTTGTTGAAGTTACCTTCTTGTTTGTCTATATTCATCACCCAGGGCCCTGCTTGTAACAGCTCTCAAGTCCCTGCTTACACTTATCAAGGGTAGCAGAACCTGTGAGAGATTTGGGATGCATGGCTAGGCTTAAAGAGGCCCTTGTGATTGTTAGCCTAGTACTCCCCTATGAGCCCATATATGTCACTCCTGCACATTAGATTACATAGTAGTAAAATTGGGGCAAACGTTTTGGCAGTGAGTGTCGTATACATTCTGTACTATTTTTTTTCTTTTCACTTGGGTTTTGGAGGGATAATAAGGTCTCATTTCTAAGTTTACTGATCACAGCTCTGGTCTTATAAAGGATGTGTTGCAAGAAACTTAGTGCATGTTTATGAAAAAAGTAGCATGCAATTTCTTTTATTATTATTTACAAAAGAAATATGGAGAAAAGCGTATCTTGCACTCATAACATGCATTAAAACAGGGTGGTCTGAGGACTCATTGCACACCTCAAAAGAAATGTTCAGGTCTGACCACACAGTAAAAACCTCCAATGGTTTAGGTTTCTTGACTTTCTTTCATGACTGCTGAGAAAATGTCCAAAAGAGAAGACTTAGGGGCTATCCTACCTCATGTGAGCACCTCACATTTCTGATTCTCTAAACATATTTTCAGAGATGCTAAACAACTTCTTAAAATTTATGAGAAGTTGTTCTGTTGCCTTTGAAGGCTGGAGCACAGCCTAACAATGTTTTATAGATAATTATACCAGTAGCATGTCCAGAAAACAGTTTTGAAGACTCAGGAGTTCATGAACAAGATGCAAGAGCAGGTAAAAGCAACTTGATATTTTGAGTAGAGTCCTTAAAATGTTCATTGCTGAAAATACTGCCTGAACTTGAAAGATGATGGAGTAATTGAACTAGTGAGTTCATAAAAATCAAGCCTCATTCTCTTCCCACTATGGTCAGAGATGGCATATGGATTTAACTCAGCACTCCCCTATATTACCTTACTGTCTATAGAGAGTTAATGATGTCATCACCCTAAGAGTTTTTAAACAGGAAATAAATCATTGATTATACACACTGCTTAACAAATCACATACATGGATCACAAAGTAGAAAAATGCTTTAAAATATACCACACAGCATAAAAACAGCATTGCCTCTTGGAGTCTAGCAGACCCCGGATTTTGGCCTAATTGAATTATATCCTCCGGGAAGTCAAAAAAAATTCAGGAGGCATTCCCCAGACCATGTAAGAGGTTTTGGGATTGTATGACTATCCAAATTTTCTAACTGCATATCTCCCCTGCTACAGCTGATTTACTCAACAGACTCACTGCGTTCCTTGGAATTACTGTGGTCACCCAGCAAGAATACAGGACAGTTTTGGGTAAAGCAGCTATAGTAGGGGGAGGGACACCACTGTTGCCAGGATCCGAGTTGTCAGTATAACCTACACTGGAGCATCACATTCACCTTTGTCAGTGGCTAAACTGATTGAGGTTATATGACCATTCCATGATGTCATCAAAGAAAGAAATATGCAAAAACAACTGGAAAGTGTTCCTCTCCATAAAATAAATATAAAAAAGGTTACATCTTGAAAAGTGAAAAATCAAATAGCAAAATAAGTTGTCCTTGAGTGAGGCTAGCAAAAATATTTATACAAATCTGTATGAATCAGATCAACAACTGTTACTCTAAATCTAACAAAATAACAAAGATCTTGCATCTTCAATCTGGATTAAGGAAGGATCGCTGGATGGCGCAGTGATGCAGTGGTAGCATTATCACCTCACAACAAGAGGTTCTCCAGTTTGATTCTCATCTGGAATGTCTTCTGAGCACAGTTTGCATGTCCTCCCTGCGTACGTGTGAGTTTCCTCCAGGTGTTCCAGTTGCCTCTCACGTTACAAAGTCATGCCAGTAAACAAATGTTAAATAAATAAATAAAATCACTGTGAGGTCACATCCAGGAAAGATGTTTAAATTAAAATTTTTGTGACTTATTCACAACATAATTCAGTAAATTCATAAATTATATCAAGAAAGTTCTGTCAGCATTCCGACAGTGCTCACTCAAATGTCTATCACTGCAATTACTATTCTCTAGTGATCAAACTACATATACTTTCTGAAGCAATGTCTTCCCATGGAGTATATTTCACTATATATATATATACATATATATATATATATATATATATATATATATATATATATATATATATATATATATTCTGCAAGTTTTCCAATACAGTGCACTTCAGTACATACAGATCCTAAAGCAACATATTCCCATAGGTTTCACTACTGCACATATTCTTCCTGAAGCAAGATGTTCCCAAAGGTTACACTTCTGTACACATACTTCCTAAAGCAACATGTTCCCATGGAGTATACTTCACTGCATATACTTCCTGAAGCAATATGTTCCCAGGGGTACAATTCTGCACATATACTTCCTGAAACATGTTCCCATTGGGTTTTCTTTTCTTCATACACTTCTTGAAGCAATATATTCTCAAAATCAACTGAAAGACACAGCTGTTTATAATTTCTTGACTAATGCATTAAAAATGCATGTCTTACAGAAAGTGCAGGGTACAAGTTCAACGTTTTGCAGCAAAGTCACATTTCTTCATTTATTAGAAGACATGGACAAAAATATTAAAATTTTCATGTGTTTTTGGAAGGTAGGTTCTAAATCTTGAGTATCAGATAAATAATTTTATCGCCTCACATAGCCATTGAGAATGTGACATTTTAATACAAAAATCAAACCATTACAAACTGTACATAAGGAGTTTGACAAATAAGTACATAAAATGCTGTCTATAGAATGCTACCACTTGAAAATGTATATCTGCACATAAGGATTTATTTACTAGAATGCACCTCATTTAAAGAAAGGTTGTTGATTTTATTGTTTGTAATACTTTATTCTGTTTGTTAACCTGGTAAACTCACTAGCCCATTACATTACTTGGCAGTCCGGAAGTGTTGTCTGTCTAAGTGACATGCTCAGGTTGATACAAAAGACAATTAAAAATTGAAAGAATCAAACACAGAACTGAAGGACTACATTCACTAACAGATCATAGCCTTAATCCTTTTAGAGAAATTGGCATGAATATTTAAAAAATGAGCTGCTGCAACTTATCATATGCATTTAGAAAGATTCACTCCAGCAGCTACAGTTGTGTAAGTAAACTTACCATGACAGTAAATGTTCATATGATCACTGCTACAGTAGCCTTAGAAGTATGGGTGATAGCCTGCATAGGTTATAACAACCAGCCAGTTTCCAAAGCTTCAGGGGTCCTTCCATGCACCCAAATCTTTAGTTAGCTTGAACTGAGCTGACTAAAAAGACAAGTTTGGGCATCTAGCCCTTCAGAGCTTTAATTCCAATAGATAGAGGATGGCTAAGTCCTAAAAGGACATTGTTAATAAAAAAACTACATGTCCACACCCTGCTATTAAAAAAAACTATCACAAGGCAGATGGAGGGAAGGAGAGGCTACTGCAGCAGTAATCAATAGTGAGTTTATTTACACAGCTGTAATATGGTCTTCATTTTGATCACTGCTGCGGTAGCTTAAGCTATACAGAGAGATTATCATAGCTTAAAATAACTGGAAGTTGGTAGGGGAGGGGTTCTAGCAAAGCATGGTTCTAGCAAAGCATGTCCTACATCTGGAAAAGGAGTCTTTTTTGTAGTGCTTTGTAAAAATATGCATAGAGGACCAAGCCGATGCTTCTAGAATGCTTCTGAAGTCCAACCCATTTGAAAAAGCCACAGAAAAAGCCAAGGTATTGCTAAATATAAGCCTTGATCTTACCTGGAATCATTTTGTTGTGATAAGAATAACAAAAGACAATAGCCCGATACAACCATTTGGAAACAGTCTGCTTTGACACAGGTTGTCCCTTCTTACCTTCTCAAAAAATGAACAACTGATCAGAAGTTAAGAAAGATTATTTTCTGTCAAGACAGTACCTAAGTTGTCTTTGGACTAATTTTTTGGGTACAGGAAATAAAACAGGGAAATTGATAGGCTTAAAGTAAACACGGATATAGGTTCATAGGTAATTACTAGGCTAGCTGACCTCATGGGCCAATTTAACTAGCCAATTTCCCTTAGTGAAAATCAAACTCTGTACCTTTTGTTTGTGAGGTAAGCACCTTAACCATTATGCCAAGACCCAACCACTTTAGGCATAAAAGCATTTCTTGTCAAGGAAACCCTGTCTCTATATAACATAAGATAAGGTTGACTTAGAATGAGAGACTACAACTCAGATACTCTGATAGCGCAGGAATTATCAGCAAAACAGTTTCCCACATTAAGAACCTCAAGTCAGGCTGATGTGATGGTTCAAATCATGCAAGTTCCCTAACAAAAAATTAAAATCCCAAGGAGGAGTCACCACTTTGGACTCATTATATAGTACCCATTTCAAAAACAGTTTCACATGCGATTACACTGAAAGATTGGGATCCATTGACAGACATGCTGAAATGGCTGTCAAATGAACCTTGACAGAGGAGTAAGAAAGGTCATAGGGTAGTTAATCACACCAATACTGTAAAACCAGAGAAACACTAGCCTTAAATGGGTGCTGGTTGTTTTGTTGAAACAAACTAGAAAAGCTTTTCCATTTGATAATATATGATTTTCTAGTAGCAGGTTTTCTTGTTTACATTAGTATCTGCTGTGCTTCCTCAGAAAACACATGCTTAAAAATTACCACGATCCTATCATTCAGGCAACCAGTTGTAATTGTACAAAATACCCGTGATCTTCTGTAAGCAAATCTCGTTTGTGAAACTTGTGGTAATTGCAACTGGCCAATTAGAAAAGACAGTAGAACCCCTGTTGCCTGGGCCAGAAGGGAGTCACTGCTATGATCTTAGAGAATTATTTCTGAATCTTCAGAAGTTCCCTGGATATCAGTGGAAAAGGTTGAAAAGCATACAAGAGCATCCCTGTCCAAGGAAAAGAAAAGTCATCTGTCTTCCAGACATTTTTTGGTAGAGTCCTGGAATAGAATTTTGTCAGCTGTTGATAGGAGACCAAAAGGTCTACCTGAGGAATTCCCCACAAAGGTATCTAATCTTGGAAGACTCCATGATTTAGTTTGCTTTTGTGGGGTTCTGCCTTGGTCCTTTTCAGCTTGTCTGCCACATACTTTTGCTCAGACAAAATGTAAGATGTCTGCAAAATGTGATTGTGCTTTATAGCTATATCCCACGCTAACATGGCTGGTTTGAACATAGTGGAAAGATCTGGTTCTCCCTTGCTTGCTTGTTTATGCAGCAAATCACTGTGGTGTTTTCTGCAAATACTAGAAGAGGTACTGGAGACCACAAATGACACTTCTCCCCAAGCAAAGTTAGAGTCATCTGTAGTGAATGACTGTCTTGTAGCAGGAGGGGAGAACGGGAGACCGCGATTCAGAGAAATTTTATGTCTCCACCAAGAGAATTCCCTTTACAAGAATCCCAGAAATGGGATTTGAAAAGAATAAGTGCTGATGCTGAGACCAAAGAGATCTCAGATACCATTGCATCATTTATGTGTGGAGTCTTGCAAAAGGCATCATGAAGATCATGGAAGCCAGGGGACTCAAAATCCTGAAGGATTCCCTCACAGTGACAAAAGTCTCAGTGGAAAACGCCTGAAATTGCTCTAAATATAGATCCATTTTTCCTGTGAAAGAAAATCTCTTTTTGCTGAAGTGTCTCCCAGACTCCCCCAGAAACACAATCCTGTGTGATAGAGTCAAAAAAGACTTTTGAATGTTTTCTTGGAATCCCAGTCTGTGTAGGAGATCTCATATCTAGGCAAGAGATACCTGACACTTTGAAAAGAAATTCTGCAAAGATAAGCAAGTCATATAAATGTGGAAAAATGTGGCTACGTTGTGGCCTGCAATGTGTTATAAGAGGATCTAGATACTTTGTGAACACCCTTGGAGCAAAGGGCAGCCCAATGGGTAAGTCAGAGAACTGATAATGTGATCATGATGAACAAACCTTAAGAAGCACCTGAAATCTGGATGAATAGGAATGTGATGATGAGCACCTTTTACAACTGAGGCTATTAGAAAAGACAAATAAAGAAGATGATTGTGAAGTGAAAGCATTTGAACCTGTGCACTATTACAAACTGATTCAGGAAAGAAACATCCAGAACTGGACTCTATGAGTTTTCTTTTTTTGACATTAAAACATTCTTGAGTAAAGTCATTTCCCCAACTGGAAAGGAGGATCAGCATCTATTACTCCCTGAGCCAACATATGATGCAGACAGGAGGAAAGAGAAGGGTTTCACCTAGTGGATTAGGAGGAATCTCATGGCAATGAGGAATTTCGGCCCACTGCCTGTATCCTAGGTGGATCATATCCAGGGTCTATTTCTCTGAAATAATTTGTTGCCAAATACAGAAATGAACAGTCAGACTTACTGGAAAGATTAAGGAATGCTGGGGGGGGGGGGGTTTGTTTGACTGTTCATGGTTCTTGGGGGAGGGGGTCCTGCTTTCTTTTTTGAACCTCTCTGCAATTGGTTTTTAAATCTGTTTAACAGCATTCTGGTATGACTGCTTATTTTGTTCCTTGCCAAAATTGGATGAGGGAGCAAAAAAAAAAAAAAAACCCTTGGAGAATTTAGAGGAGGAGGGCTAAAAACACTGAGAGACAGATTCTCTGAATAAGCTTACCGCTCTTATCATACTTTTCACTAACCTCTGTACCAAAGGGTCCAAAAACTATCCAAAGGAAAATTCAAAACTTCATTTTTACTACCTTCTGAAAGGATCTACGAATGCAGCCAGGCAAACCTTCTGAAAACAGTACCAGTTTTAACAACCCAGGAAGCAGTATCTAAAGAGTGATAAACACACTTCAGACAATGAGCAGTGACCTGAGACCTAAAATAAGCTAAATTACACAAAGCAGATTTTCCACACAACAGGACACTGCAGTCTAAACATTTCTTATACTTTCATAATTAGTATAAACTTTAATATATGAGCCTGACAATTCAGAATTTTGAAAATCAAAGTTAAAGAAGCATACAATTTTCCCTCAAACTTATTAATAACTTTACCATCTTTATCAGAAGGAGAAGGCTTAGAATTTACAAAATGCCTGCTGGCAGCTCAATTAGCCAAAGCTATAGGTGCTGGGTCAGGTCTGAGATTAGTGTCTAAAAACCTGAAATATTCACCAACTTTGTACATTAGATCTGCTTTCTTTGGGAAAGCAGTTTGGCTGCCGGGGAAGCCACAGGTTGTGACAAACACTTCCTAAAATGCTGACAGCCCTGTGAGGACGACAACGTTTCTGGAATTCCAGTTGTAGAAAATCATGGCATTTTCTCTGGGTTTGAGAAATCTCAGTGTTTTCCCACTGAAAATAATGGTTCATACTGGAAACAGTCTCAGAGAAAGAAAATCCCTCACAGCCAGATTCAGATACCACAAATTCAGTACTGGAAACCTGAGGAGAAAAGACTGCATCTGTTCCTTCAGATTTCCCAACAGACTAGAATTATTGAACCTGTTCAGGAAAAGAGGAATTTTCTTTTCCCAGAAATTAACTTACAGAGAAGGGCCAATAGCCTGCATAAGACACTGAACCAAGCCAAACAAACTACTCCTGTACACAGAAGAGGATAAATGTGTATTTTTCTCTTTCTTTTTTACAAGAGAATTAGGATAAATAGACCCAATACTGCCACCGACAACTTGCCCAGGAATGGGGACGACATTCTGGCAAAGCAGGGCCACATTCCCTACCTCTTCTTCAATGACTGAAAACAGTGTCTCTCTTATTCTCCGTTGAGGGGACCCCAACAGCCACAGAGGACATGGTTATATCCCTGTCCATGGTGGTGGTATGGCCAACACCAGAGGGAACAAAAAAAAAGAGATGAGTAGTCATAAGGTCATAGATTCATAGCATGTTAATAGGCTAGTGGCCCTAGAGCCTTTATAAGCCTTGCCATGGCAATCCTGAGTTATCCTAATTGTCCTTGTTAGGTGAACAAAGTTCACAGAGCAAGTCTATGGTCAACATTGACTACCCTTGTCCATGAGCAACATGGGTGCCACCCCTGGGGTGAATTTGCAGTCTCCCATCTATTTGTCTAGGTTGTCCTTAAATAGGGTCAGTGAGGAGTTCTGCTTCACGTGAATTGGAAGGATATTCCAGAGGAGTGACAATCTTTGGGAGATATAGCTGCCTCTCCAGCATGTTCTGTTAATGTCACAGGCTAAGTTAAGATCCCTAGAGTGAGTGACACTTGTGCCATTTGATTTGCGTATGTGCAACATTTCCATCAGGGCAGGGTCAGTGACTGCCCTGTAGGCCAGGCACAAGTTGCCTCTCAGCAGCCTATATGATACAGAGTACAGTGACAGAGCTTTCAGTCTACCCATGTAAGTCAAGCTTGGAGGACCTGTATTTTCTTGGTGAGAAACCTCTGTGGTCTCTCTAGCTGCTGTAAGTGTCTGGTGAGGTACTTGCAGAAAGGAGCACTGTACTTTATTAAAGGTCTGATGAGAGTCGAGTACAGTGGAGTTATAACATTCTTAAACCTGGATGTGATGCCCTTACTTATGAAGTATTCAACATAGAAGGTTTCCTTACCACTGTGGAAACTTGGTGGTCGAAGTTTAGATTGCTGTCTACCTGTGTTCCTAGGTCTCATGTCACTGGGTTTGAGCTTAGGGGATGCTATCAATACTGTAATTAGCAAGGAAATCCATTTTGCCAAAAGTAATAACAATGCACTTTTTGTGTTTAGTTTTAGACAGTGGCTTTGGCACCAATCATTTGTCTGTTTTAGCCCCTCTTGCAATGTGCTAACACCATTGGAGAACTCAATGATTACACCAATTTGCAAGCATCAACTTTATTAGCCAATGGCAGTCTACTTTAGCCTGGATGTCTAAGAAATAGGTTCCAAACAGTAAAGGGCCCAGAACAGATCCTTGTGGTATGCCACTGGTGACAGGGTCAGTTGTGCAATGGGATTACTGTTGCTGTTCTCCTCTCTGCTAGAACAAAGTCAGTTCTCAGGCTATGGTTAAAGAGGATGCCAAGTGGGTCCACTAGGTCCTGTTTTAGATCGCTTAGTAAGAAGACTGAGATGTTATCTGGTCCGACTGTGGCTGTGGTTTTAGCCTTGGAGAGTACAGCTATGACCTGAACTCTGGAGATACTGGGCAGAGAACTGCAATCAGGTATGTTTTGGGGTATGGCTGGTGGCAACAGGGGCTGAAGTTTGTGTCAAATTTGTCAGCTAGCAGATTGGCAATTTCCTCCAGTGTAGTATGAGTGGAACCATTTACTAAAAGTTCAGCACATAGCTGGGCATTCCCTTTTAGATTTCAGACATAGTTAAAGAATGCCTATCCTTAGGTAGGGATGCTATTTTAGCATTGTAATTAGCTTTAAAGGACTTTACAAAATTTCCTATTTGCTTGTTCAAGCTGTGGAGGGAATTCCTCTGCTGAGTCAGTTCCCCTTATTCTTAGACATCAGTTTCTACATCTTGTTCTGTAACCTGTTTATACTTGATGTCCACCAGGATGGCTTGTTTTTTTTGGGAGGACCAGGTTTTGACCTGATCAGATAAAGCTGAGTTTATATAATTGCTAAAGTGTTTACACAGGGCATTTGTGTACACCTCTGCATAGCAGTCATTGTTGTCTGTGATTGTGGGGTTATAAAATTATTTATGCCATCACTTAGTGGTTTCAGTTTGCTTTGAGAAATTTTCTTTTCATTTTTTTGCTCCTGTAGGGGTGTCAGGTCCAACAGTTACTTCAAATGAGACAGATTTATAGTCCAACCTTACCAGGGAGGTCATCATACAAGGGGAAGTGCAGTGACTCCCCATGTTGGTGAGTACTATGTGTAGGACATTTGAGCTCGTTCTGGGGGTGCAAACGATCTGTTCCAGAGCATTTGAATTGGGAAAGACCAGGAACTTCTGGGCAAATGTATTTGTACTCATGCATGTCACCCAGTCGATGGAAAGATAATTGAAATCACCCATGACTAAGGTGTTGAGCTGTACAACAAGTGATTCAAGTAAGTCCAGGCAGGCGTTGTGTTTTTCATAGTTCATGGTGGAGGACCTATAGCTAGCAATGATGTGATAGTGTATTTTTCCAGTGGTTAATTGGACATGGAGTAGTTCAGGAAAGTTATACTGTTTGACCAATTTCGAGGTGTGCTTAGCTTTAATGAATATGGATACACCTCCAGCTTTGGTTGTTTCCCACTAATTCTGAGGCTTGAATATGTATATGCATGGCTGGTGTGCTCTCTGCAGCCACGAACCATGTCTCAGTGACTGTACAGACATCAGCATCCTCCAAGATGAGGAGTGCTTCCAGGGAGTGTAGCTTCATGTTTAGACTCCTAGCATAAACTAGCAGAACCAAGAGTTAGCCTCGAGTGGACTTTGTTACATTGGAAACGTTGTTCTTTTGACACTGCGTAAAAAAGGCACTATAGTGGAGGCAAGTGCTTTTACCAGTATCCAAAAGCCTAGAGGAGACAGGTGCAGACCAACTCTGGCAAAAGAAGTGTGGCCTATTGATCATGTCATCCCAGGCTGACAGAAAACGGATCCCCCTGAATTGACACCAAAAGCAAAGGCAATTGTTGAAGTTGGTCATTTTTTTTTTATTGTGGCATCATCTTGGGTGAAGGTAAAATGCTGCTTAGGAAGAGGGTCTTACCTGCCTGGGATAGATAATCTGATAGTCATAACAGTACTTCTTGTTGAGTGACTTGTGTGATTTGACAGATCCTGGCATCTGAGAATCAGCTGACCGTGTCCTTTTCCATGTCCAGCCTGGTGAAGGGGACATCTGTGTGTCTCACTGTGGAGTCACCTGTGACCAGGACATTAGGTTTAAAGGTATTTTGACTTAAAGGCTTATTTGCTGAGACAGTGGTGTATGTGTTATTATGTGCACTGGTTTCTATTTGCATAACAGTGTGTGAACGTTGTTTATGTTTGGGAGGTCTCTGATCTTTTGGTAGACTTCTAGTGAATACTTCAGTGTATCTGGGTTTATGCGCCATGTCTTTATTTAGTGTGAGAGGTTAAGTGTGTGTACTGACAACCTGTTTGGTAGATGCTTTGCTGTTACGTGAGAGAAATGATTCCAATTTCATAGTGTACTTACATCTCTCCCACAGGGTATTTGCTTGTTTTAGGAGTAAGTGGATGTCAGTATATATGATGCAATTACTACATTGCCTCAGGATTTCCATGTTATTCAGCCTGGCTGGAGAAATGATGGGAAACTGCCAGTCCATTATAGCAGGTTTTTACAGTATGTGCTACTAGGGAAGGGAGTGGGCTAGTTTGACCAAGTTTTGCACAAGGACTAACAAGGGTTTTTCTATTGAAGGCTGTGGGTGATATGTGGCAACGCTGGTCAGTGGCCAATTGAGTTACTTGTAGGGCAGCAGAGAAGCTTGGGAGGGTTGCACTGACAAATGTCTATGGAAAAATTGGGTTTCAAGGTGTTTGCATCTATACAGCGCACCTCTAACCCCCATTGTGTGGTACGCAGAAACATGCAAATGCAAGGCTTGAATAAAGGTGAAATTAAACACTTTTAAGCAAATCTACCAAAAGGAAGGCACATAATGAACCTTCCTCCAGCAATCTCCAGCTCAGACAAGGCTAGATTTATTTTATTTTACATGTGTTGACTGGGCTAGTCCAACTGGATATATATCCATTTTCAGCAGAGGCCCAGGGAGAAAAGCTCCACATGCAAACATTAGTAAGAACAGGTACAAATTAAGCATATATAATAGTATATCCATCAAAACACATTAGATATTAACTACAAAAACAGAAGAAAAGAAATAAAAGATGTGTTTTGGTAAGATTTTCTTAAAGCAGAAAACTTGAGAGTACCTAGATACTCAAGGAAAGCTAGTCAGGGTTGCTACAGGGGCAGAGCCAGTGGGTTTTGAGGTGTGTTTTGAGTTGGGATTTAAAGCAGGGAAGAGAAGGGATTGCCGTGAGATTGTGTGGAAGAGTGTTCCAAGTTTTTCCTACTGTGTTGGAGAACAAGGATTTTCCGGCTGTGTTATTGGGTTTACTAGTGGATATAAGTAGTTTGTCGGTGGAACAAAGGCTTTTAAGATTATAGTAAGGCATGATAAGGGAAGTGGGTATGGGAGTGTTTGTGGGTTTGTAAAGGATTTTTGGGCTAAGGAGAGCTGGTGAAATAGAATTAGGTTTTGTAGTTCAAGCCATCCTGGTTGCCTTAAGTTTTGGCAGTGATGAGTTCTAAAAGTAGTCAGTGGCAAATCTGGCAATATTGTTGTAAGCAACAGACAATTTGCTGAGATTAGTTTTGGACAAAGAAGTGCAGATAGGGGAGGCATACAGGAGGGTGGAAATAAGATGAGAATGAGCAATGGAAGTTCTGGCAAGTGGAGTAAGGAACAATTTAATTCTACAGAGGGAGCCTAGTTTTCTGTTAACTAATTTTATAGTATTGTTAACGTGTATGTCAAAGGTCAGGTTGTTGTCTATCTCAAATCCGAAGAGTCTGGTAGTTGGATCGGGTGATATGTTGGTGCCATTATTTGACATGACACAGAAGTTCAGTGGAGATGATTTTTGGGTTGGTGAAAAAAGTAATACTTTGTCTTTTTTGGGGTTCAAAATTAAGCATCATTTTAGGAACCACATCTCTATGGTTTTGAAAGTCTGTTGGGTGAGAAAGTGCAGATCAGAGGGGGATGAGGCAGAACAGATTAAAGTAGAATCATCTGCATATTGTGTACAGGTGGCAGGAGAAATATGAGTATGAAGATCATTAATGAAAACTGAAAACAGGAGAGGGCCAAGTATTGAACCTTGGGGGACTCCTAGAGTAATGGAGAGGGGGTTGGATAAGTTATTGTGCCAATGCACAGCCTGTTGTCTGTTGTGCAGATAAGAGTGGAACCACTTAATTGAACTTGCGTCTAGCGCAAATGATTTAAGTAAGTTTAACGGGTTCAGGCGCCTAGGCAGTGAGACATTTCCCTGCGATACATTTTGGCTGGGGACATATGGCTGAAGTGACATTCAGCTGCAGAGAAATATGTCTGTTTGTTTTCCCCCTGTGAATTTGGTTAATGAAGTTGTAGGTATGACAACACATTCTTCTCTTTGCCCACAGGGAATTTGCAAACAGCCATATTTCTCTGCAGCTGAATGTCATTTCAGCCATGTGTCCCCAGCCAAAATATATCGCAGGGAAATGTCTCGCTGCCTAGGCACCTGAACCCAAGTTTAACAGTATCTCATGATTGACCATATCAAAGGCTTTGGATAGATCAATAAATAGAGCAGAGGTAAGGATATTATTGTTCCTATTTTTATTGATGCAGTCTGTGAAGGAGAGGAAGGCAGAGATGGTGCTATGGTAGGGTCTGAAGCCATGTTGACAGTTAGCTAGCAGATTGTTAGTTAACAGGTGATTCAGAAGTTGCTTCTGGACAAATTTTTCCATGATTTTAGCAAGAGGAGAGAGCAAGGCTATGGGTCAGTAGTTAGAGAGTTCGGTAGAGTTTCCACCTTTATGAAGGAGAATAATATGAGATGTTTTCCAGAGTGAAGGAATGTAGCCTTCTTCAATGGTTCTGTTAATCAGGATGGTGATGGGATAGGTTAAAGCATTAGCAGCAACTTTTAGATAAAGAGCAGGTAGAAGGTCAGCTGATGGACAGGGTGGCTTAAGTTTATGTAGAAGAGAAGAGATGAGTGAAGAGGGTACAGGTTGTAGTTGAAATGTGGGAATAGAAGTGTTAGAGGAGGTGGAAAGACAGGAGATATCAGGGGAGAGTTGATTAGAAAGACACTGGACAGTTTCAGTAAAGAAGGTATTGAAGGCATTAGCAGTCTGTTTGGGGTTATCTTGGGAGGTGCCTGATGGGCTTGGAGTGTCTGAGTGGCCAGGCTTTAAGAGACTATTTATTCCTGCCCAGAACTTTTGTGGGTTACGTAGGTTAGCTTGTTGCAAATGGCAGTAGTAGTTTCTTTTATCAAGAAGTACTGCTTTTTTTGTAATGTTTCTTATTTGTCTAAAGTTGAGTTGGTCAGTGGGATCTTTAGTACGGTGGTATTTGGACCAAAGTTTATTTTTCAGAATAATCTTTTGCCTTGTGTCCTTTGTTAGCCAAGGGGTGGCTTTTGAGCAAAGTCTGATGGATCTTGTGGGAGCATGTGAGTCAAGAATAGATAAGAATTTAGAGTTAAAATAAGCCACGGCATCTTCCAGCGGTAGGTGTTTAAGAAGAGACCAATTGCAAGACCTAAGTTCAGCTTCAAAGGTGTCAGGGTTAAAGTTTTGTTTGTTCTAACCACTTTGTATTTAGTTAAATTGGGGGTATCAGTTTTATATCTAACTAAGCAAGTAAGAGCATGGTCACTTATATCCTCAGGCAGCGTACCTACTGTACATGTTTTGTGATGGCTATTTATCAAGATGCAGTCTAAAATGCTTTCTTTGTTGCTAGGTTTATTTGTTCTGGTGAGGGAAAGAATGGTTTGTGAAAAAACATGAAGATTTAAGAGGGTGGAAGGGTCAGCTGAAGAGCAGGTATTCCAGTTCATATTGTCATGCCCAAGGACTATGGTTTCTTATGGGAAGTGAATGGCCAGCCAGCTAAGGATTTCTTCTAAGGTACTGATGTTATTGCCTGGGAGAAGGTAGATACAGATTATAGAGATGGATTTGTAAATATTAAGCTGGAGTTTGGATATAAGGATTTTGGCCTTACTTTCAAAGGGAGGCTTATCCTGTAAGGCAGTGATTTGCATCCCTGATTTGTAAAGGATTGCTATTCCACCACCCTTTTTTACTTTACGGTCTAGTTGATGGATGTTGTAGTCAGGGGGGAATAATCTCCTTGTCCTGAATTACTGGTTTAAGCCAGGTTTCAGACAGACAAAAGATGTCGAATGAGTGTACGTCAAGAAGAGCATGAAAGGGGGCAATTTTATTTTTAATACTATGGATTGTAAGGTGAGCTATGGTGAGGGGGTTTGGTTAGTATATTTGAGTTAGAGGGAAGAGTGCAAAGAGGGCTTCTAGTTGAAGTGTTGCTTGGGCCTGGGTTGGGTTGAATGTCACCTGCTAGAAGGGAGAGGATTAATCATTTTAACCAGTTAGAGGGTTTTGAGAAAATGAGTAGGGACTTTCTGTCTTTATGATAGAAGTAGGTAATGTGAACCTTTCTATGAAATGTTGTAGGAAGGTAGCTGGGAGAAAATATGAAGTTATAACAGTGATGAGATGAATTTATGGAAGGTAAAATAATATGTCTGGAGAAATTATTAGATTCTGTGAGGCTACGATGTTCATAGGATGTTAGAAAGTAGGGTACAATAAGGAAAGGGAAAATTGAGAATGTGAGAAGTTGTTTTGAATGTGTCGAGGTTACTAGAGTAGGCATAGTGACAGGGGAGTTGCAAGGAAATAATTTGGGAAGAGGAAGAAGAAATAATGACAGGATGAGATGGATGATATTTGTGAATAAGTGTGGCAGGTTGATGGTGATAAGTAGCCCAGGACGGGAGGGTGAAAGAGTGATTGGAGGAAACAAAAGTAGGGGGGACTGGTTAAGGAAGTGTAAGTTTAGGACCCTTGGGGTGGGTGGGAATTGGGGGTAGGGTAGGGAGTGGAGTGAGCCCGCAGGGCGAACGGAGCAGGTTAAGACAAAAGGAAGGAAGACAGTCAGAAAACAATCAGAAAAATCAGCTAATCTAAGGTAAGTAAAGGTGGGTGAAAGGAGTGATAAAAGGGTTAGGCTATGGTTAAACTGAGAATTTAATAAAAGATATATGTGGGGGATAAAAGGAAAGGTTCAGAAGCAATATTACAAACAGCAGGATAAATATGTAAGATTAATGCAGTGGGGAGAGAGAGAGAGATTCAGGTAGAATATTGTTGCAAGGTTAGGGTGCCATCTAGTGGACAAAAAAATACAGAAGAAAGTAGTTTGCAGGGAAGAGCTGGGATGAGAAAAACAAAGAAAATAAAAATAAGTCTCTGGGGATTCTTTCAAGAGGGCACGGATATTATGTGGTAGGCAGGCCAGAAAGGGAGAGGTAGCAACTAGTAGTTGGGAGAGTGGGGGTGAGGCTGCTATGTGTCCAGGCTGAACTAGCGACATTGGAGGTGAGGTTAAGTACAACAGTTATAAAAAAATCAACTATAAAGCTAGACGAGGGAACACATACTTTCTAGATTCATTTTAAATACAGGGTTCAGAGTTGGGAAGCCAGAAATTCTTTGAGAAAAACAGGGGAAGAGGAAGTGGAAGATCCTTTATATAGGTTCTTGTTCGCCAGGAGAGCTTCTGTAGATCCAGGGAGTAGGGTTCAGCTAAATACCTGGAAGTAATAGAAAGGGTTGAGAGAAGAATGAGATAGGATGACAATTTTTAAAGTATAAGGACATGTTAAGCTAATTAGTTATGCTAATAAACTTTAACAAACTCTAAAAATTATGTCTTACATGAGTATTCTAAACATTGCAGATAGGGAAATGCAGGCAAAGTGTAGAGCTATTAACCAACAATTACATTAAACACATTCCATAATGATCAAAACAAGACATTCAAAAACCAGAGGCAGTAGTTAACAGAAAATGCATGAAACAAACTATTCAGTGCAGGAGATGAAAAACTGAAATGGATACTGTAAAATGCACAAAAAGTGAAAATCAAAATGGCATATTGCATATAGAAACATGCAGAGACGCTACTTGTATTTCTGCTTACATGTGAGCCTTCTGGTATTAGAGTGTAGGGTACAGAGAAAACAATGTCTTTTCCATGTCAGATCGGGAGTAATATTCTCTTTCCAAAGCCTTGTCCGTACAGGGTTTCATGCACTTTGCATTTGTATTGTTTTGATTTTATTGCTTTTTATTTGTGTGATACAACTCACTAGTAGGAATGGAGGGAACAGAGTGCTGGAAAAAACGGGTGTAGCAGAGTAGTATGAAGTAGTACGAACTAACTAAATCCAGGAAAATGTGGATATTGGTGCAAACCACTCAAGATGCAACTCTAGACATGCTTCTAAGGCAAGCATGCTATGTAAAAATAAGAGGTTTTGGGGAAGGTCAAAACCATAAATAAAAAAGCTAATCTGCTTATAGTGGTAAAAAATACAGCGGTGCAGAGCTTAAATTCAGGTGCGTGCAGACCTAACATAACTCAGTAGTAAATACTGCACACAAAGTGGTCCAGTAACAAACTATAAGTAGTTAATGAAAACAGAAAAAAAGGCGTGATTCTAATAGCAGCAACTGTAAGGTGACCACTGCGATTTCACAAGTAACGCAGTATCATAGCTTTACTAGCTACTGAAATGTGGAAAAAAAAATCCACATTCTTCTGCCACAAGGGTGCAGGGGAGCCTTGGTCACAGCAGTCACCCACCTGTAGTTGTGACAAATTACTGACCTCTGTGATAGCAAAGGCTGCTTAGTTAACTTTTACTTTTTGTGTCTGGAAGTAGGTCCCAATGAGGGTCTGGCAATTAGTAGTTTGTTCCATGGTTAAGTCAAAAATGGTCCTTATTTTATAGGTTCATAGGCATATACTAGGCTAATTTACAAGCCTAGCACAAAGGATTACCCTGGCATTGTGTCGCCCGACCTTAGTTCCCAATGTCTCTGTCGAGTAGAGCCACTGGAGTGATCCCCAGGGTGAATTTTATATTTCCCATCCACTCATCAAGATTTCTCTTGAAGAGGGCCAGTGAGGTGCTCTGTTTGACATGTATGAAAAGTCTATTCCATAGCATGGGCAGTCTCTAGGTTATGAACCTGTCCCTTTAGCATGTTGATTGTGGAAATGAGATTGAGGTCTCTGGAGCATGTGGTGTGGAGGGATTGGGATTTTTTTAGCTGTAGCATTTCTAACAGAGCTGGGTCAGGCATGGCTTTGTAAGTCAAGCAGGGATCGCCTCTAAGTAGGTGATATGAGACAGAGAATAGTGGTTTTTTGAATCTGCCCATAAAGGACAAGTGTTTAAGGCCTAAGATCCTCTTAGTGAGGTACTTTTACTGCCTCTCCAGTTGTTGTAAGTGTCTAGTGAGGTACATGCCAAATGGGGCATTGCACACGATGATTGGCCTAATGAGGGAAGAGGAGAGGGAGACAATGATCTCTTTCTTCCTGGATACAAAACCCTTAGTAATGAGATGTGCCACATAGAAGGACTTTCTGACCACAGAGTCAATATGGTGTTCAAAAGAGTGGTTGCTATCAACCTGTGCTCCCAGATCTCTTATAATGCCTTCTGTGTTCAGTGGACTACCATTGATGTGGTAATTCATGGGAACTGTGTTTTTCCCAAAGGGGATGATGACACATTTTTTGGCATTGAGCTTTGGCCATGGTTCTGACACCAGTCATTGGTCTCAGTGAGGCCTTTCTGTAGGATGTCAACATCACTTGGGGAGCTAATAATAGCTCCCAACTCGCAATCTTCTATGAACTTTGTCAGCCAGAGTCCCTTTGTGTTGGCCTGGACTTCAGAGAAGTAGATACCAAACAGGACAGGACCCAGGACTGAACTTTGTGGGACTCCACTCATGACTGGTCGGTAATCTGACTTGGAGTCAGCTACTTTCACACTGTGTGTTCTATCTGTGAGCCAGTTTGCAACCCACACAGTGATGTAGGGGTTGATGCCTAACTTAGTGAGTTTTTCTATGATTCCTGAGGGGGGAATGGTATCAAATGCCTTGGCCAGATCAAGGTAGGCTGTATGAACCACCTTGCCTTCATCCACAGCTCTGGTGACAGACTCAAAGAAGCTGACTAAGTTGAACAGGCATGATCTACCTTTCACAAAATCAAATTGTGTGGGATCCAAAGTTTGGAGATTCCCTATATCCTTGTTTATTAGGTCCATGATGATGCATTCCAAAGCTTTGCATATCAGACTCGTCAGGCTAATGGGATGATAGTTCTCTGGCTCTGTAGTCTCTCCTCCTTTTTGGAGAGGGATGACTGTAGCAGTGCACCATTTGGTAGGGAAAAAGCCTGAGGTGAGGCTGTGCTTGAACAGGGCACACAGATGAGGTGCCAGTTCACTCAGTAATTCATATAGAACACAGCCAGGGATATTGTCAGGTCCCATAGAAGCTGTATTCCTGGCCTTGGACAGTACTGTTTTAACCTGTGCAGCAGTAATACTGGGTGCCTGGCAATCTACTGGTATTGCAATTGGTCCTTTTGGGGGGGTAAAGTTGGCACTGAATCTGTCAGCCAGTATATTGGCAAGATCTGTTAGCTACCGTTGTGCAGTAGCTCAAAGGAAATCTTGGTATTGCTGTGAAGATTCTTTACATAACTATAGAACTATAGAAGGCCTTGAGGTTGTCTTTACTATCTGCTGCAATTCTATTTTCATAGCTAGGTTTAGAGGATTTGATGAGGGATCTCAACTTTTTGTTGAGGCTGATAAGGGAGTTTTTCCACTCTTGAGACTTCACCTTATTCTGCATCAGTTTCCTCCTTCTGTTGTAGAGTTTGTTTATGGCAAGGGACCACCAGATTGACTTCCATTTTTTGGAGGAGAGCGTCTTGGTCCTATTGGGTATGGCGAGATCCATGAATTTGTGTATAAGGTCATATAGTGCACTGGTGTATGATTCGGCAGTTATGCAACTACTCTCCATTTGCATGGGTGCTGTGAAGTTAGCCACCTCTGTTTTTAGAAGCCCAAAGTTAGCTTTGCGGATGTTTTTCATGGTGGTTAACTTTGCGGGGGGCTGGGATGTGGATTTCCAAGGTGATTAGCTTGTTGTCAGCTCTAACCAGGGAGGAAAAAAGGAAAGTAGCAAAAAGTAACATTTATTTCACACAAAAAAACACAACAAAATGCATTTTAAACACTAACTGGATCCCCAAGAAGTAAACAGAAAAAAAAAAACAGTTATTCCACAGAGAAAGTAGTATTAAACAACTTTTAACAATGTTTTACCACAAAAGTAAAAAAAAAAACGTGTGCTCCTGTTTAAAAGTACATAACAGTGAAGAGAAAGTCAAGAAAATGCTTTTTCTTTGCTTAAAAGTAGTTGTTTCTGACAAAATGTTAGTTTAAACTACTTTAAAAGTAATGGGGAAGCCTTTTTCCTCAAAATGGAACTCATCTGTCCGTCAATGGATCAGTCTTAGCCGACCATCAATCCTTCGAAGCCTGCAGAGGGCAGTTCTTCCCAGCGACAGAAAAACTCTTAAGGGATTTGCACCCAAACCTGTTTTTTAATTAGCTCAGCTTGAGCTGACTAATGGTTTGGGCATGTGAAAGGTGCCATGAAGCTTCGGAAGCAGGCCAACTGTCATATCCTATGCAGGATATAACCCATACAGCTTAGGTTACTGCAACAGTGATCAATATGAAGGGCATTCTATGTTATTTTCTGTTCAAACTAAGGCTTAGAATGTTCTGTTTACTTCCTAAAAGACTGTTTTGAGTTCTGGAATACATTGTTTTACTTTTTATCTCTGTGTACAGTTGAGTTACTTCAGGCTGTATTCTGTCTCCACAGGAATATTAAAATAACAGACACATCCCAAAGGAAGGCTATCAAAAGGAAAGGAAAAGCACAACAATCTGAGAAGGATGGACTTTTAGAGTTTACATTGCACTGAAGAAAGGACAAAGGAGTGAGATATACAACAAATGATTAAATTACTCAGTGGAAAAAAAAACAAAAGGTTCATGTCTTCCACAAAAATAAACATGAAGAAGAAAGAAGAATAACAGTCACTTCTCTCTTAGCTTCCCTTCATACCTTTAGATCCACAGCAACATATCACTGTGATGTAATATAAGCACTATTGTACCAGTATTATGTATACCTTACTTATTCATCACAGATGGTCAATTTCATTAGTAACTGTTTAAACTGAGCAAACGATAAGAAGGTCAGGTGTTTTCATCCACAGACAGGATCAATTTCCTCACAGCAGTTATGGCTACTTCTCTGTATCCTTTGAATGTCTGACTGTGATAAAAAATAATGACCAAGTAAGATATTTCAACTTTGTTCAACAAAAACAGAAGATACAGACTAAAGTACTGAGCCCCAGAAGTTATAGTTATTTTGTCCATAGACAGTATGCATTTCAGATTTCTGGCACTTATAAAAACAAATAAATAAAATATGGGCAACATAACAATATATTCGAACAGCTCTTAACCTATTATCACAAGAATCTGGGACAAAGCCAAAAATAATGGGGGAACAAAGGTCCAAATTCAGTGAGAGATTTTTAAATATTGCTTATACATTTAGAAATTTGCTTGAATAACAGATTTTATTTTTTCTGAGGGATAGAAATTCTGAAATTTGAATTTATGTCAGTATTTAGGGACTACATTCCTCAATGATTTGCCAGAAAATTACATATTTAAAAGAATTAACAAAAATATGATGTAAAATCAATGACATTATGTGAAACTAGGGACAAATGAGAGGTATCCTTGCAAAGCCCACTGTTCATAATATCTGAGTGTTGTGTGCCAGATTTAAAAAAAAATCAATTCCTTTTACAAGCCACTCTTTTCTGCTTGAGCTGTATCCAGATTACATCATTCACTTAAAGATCCCCATGATGCACTGCCAACACTCTTCTGACACTATTTATAGTGTCACTTTGGCCATTCTCCTCCAGTGTCCAAAGCATCTGAACTTCCAGCTTGGTCCCACCCGCAATGATCTAGGAATGAATCACAGGACCTTTCAGGCTTTTCAAAACAGCATGACTATATTTTATTGATTTAAGTTATCATATTTTTCAAGAAGTTTTGACCCCTAAATGTGAGAGATAGTAAATAAGGCATTAAAATTAATATTTAAATAAGGGATAAAAAAACATGTATTTAAAGCAGAGCAAAGTGGATTTTTTGAACACTGAGCTCAAATGATAATCTACTTGTAAATATATAGATATAGATATAAATATAGATATAGATATATTACTTGCAAAAGACCCATATGTCTGACCAACCTAATATGCAAAGCCATAGAAAGACTTATCATAGAACTAATCAATAAGGACATAGGGAACCTCCAAATACTGAACCCATCTCAATTTGGATTCTTTAAAGGCAAGTCATGTTTACTTAATCTGGTGGACTTTTTTGAAAAGGTCACTAAAGCAAAGGATGAGGGTAAAATGGTACACAATGCATACCTTGACTTGAGTAAAGCTTTTGACACAATCCCACACTCATGCATAGTAGAAAAGCTAAATAAGCTTGAATTAATCCCTGTGTCACATGCTGGATTGCCAACTGCAATACAGATAAGATGCAGGAAATCAAAACGGGAAGTACCTCCATGAAGAGACTAGTCATCAGTGGAGTCCCCCAGGGTACTGTCTTGGGACCTTTCCTGTTTGGCATCTGCTTCTCTGAAGTGAAAGCCAATAAGAAGCATATGGCAGACTACATTTGCAGATGACTGCAAGGTAGGAGCAATTATTGAATCCCCAAATGACTTAGCTTTCCTGTACAAAGGTTTGTCTCAAATGAACAACTGGTGCCAAAATCATAGACTAAAGATTAAATGTCATCAAACTGCCTAAATCATGGTCTAAAGATTAAATGCCATCAAATTGCCTACTGTATCCTTTGGGACATCACCTACCCTAGGGAATTACCATATTTCCCATACACTCCTAAAAGCTGAAAACAAACTCACACAGAAAAAAATAAAACACCTAGAGTCTACCGGGTAAAAAAAATCCTTTACTGGTGTATCCTAGTACCTCGGCTACAAAGCCTTCAAGGGATAAACGACACCAGAAAAACATTCAATATATCTCATTTCAATCAACAGTTAATTATGATAACACCCATTTTAAGTAATATATCTATTACAAATGCAAGCAAATTAAAGTGATACATCCACTTTTACTTGAACTACCCCAATATTCCACGTTTCCCATGTTTGAAAACAGTACGTTAAACATTATGCATTTAATTTCTATACATTCAAATTACTACACATTCAAGTTAACCTCCAGGTGAAGTCCCGAAGGAAATAATGTATTAAAATTAATGATGAACCTGGATTCTAAAGCCAATAATCTTTCCCTAAATAACTCCCCATGTTGGTATGTAGACTTAGCTAGAACACTGAAAAATAAGGAAGAATCAGATACCCCATGGTTGGAACAAAAACGTCTGGAGACTGGACTATCTAATCTCATATGCCTGATGTCCCCTAAATGTCCCAAAATATGTATCTTCACTTGTCTTTTAGTCTGTCCGATATACAACTTATTCACCAAACACCCACATCCCATAATATAAACAACTCTACTAGAATGACAAGTAAAACTTTGCCTAGCATTGCATACTCTGACATTAATCTTGTTGCAATGTAAATTTCTTACTCTAAGACAGACTTTACATTTGTAACAAGGGAAACATCCCAGCTGGCAGTCAATCCCCACTTTACAATTTTTCCTGTTGGACAACTCCTTCTGATTCAAAAACCTCTTATATGAAAAAATAATATTTCTGGAAACACACCTTTATTCATGTCTCCCTGTGCAACTATGGGCCAAAATTTCCTAACTAAATTCTTCAATACTTCAGAAAAGGGTGAAAACCTACTAATAAAAAACAATCTATCTACTTCCCCAGTGGGGACCTGAACCTCCCCATATCTTTTGAAGGTGATATGGCCCCTTTGACAGTTGCCTAAAACTTTGTCTTCTGTCTTAGCTAATACATTGGCTTGATAACCCCTCGATATCAGTTTGTTTTTTACTGTGGCAAACTCCTTGCCAACCAAACTTTTATCAGATGTATTGTTGAAAATGCATTTGCATTCCCCATACGGTAGTGAGCCCAATAAATAGTGGGGGAGGGGGTGCATGCTAGAGGCCAATAAAAAATTGTTGGCCGCAGTTTCTTTATGGTAGGGTCTAAACTGAACAACTTTATCCTGACCCACATAAAGCTCCAAGTCTAAGAACTGTATCTTCTCTCTATTAGTCGTGAAAGTAAATGACAGCCCAAAATTATTCCCTTCCAAATTCATCATGAATTCCTTGAAAAGTCCCATTTCTCCTTTGCATACAAAAATTAAATTATCTATGTGCCTTTTATAGATGATTGCACAATTGGAAAAAAAATCTGTTGTTATAAATGAATACATTTTCAAAGAAATTCATGAAAATGATAGCATAGGAAATTGCAAATGAGACACCCATAGTGTAAAAATAACTCATCCTCAAACTCAAAAAAAAAAAAAAGTGTCAAGCTAAACTCCAAAAGTTGTAAAATATAACTAGTTCTAGGACCCTCACCCAACATTCTAGCTACAGCTTCCCCTAATGAATGGCTAATGCTGGTGTACAATGTCTTGACATCCACACATTCCCAGTAAAAATCCTGCTCCCAAGACATCCCCCCTATCAACTCACAAAAATCCTGGATGTTCCTGATATGTGAAGGCACCCTCGAGACATAATTTTTCAACTGTTCATCCAAAAAAATTCCTACATTTTGTAAATAACTCCCCCACTCCTGAGACTATTGGTCTTCCCGGTGGGTCCACTAAGCTTTTATGGATTTTGGGAATAGTGAAAAATCTAGCTCTTTTAGGGCTCTTAATAAACAATTTCCTGACATCCCTCATATTAAAGAAACCAAGCCTTTCTCCTCTCTCTAACATTTCCAACAATAGGGAGTTAAACCTAACTACTGGGTCATGATCTAACATCAAATAAACATTTTCATCATGTAATAATTTATGAGCCATCTTGAGATACTTTTCTTTAGATAAAATGACCCCATTATCCCCTTTGTCTGACTGAGTGAAAACCCAGGATCTCACTGCTATTTCTTAAAGTTTGCAGTGTTAACCACTTTTCCTTAGTTAAACTGAACATTTTCTGCTTTTTCAAAAAAACGTCATATTCACACTCAATTTCTCTGCATAATGTTTTTTCAAAAACATTTATAGCAATGGTATTCCTAGGGGGAACAAAACTACTAACATAAGACACAGTTGGAACTTTTCATTTCCCGTACCCAGTGATAAACCCCCCTCCTCCATTACCATTGTCATTCACATGTTTATCTTCAAGCACATGTTCTTCCCTGAAATTGTCTAAAAGCTGACCCAGATGTTTGAGATTTGGAAACTTATGGAAATGTATGTGGGCGGTGACCTAACTTTTGACCAGTATGTGTCCATGTTGAAAGCCCTTCTATATTGCACAAGTTATAAACAAAGAGATTATGTCTAGCGCTAGGGATGTCATTGCCCCCTTTACTCAGCCCTCCTTAGGCCATTCTTTGAAAATAATGCCCCCTTTGGAATTTATCTGTCCAGTAAAATGCATCAACTGGAACACCTGCAGAGATACCTTAGTAAAAGGAAAGAGGGCCTAAACAACATTTGCTACATGGACCAACTCAGAACCCTGTCACTATACTTGGTATCCTACAGACTACTAAGAGGTGGCCTGTGTCTGGTATACAAGACATCCTCTGACCCAATATGGATGGATTTGCTACACATCCACAAGTCAAATAGCATCAGAAAGGGGACGGATGTCATGCTGCCACCCCAGCTATCTGGAATTTTATAAATAATTCTATGTCATTTGTGAATATTGATATAATTTATACAGAACTGTATGCTATGTATTGATCTAAGATGTGTCCAGAGTGTACCCTACTGGAAAAGAACAGAAATATATATAAACTATATACCTGTGCAAATGTATGTTTTAATAGTAGAAACTGGAACATACAAAACTAACTTGCAAAACCTCAAGAAAATAAGTTGAAATTAGACTGCTTTACGATTGTGCTATAAAAGTTAGTTTCAATGTAGCAAGGAGACAGGATGTCTAGAACTAGGATGCCTTCTGCGTTGTTTTGAAAGTGTTTTATGACTTTCAGTTCAGAGCAAACATCTGAGAGATGTATTTTTAACACAGAGATGTGAAATTCTGTTGGTTTCTGGTTTAGCTTGGGAACTAAAGTCAGGTGACAAAAAGTGATGTCATCCTAACTAACTCAGCAGTAAAATGTGATATTAATTTTATGAACTCTCTAAGAAAGAGACTGGGCATTTTGTATTTTGTCTTGGACCTAGCAAGAACATCCATTCATCATCACCATCTGCACTTGCCTTGCTAATAGGGTACAGTGTAACTAGGGTACAGTGATTTATTTTAGATATAGTTAGGAATATAGTAAAGATTAGTTTAGATGTTTTCTGCATTTATTTGAGACTGTCCTACAATGTTGTTTTAAACTATTTCCTGTTATTTTGAACTCTGAAGCAACTGTTTGTTCTTTGAGTATTGTCTTATTCTTTTTTATTTATTATTAAATATATTTAAATCTATCTTTGTGGCTGATAATTGTGAGACATATTTAAGCTCTCAGAGTACTTGCATGCATCTTTGGTGACACTGTACAGGTCACTCCAATAGCCCGGCACTTGGCCAAAACTACCATTTGGATTAATAGTAACATTACACAGTAGGATTGGACACTCTTTGTTAGGGCCTAGAGTAGCAGATAGAATTCTAGGGATGTAAACCTTTTCTGCAACATCAAAAAATGGTTTGGAGGGGCAGGTACATCTATCAGAGAATACCGCTGCTCTCAAACAGACTCCCCATCCACATAAAACAAAGGTCATCCCCATCTATATTCAAGTACATCTTGGATCTCTGGATGAGAAACAGAAAATGTACCCCATAAATTCTCACTGTACTATTAATGGACACAGAAAGCTCCTAAATGCTACATCCCATGCATGGTCCCATCAAATTGTCTATGGTATGTTCCCAGTTATTCTCACTAGAGGTAATACATAACTATCAACCATAGGATGGGTAAATCCAATCTCACTTCAAATGGGATAGGTTAATTCAAGCACCAAAAGGGAAACTGACTAGTTTTACAATGGTCCACAAGGGGAGCTAGCCTAGTACCTACTTATATACTTACCTATATATATATATATATATATATATATATATATATATATATATGTGTGTGTGTGTGTGTGTGTGTGTGTGTGTGTGTGTGTGTGTGTGTATATCCAAATGAACAATAGGAGACCAGAACTCAAAAGTAATTTAATTTATTAACATCACGGTGACAAACTCTGACCAACCAACAACAAATCCAGGAATCAGGCTTTCACCCAAAAGGCTATGTCAAACCACATGTATTCTGTCCTAGTATGTTAATAGCCCTCATTTTCTTACCTCTTTCTCCCTCGTGTATCAGTGAGTTAAAGAATTCAAGACACTCAGCCAGCATTGCTATATTCTATAACTGCAGTGTAGTAGCACTTTCAGAAATTTTGTAGAAAACTAACTTTAAGAAGTTTAAGTCAATACTAGTTATGACAGTAAAGGAATGAGAAACATATCTGCACTTTTACAGCAGTGAGTAACAAGGACAAGCAGTATATGCATAAACAAATAGAAATACTAACACAGGCCCATTTTTACCATTAAAATTTGTGTTGCTTGCAAGAAGTAAAGGCATTTAATAAATTGCAGCTATAATTATAACATTTCAGAGTTCAGGAACTGTTAGAAAACTAGCTTTTTATTTACCAGCTTCAGAATGTAATTTAAAGTGGCCAGCCCAATAATAGATAGCCAGTAAATAAAAAAGTGCCAGCAAGTTTGTTCAATCACTAGATAATATCACCATCCTTTCGTTCTGTCAATCAAATAGCCATCACCAAACTGAAGAGTTCCTCGATCGTGACCATGGCTGTTACTTTTACATTACAAAAAGCCCTCAGCTAGGCTGCAGATATAAATACCTTAAAAAATAAACATTGTTCTGCAGCATTCCTTAAAATCAGAAACGTATAGTATTATATAACATTTTATTACAGTTATCTGTAGACTAGCACATTTAAGTTCTGTACTTCTATTTTCCTTGCCATCAGGTAACTGTTTTCCATCTTCCCAGGCAGTTAAACAAATAATTTTTACCTTGTGAGAATGATCTGCTCTCCAACTGAAGGTAGAATACATTGTATTAGGAAATGCAGCAGAATTTTGGCTTTGGGCATTTGGTGTTTATAAAATCCAAAAGTTGAAAAAAAGGGTAGAATTTAGCTTATTATCTTATAAATGCAAACAGAACAACATATCAAATATTTAAATGAAGTTTTGATGTAAATTAAAACACTTGTTTTGTTTATTTATTTACTGTTAAAACACTTGTTTTGTTTATTTATTTACTGTTTTGGAAACTTGATAAGTTAAATGAAAGAATATTTTAAATATGAGCTGGGCATAAGTTAAAGTAAGAGAAACAAGCAAAGACTAATAATGTTATTATAGCAACTCAGTTTACCATTCATCATATATGAATACACATAAACACACACACACGCACGCATGGGCACACACACACACACACACACACACACACACACACACACACACACACACACACACAGAAATTACTCTTTCCAAGCTTAGTAAATAATTAAAAATCTACTACATAAACAAAGTTATAAACAGCTTCAAAAGAGTGGTCTTTTATGAACAGATATTCTTCAGTTAAAACACAAGACCACAGCAGTAGCCAAACAGCCTTAATTAAGCACAGTGACCAATAAAACATTGGCAATTTAATTTAAGTTGAGCCATTTTATAGAATGTTTAAACCCATATTTAAAAAATCAAATCTTAAAACACAGAATAACTAAAACAAACCCCACCCAGCAGAAGTAAACATTAATTTTAGGTTTTAAATTTGCAGTATACGAATATTTCACTCCTCATTCATGATCCTTCATTATGACTTTTCAAAAACATTTTCTGCCAAGTCAACTACTGATGCGGAAGGAAGGAATTTGATGGCAAGGCTTGTTGAAGAAAGAAGAACTTGTATTTGTAAATAACCACATGGTCATTTGTGTTGCATTGAAATATATATTCTGCAGTTTCTGAAAATGTACATTTTAGGCTATAAACCTTGGGAAAATAAGTGAAATGTATATGTCTGTCAAATGCAACACAACTCACACAGTCACTTTTGCTGAAAAGACTTCAAACAACCTCTAAAGCAGTACAGTGTCTGGCTGCCTTTTCCCATGGGTGGGTGTGGGTGTGAACATATGGTAGTCCTTGTGTTTTGTAATGTGTGAACAGTGTAGACTGACTGAGTTGTTGAGACTGTTTCCTTTTCCTTCTTCCTCCTCCTCCTCCAGGAGGAAGGTACTAACTAGGCTTTGCAGTCCAGGGTACCATTGAGGAGCAAAGCTCGAACTTCCAATCACCTCAAGGCACTGTCTGATTAAGTGACTTGCTCAAGGTCACACAATAGACAAAGAAATGTTAAAGGAATCAAACCCTGTACCGCAGCAACTACAGCTCACAGCCTTAACCAACTGCCAAGTTTTTGGAATGTCTTTATCTAGACATTCTTGTGTACCACTTACCAGCAAGAGAGGGCCAAGTAAGATTAAGAAAATTAACAAAACTATAGCCGTGCATAGCAAGGGCAGCCACGATGGTGCAGCGGTTAGTGTTGCTGCCTCACAGCAAGAGGTTTGCAGGTTTGATTCTCGGCTGGGGTGTCTTCTGTGCAGAGTCTGCATGTCCTCCCTGTGGTTGCATGGGTTTCCTCCGGGTGCTCCGGTTTCCTTCCACATCCCAAAGACATGCAGCAGGTGGATTGACACTATAAATTGGCCCTAGGCGTGAGTGTGTGCATGTGTGTGTCTTCTGTTGAAGGTTGGGCACTGGGCTGGCAACTCGACACTGTAAAACTCTACTGCCAGTCATGAGAAGACAGGTGATCCACTGTGGCGACCCCTAACCAGGAAAAGCTGAAAGAAGAAGAATATAGCCATGCATAGCTCCCAAACTTTTCAGATAAACCAAGCATGCTGAACTGATCACAAGGAAGCAGAAACAAAGTGAAACATGCAAAGCTTTTAATAATCAAAATGCACACTTCATTTCTGCTTCCTAGTAATCAGTCCACCATTCTTGTTTTATTTGAGAAGATTAAGAAAACTAACTAGTACTTTTTGTTTGGTCTGTTCTTACTTACCTACTGTACATCAAAATCTAATAATACACATGTCGTATAGCCCATGTACATTTCATTTACAGTTTCTCCTTAATTTCTGTAGATGAAAAAAGGAAACAAATTCAGCATAAAAATGGCAAATTATTTTCCCAATTTTTATATTTAACATAGCTGATGTTCTGGACTTCAAATCCAATTTACTGGATATGTTTAGTTAAGATTTCATTGGTTTAAATGAAATGCACTAAATATAAAGGCGCTGTGACTCTGTAAATGCTGTGTCATAAAATCAGCTGTGCATTCCAATTCTGTAGTAATATATTTTGGTGATTTCTGAAGCCAAGCCAGAATCTGTTGGCTGTGGGGCCAGTGTAAATGTTTTCAGTTATTTTTCCTTTTGTGGATGTTGTCTGGAAGGTGTAAATGTTTGATAAAAAGCGCACTTAAAAAACATTGCTCAGTCAGCTCTGTGGCATAGATGGATGATGTCATCATGATGCAATGGGAGTTCAGCAATTCAATAAGAAGCTCGGATGCCTGGAGGAGCTTTCAGGTGAGGATGGGTGTGAGTGGCTGTTGTCAGCTTGCTGATCCTGGAGGGAGGAAGGCTATACTGGCTCACAACTTAGGTGACATCTAGTGGGAGCACTAGGTATTGTTCCAGTGGAGCATGAGCTCATGAACATGTGCCTTTTGCATGCACGCATGTAAGCTGAGATAGCACGCAAAGGCAAGTTTCATGTGGCCTGCACTACAGAATTGGAGGTCAGTTAGTCTCTGCAAGGAAGGGGTGGGGGGTGATCCAACAGACAGGACAGACCAAGCCTTCCCCAAAGAGGCATTACTAGTGACTTTGTCATGAAGCTCTGTGTCATCTGCTGGCACAGAAGCCCTCACAAACCATCCAGGATTTCCTCAGGGCTGTAGTACACCAGCTGCAGATATGCATAGCCATCCCAGCATGTCCTTTGTTGCCCCTCGGCAGCATTGGCATGTTTACAACAACATATATCTGATATACACTACCCAGTATTATAAATTGTGTATGTCCTGTATTCCCTGTGCCCTGAAATGTATATCGACATTGGTGTTTTGAATGCCATCATTGCCTAGAGGGAGCTGTACCACACTGCTGCCTAGCTGTGAGAACTCTTCCTCCTTATGCATATGTGTTCCCTGAGATGAGACTGATCCTATTTATTGCCACTGCCTGCCTGGGCCACTACAAGACCTGAACTACAACTGCCCTGTGTGACCTGCAGTTCCCCAGTACCCTCTACTGTCCACAGTGTAAGGTACGTTTCTATAGGTTTTGTCAGCAGCATCACCTGTATACACTATGATAACTGCATGATTACTTTGAACACCCTACAAACATACCTGTGGCTCTGCTAGGGTGTGCGTGGAGTTTTTGAATGGTGCACTGTACTGGCTTCAACCTTCGTGTGGGACATGCATGTGCTGGTGCAGCCTGGAACATTCATTTTCCATGCTAATATACATTTATTATATTATCTCACTTTGCAGCCCATTTGCAGTTATGGACATTGATTTCTGCTCAAAACATTTGGGCATGGGCTGTTGTACTGGCTGGATTTATCTTTTCATGCTTTTAGTGGATTTACTTAACATTCCTGCTACCTATATTTTCTTTCTGTGTCCCTTGAGGATGTACAGCCTATTATTGGATATACATTTATGTTACTCTCTACCAATTGTGTCCTGTTTGCTACAATGCATGTGCTGTATAGATTTGGGACACTTTAGAAAGCAATGCCACCTATGAATTTACTGTTCAGTTTACTGCCTTTAACTGGGATATTTTTTCCATACTGAATCTGCCAGTTCATATTCACAGATTTCAGTTGTTGTTTTTTCTACTCTAAATTACATTCTGGACATTGATTATATGTTTCTTTTTTATATGTATACCTCTATGCTGCAGTCATTAAAATGTTAAGGCAGTTTTGTTAATGAGTATAGGCCCATCGTCATTTTGCACTGAACTCTACAGCAGTTCACATATTTAACCTATACTTTCAGTGAGGGATGTTTCTTCAAAGTGTTACGTGCTACATTTTTTCTCTGCTTTTGGTCACTTTAAGCATTGTGTCTTACGTTTAAATACAAAACACTCAATCTGATCAGGTTTGTTCATTCAGCTAATTTAACTCACCGAGTTGATCCCTTGACTAGATATTCTTCAAGCACCATTAGTGAAGACAATTGAAATGAAGTGAAAACATCCCTAAAAGTAAATAGCACACACAAGAAAATGGAGTAAACAAAGGTATATATATATTAAAGCAAATTTCACACTCCTCAAAACCGAGGTGGAATCCTTCAAAGCCCCCGGGCCTGTGGGAAATACGGCCCAGACCGCAGAATCCTTTATAAACGCATTCTATGAACACCTTCAGGAATGCATGGATCATGCAATCCCAAATAAAACCAAGACCCAATCCTCCAAAGGCAGACGTCCTGTCTGGTGGACCCCAGCCATAAACAAACTATACAACAGAAGGAGGAAGCTACTAAATGATAGAGCAAAATCCCAAAAAGGGAAGGCATCACTGATCAGTATTAGCAAAAAACTACGGGCACTCATAAAATTGTCTAAGGCCAGCTTCGAGAGAAAAATTGCACAGGACACTTAGGATAATGACAAGGCTTTCTTTAGTTATGTTAGGAACCTGGGTGGTAATTCCCAGATATGCTCAGTATTAGTCCAAAATGACAAAAAATACACTGAACCCACAGACATTGCCAACATCCTAGCTGACAGGTTCAGTGCAAACTTCCCCCCCCCACCAAAGGGCAAATATCTATCCCAGCAGAGTGCTGGCCCCTGACATCTCAGATGCTCAGGTAAGAGCCGCCCTCTCCAAAGCAAAAAACACAGCATCAATGGGACCAGATGGTGTCCCGGGCTGTGTCCTACATGAACTCCAAGAAGAGCTAAACCCAAACATAAAACTACTGTTCAATCTCAGCCTTACTACAGGATATGTGCCCAAAGAATGGAGTACAGCAACAGTGGTCCCTCTCCATAAAGGTGGTGCCTCAACAGATCCTGGAAACTATCACCTCATACGCCTGACTAGCTTGGTCTGCAAAGCTATGGAAAGGATCATCATGGACCTCATAAATAAAGATATTGGAGACCTACAGACACTGGATCCTACCCAGTTTGGCTTTGTTAAGGGCAGATCCTGCCTCTTAAACCTGGTTGATTTCTTTGAAACAGTCACCAAGGCCATTGACGAGGGGAAGGTGGTCCACACAGCCTACCTGGACCTCGCAAAAGCCTTCGATATAATACCCCACTCTGGCATTATAGATAAGCTCACCAGCTTAAATATAAACCCCTATGTCACTAGATGGATTGCAAACTGGCTCAAGGACAGAACCCACATGGTTAGAATTGCTGGAACCATGTCAGACTCCAAACCAGTTACAAGTGGTGTCCCACAAGGCTCAGTCCTGGGACCTCTCTTGTTCAGTATATATTTCTCGGAGGTACAGGCCAACACGGAAGGACTGTGGCTGACCAAGTTCGCAGATGACTGCAAACTGGGCACCATAATCGACTCTCCAGCCAACACAAGCATCCTCCAAAAGGGCCTCATAGAAACAGACAACTGGTGCCAGAGCCATGGTCTCAAGCTAAATGCCAAAAGTGTATAGTCATCCCTTTGGCAAAAACAAAGTGCCCACAAATTACCACATAGGTGGTAATCCATTAAGTACAGAAGAAGTAATTAGGGACCTGGGGACCCAAGTTGATAGCAATCTCTCATTTGACAACCACGTAGCCAAAGTGGTTAGAAAAACATTTTATATAGCCGACCTAATCATGAAGGGATTCACATCTAGATCAGGGAGGTCATCGTGCCTCTTTACTCATCCCTCATCAGGCCCATAATTGAGTACAATGCCATTTTTGGGATGTACCTTACCAGACACCTGCAGCAACTGGAAAGACCCCAAAAGTACCTCACCAAGAGGATCAAAGGGCTCAAACAGATGCCATATGCTGCCCGGTTAAAGAAACTCCAGCTCTACTCAGTGGCATACCGCCTGCTCAGAGGCGATCTGTGCAACCCGGAATTAATGGACATGCTGCACCTCAGAAAATCCAAATCCCATTGAGCTACGCGCTCGAGACTTGAACCTCAGCACTGAAATAAATAGGACATGCTGGAGGGACAGATTCATAACTCAGAGGCTCCCTTCACTCTGGAATAAAATCCCAGTCCAGGTTAGGCAGAGTCCCTCATTGACTCTCTTCAAGAGGAATCTTGATGAGTGGATGGGAGATCATAGGTTTACCCCGGGTATCACTTCTGTGTCACTGTTAGACAGAGGCACAGTATACTAACCTCGAAAAAGGGCATAGCAAAATAAATTTAAAATGGGTGGCGAAAGCCAAACACATTCTGGCTAGGCTTATAAATGCCCTAGGGCAGATAGCCTAGTATGAACCTATGAACCTATATATATATATATATATATATATATATATATATATATATATATATATTTTTTTTTTTAACTGGTGACTTACAGAGAAAGATAAAGCAGGAAAAAAAACAAAGAAACAACTCCTGAAATGTTTGTTGATACCATCTCTCATACCCACCTTCTAAACCATCTCTCTAATTTTAACCTTTCCCAAAAAACTCTTTCATGGTTCTCTAGCTATCTTTCAAACAGGTCCCAAGCAGTGAAATGGGGCCAAGCACCTCCACTTTCCTTCCTACTCCCACTGGAGTACCCCAAGATTCCATACTTGGCCCTTTGCTATTCAATATCTTTATTAATGACTTCCATAAAGCCATTCCTAACACCAAAATTGTACAATACACTGATGATTCCACTCTGATTTGCTGCGCCACTGACCTAGCAGAGCTCCAATCTCTGACTCAAAATGCCTTCTCAACCACTGAAAACTGGATGCTCCAAAATCACCTCTCTCTTAATGCCAATAAAACTAAGATCCTTCTATTCTCCCCCTCAAAATCCTCCCCTCTTGATGAAAATTCTCTTCAAATTACCAGCCTTAACAACTCCTCTATCGAGATTGTACCCTCTGCCAAACTTCTTGGTGTCACAATTGACAATCAACTAAAATATAACACTCATATCCAGCTAAACATCAAAAAAACTCACATAGAACATGGCCTACTTTATAGAAACAACCACTTCCTCTCTCCTTCCTCCAGACTAACTCTTGCCTCTACCTATCTCCTTCCCTCTCTTATCTATGGCACTCCTCTGCTCACTAATTTATCTTCCACACTTACCTCCAAACTGGAAGTATGCTACAACAAAATCTCCAGATTTGAGACCAGTGCCAAATCCTCTTCTCATCATTGCATCTCCCTTCACTTTATAAACTGGCTTGAACTCCCCAACCTACTAGACTTTCACCAATTAACCACAGCCCACAAATTATTGTTCCAACCCTCTAACTGCCCTGCACTATCCAATATACTTCAACCATATTCCCCCCTCAGACCCCTTAGATCTTCTCACCAAAACCTGATCACCATTCAAAAACCCAAGCGCCCAGCTGGTCAGCTTCTCTTATCCTTTACCCTAGCAAAAAAATGGAATGGTCTTCCCTCCTATCTAAGGACCTGTAACAACCATAATAACTTAAAATCTCAACTTCATTCCTACCTCTACCTAAGCAGGAAATGCAACTGCACTCTTCCACCCATACCTCTCAAACTCTCCTCCCCCTTCACTCCTGGCTAACCTTCTTACCTTCCTAACCTCACTCTCAATTGCAAATTCATACTTGTAACTAAATCATAAAATCTAGCTATTATGCTATATTCTCATTTATCTCATGAACTAAATTGAAATTGTATTGATTGTTTATTTCTTGTTGAAGAAACCCACTGTCTGTATTTTAAACTATCTGAAAAATGTTTATGTTAATAAACTTTGTTCTGTGGAGCTTTTCTCCCTGGGCCTCCACTAAAAACGGGCCCCCTAGCCCAGTGGACCTCCCCGGTAATCAAACTGGAATAAATAAATAAATGTTAAAAAAAGCTGCCAAACACTGATATGAAGGGCCTAGGAGAAAAATAAGAAAGGTTAGAAAATTTCATCCAGAAAAGACCAAAAAAGGGTCTAGAAGCAGATAAAAGCTAATTAAATATAGGAAAAAAAGTAAAAAGAAAAGTGTTACTCACAATTTTGTAAAATATTTATTTAAGCATTAAGTTATAGCTTTTGTACTACAAAACAGACACAGGGAGGGCTGATGCCTCAGTGAATAAAGAAGTAGGGAGGAGGTATGTTTTATGTTTTGGGCTGTTCTAATGCCTACTAATATTGGTCCTGCTGTTAGGGAGGAGAGACCTCCTCTTATGTCTATTGTTTTTCTCCATCACTTAAAAAATAAATAAGCCTTTTCTAACTTCGGTAAGCCTACCTGATAACACATTATCGTGTACACACTCAAGTAAATAATCAAACAAAAAATATTCAGAAATTATTTCTATTAGTTTTAAAATGAAAACGTTTTCTTCTAGTGTTTACCATTTCTGAAGCACATATTAACGCACTCTAAGTCTAGTGATATCACCTCTGTCATCAAGCTAATCATACTTCAGGATGGTGAAGTATTCTCCAACAATGCATACAGTGTATAGATATCACTTTTTACTTAGATGTAAGTGCTGTGTTAAACTGACTATATCAGTGCTCCTAATATATGTGTCAAGTTGTGTCAAATGCAGAAAGGCAGAGGCACACAAGGGAAAAAAGATGACAAACAACGTTTTGTTATTTGAGGAGATGTAATTCTACAAGAACAAAAATGGGGTAAGGTGGAAAGATCTAAAGTAGTATTTATTCTACAATTTGTTTGGGTTATGCTTATTTATATTAAAGTTGTTGTTTGTCTTTCAGCTTTTCCCGGTTAGGGGTCACCACAGCGGAACTCCGGTCCACTAATGATTGCAAGTAGATTTTCATGAATGCTGAGATGCCAGCTCGATGTCCAACCTTCAACGAAGGCATGGCCATTTATGCATGTCTTTCGAATGCCCACCCAACCGTGGGAAGGACATGCAGACAACACACAGAAGGCACTCCCCGCACTCCAGCTGAGAACTGAACTGGAGAACCTCTTGCAGTGAGTCAACAACTCTACCGCTGCACCACCGCGGATACTGCTTATTTATATTAAAGTAATAAATGGAATATCATTACCTTTTGCAAGTGATATAATAAAAAGAGTCTTGTAAAAATAGGTAAAATGTCTTTCACAAATGCATAAGATTTTGATCAAGATATCGTGATTAAAACTGGTTAAAAAACATTTCTAGGTACATATCTGCTACCCTCCTACATGCTCATGTGAGTAGTGGGCCTTCCTTTGTGAAGTTGCTATTACTTAAAGGTAAGTACTAAAAATGGTATTTGCCATTTCCAAAACGCTGTCTGAATTTCCCTGATTCGTGTACTTGTCTTTCACAAAAAGGTATGTTTTTAAAACAAAAACATAAAGAAAATTTCAGAAACATACATGCATGCCCTTTTATATAAATGCAGTTTATATGGCAAACTATAAATTGGCTTAATGGAACCCTGATGTATCATTCACTTACACAAGAGCTACAAATATAAATTGTTCAGGAAGCCACAACCAGTCAGTAAATTACATGTATTCATGATACGATTTAACTACCTTTGTTTTATTGATTACAAGTTTCACAATAGAAGAATGACATAGAATTGAATTTCATAGCATTGCAACAAGAATTGGCCATATCTTCTGTGACTGCTCTCAAGGTAGCTAAAGCCATACAATGGCATTATGTGAATCTTCAGCTCACAGGCTGATAGGGACCTGGGTGTGATAGCTATCCATTCTTAAATAAGTTAGAAAATACTAGCATGAACAAACAAATGCATACAAATATAAACAAATAACCAAACAAATAAAATAAAAAGGAAAACAAATGCTAGGCCACTACAAATCATGATCCTTATGTATAAAATAAGAATATGATCTGCAATGAAACTGGCTTTTGATAGAAGGGGTAGCAAGGCATATGGAAAGCTACACACAATTTCCTCATGCCTACAGATTCAGGACTTTTTGCTTTAATTTTATGTAAAAACGGACATATTCACTCTCTCCAACTATCTCCAAAGCATGCACATTTAAACTTTAAAAGGTGATTTGCTATAACATCAGATGTTGCATTCTTTTAATGGTATCTCCAGCGTGAGAAATGATTCTGTAATTAATATATTATAAAGAATAACACGTGGAGGGACAGAAACAAATAAGTGAGGTGAATGTGGCCCAAAGCACAGCAAATGTAACAACAGAGGCAACAAAATGCTGCTAGTGAGGTATATAATTTAAAATAAATTGTATTGTATGTACCGATACTATAACACGGTAAGTGTTGTAGGATGGCATAATGGTTAAGGTATTTACCTCACAGACACAAGATATAGGGTATAATTCTTCCCTTGAAAGAGAAATTGGACAGATTTAAAATGGCCCACAAGGGCAGCTACCTAGTACTTAATTAATCATGAACTTAAAAAATAACCTGAATGTAATGCTGCTTTGGAAGGCTGTATCTGAAATGCAGAGTGTTCATACGTAACAATAAATTGGTGTTAACATTACACTGGTTAAAGTCAGTATTTTGAGAAGGAAATGATTGTTAATATAGCTGGAGTGGCAACACAAATACAGAGAAGTGAAAGTTTACAACTACTTTTTAAATGGTTTTTTTCCTTCCATTCTTCAATAAGCTAAAAGTTTATAAATGTTTAATTTGTTTTTGGCATTTGTTTGAAGCAGAGAAATTTGCATTTTATATGCTAGGGCTGGCACAGCATGATCTAAATACAATATTCTTTGAAGGTTTTCAGTGCTACAACACCACATACAACTGAGCTAATTTAATTGCAGCAAGAACGCACTAGGTAAGATAAATACATGTTTGTAACATATTAAAACTGCAGTATAAAAAAATGGCTTGCACTGTAGGCATTGATGAAAAAATATGAATTAACACTGAAGACACTAGCCATCTTAAAGCCTTCACAATATGCCAAATTAATATAGCTGTCATACACCTATGGGCAAAATGCCAGCAATGTGGCAGCAGAAAATCAAGCACTGTGTTTTCATGATCATTTTTCAAGGTACTCTCCAAGGTCCTGAAATTAATTAGTGCAGTTCTGTTGTTATATGCCCCACAGTTATCAGCACCCTTACTGCTAGCATTTCACCCAGCACCAATTATTTCCCGTGTTAATTTCCTCACTTATCTGGCCCTCAATGCATTCAGTGTTATCCCTTGTCAAACCACATACATTTGTATTTCCCTTCATGCTAATCACCTACCATTATCCACCATGCCAGATGCAAATAGCCTATTAACCTACTAGTCTTTAATCACCCTGAATCCAGCATTGTGCCACATATCAGGAAATGTCTTGCTGCCACAGAAACTGAAGCACATGGCAAGAATATAGGGCACAAACAGAGTAATTCAGCCAAAAGATGTACATACTGAATAAGATCTTGTTGACGTTTGCCTTCAATGAATGTTTCATGCATTCAAGATTTGGTATTTCACTGTCTGTTATGAATGGATAAGTTGCTCATAAGATAGCATGTAACTGTGCTTCTTAGCTTGACATACTAATACTTATGAAATGTAGGCATGAATGAAAGAAAAAGGCATTCTGATTTGTATAACAAATTAAGCAATACAAATTAGCATCTGCCTGTCTTTGTGTATGTGTGATAATGCAAATATATAGACAAAGTTAAAGCAGTTAAGAATTATACATTTGCTGGTCTTGAACATTATATATATCATATGTTTGGACTGTATTCATATGAGATTTTTGCCATGTGAGCAGTTATATATTTTTATGCTGATTTGCACTAGCAACATGTTGTTTCATGTCAGTAGGGAGTGCATGGGATAGTCAGCCATCAATGTACAAAAGATGTTCAGCTTGTGATGGATTGAGGAATTTGATAGCTATCAGATCAGTTTTCTACCTTATTGTTTCAGGAAATATCACTACTTACACAAATTCAATACTGATGTTAGTAATGTTACCAACTAGCAATGAGCTGCTAGTCCCGCTCAACACAGACAGTCTTACAAGGCACCAGTGACCACTACGTAAACAAAAAAAATATCCACTATGTAAACCATAGGTGCACTTTCATATGAAAAAAAACATGAAAGTATTTCCTTATCCACCCTGTACTGATTTACCCATGATTCAATACTCAGCAAAAAAAGATGAGAAGTGCCCTAAGGTGGGCCATCTTCCAGGTAATAATCTGTTAATATGTAATAACTAAAGTAAAACAATGTTTTTTATTAACAATAATTGTAATTACAAAATATATTCAATAAGGACCAAAATGCTTGTTCAATGCTTGACTAAATGAAACGGGGTTCTCTAAATTAATTTCACCAAACCTTTTTGACAACTTAATGTACTCCCAAACTGTAAATATAACCTACTTCATGATGCTATAACCTAAGAGGGTGAGGTCATCCCCCCAAAAACACTGGCTCATCTTTGAATAGTTGAAAAATGTTCTACTGATGATTCAATTAAAATTTTGTTGAATCTGACTTCTATCGATTATAGAGCACCCTCTCCAAAAACTTCTCATCTGCTCACATTTTTTTTTGCCTACCCAATACCTATAATTCAGTTCTGACCCTGAGGATAATGCACCACACAGGCTCAGGTCTTCCATTTTGGAACACCAGCAAGTCTCCCATTGAGTACCACTTACTACTCCATCCAGCATTGTTGTAAGTCATGAAAAAGTTTAATATCATATTAAATGCATAGATATCAAACTGGCTTTTATTACCCAATCTCAACCCACCCCCCCACATAAATAATGTTGATGAACCCCCGAGGAACAAGAGCTTCATGTTAGAAATTAACCACCTCCTAAAGCCTCTGGTACTTGACATAACAAACACTTTTTTTTGTGGGGATGAAGAAATACATCCCCATACCACTGTCTGTACTCATTCTTGTTTTATTAGTAACTTACAATTAACATAAATGCTTTTACATGGCGGCATGCCAGATCTCTTCAGGATCAAAGCAGAAAGTAATCTGAACACCAACAGCACAGCTTTGTGTGATTTTCTGCATGTTGCCAGCATGCTGCTGTTTCTTGAAATTTCAAATGCATATTTTCTACAAGGCATTCGTGGTTTATCAGTGTGTAGTATATGACTTTGTTGCTGGCCAGCTATATCTGGGGAGACTTATTTTACAATCACAAATTTACCTTCTGGAGAAGAATTGAAGGTGGATGTAACCACCACAGTTTATGAGGCAGAGTCACAACATGAAAATACAGAGAAAAATGTGTGCAAATGTTATAGAAACCTACCAAATTCAAAGCTGATACACTGTTTAATTTGATGAGGGTTCTATATATGAATAACAGGTTACAACAAATTGTCTGAAAGAGTGCAATGCACTCATTTTCTCAGTGTTACCTAGAGAGAGATGTACATCTATACAAACTGAGGTCCAGCAGGAACATAGCATCCCATGCAATTTCCTTGAAGCATCAGCTCCCAAAATGTGTTTGTCTTGGTGCAAAATTGTAACAGTGCAAGCTATGTTCTACCTTTAAAGGGTTTTCTCTTTTTCCTGTGGTTTGTACAAGCATGAAGCTAGTATATAAAAGTAAGGGGTGGTGAAGTCCCCCATTCAAGATACAGATAGACATAACAACCTACAAAAAAAGTTTTAGTTATTTTCCTCAAAGTACATTCAGAGAAAATGCTTTAGGTGGTACACTAAGGGAACTTGACTTTAGATACTTGTACAGGGTACAGTATCTATATGAATGCAATAACTGTCATTTCTTAGACTCATACTATAATGGGTATTTTCAGTAGATTCTTTCTAACTTTACAAAATTACATTCTACGCCACATGATTGTACTGCTTGTATTCATGAATCAGCATGGTGCATCACACTTACAGAGAGAAAATATTGAAACCAGCAGACTTATGATCCAGCTTTAAGCCTTTTGAACAGATTCACCTAAGTTTCATGAATCATAATATTTTCCATCAGAAATACATCTGAACTACGACTTTATGTAACTTCCCATCCAAAACACAATTTACGAAAATGTCTCTGATGCATTTACAAATGGAACTGCACAATCACACAGAACATTTTCCCAGAAGGATCTTTAAAATAACTACCATGAAATTTTATGGACAAATAATTCCACATAGCTGAAAAACAATCGACATGCACAATAATTAGGTAGTTAAAATAGATATGGGAACTATTTTCATAAAATACTTATACATCCTAATGCACTAGGTGGTATACATGGTACACTTATTATTACATCTTAAAGGACGTTCAGGCAGTCAAGACTTAGGTGCAGGCCTCACTTAGGCCTGGGCTAATTTCAGGCAATCGTGATTTGGGTGCATGCCTCACTTAGGCTTGGCTAGTTTCAGGCAGTCATGATTTAGGTGCATGCCTCACTTAGGCCTGGGCTAGCACCTGCATCACGCATTCTCCCCTCGCACAGACAAACACATGGACATTGTTTTTTTATACAAATGTCAATGACTTACACAGAGTAAAATCACAGTCATACACTGTTCACTGCAGTAAAATGAACTAATGAAATGAATGTGCTCCACTGAAGACTACAACAATCATGGGTGGTGGGACTTCTAAAATGACACCCATCGCATGCAGAGTGCAATGCGTGTCAGTGAAAAGGTCTTTCAGTGAAGTGATACGAATCCATATATAAATATATATATATATATATATATATATATATATATATAGAGTGAGAGAGAGAGAGACATATATGTATATATGTATATATATATATATATATATATATATATATATATACATACACACACACACACACACACACACACACACACACACACATAATACATATATAATAGGTATAACACTGTGGCAAGTACAAAGCAGTACTTGTCAACATAAAGCATAACATTGCAGTAAACTTGTTACATTCAGTCATGGAATATATTTACTGGATGTTGAATAAGCCCACTAATGTCTGAAAACTATATTGTTACTATTTACATTTGTATCTAATGCAATCTACATATTTGTCTCATGAAAACCATGCATACCAAATGCTATAATAGAAGCGGTGGTAGTTTGTAAATTGCAGTGTATTTTCAAAATTGTTCTCATTTGTAATCTAAATTTCTAAATATTTTATTATTTGCCTAAACCTATGCTAACTGTACAGTACATACTTGTGACTCATTGCCCCTGAAATGGCAGAAAATTTTCTTGACAAGATCAGCCCACTTACTCTGTCAATAAATCAGTGAAAGAAGAATTAATTTTTACCTCATCTATATAAATATATATATATATATATATATATATATATATATATATATATATACACATATATAGACAGATATAGATATAAATATAGATATGTAGATACACAAATATATAGATACAGATATAAAGATATCTAATATATATATATATATATATATATATATATATATATTTTATATATATATATATATATATATATATATATATATATATGTTTGTGACTTTCGGCTTTTCCCGGTTAGGGGTCGCCACAGTAGAACTCCGGTCCGCTAATGATTAGTAGTTGATTTTCACGAGCCAAGTTGCCGGCTCTGATGCACAACCTTCAATAAAGGTACACCCATTCACGCATGTCTCCATACAGAAGACACTCTAGCTGAGAATTGAACCAGACAGCGCCTTACTGTGAGGTGACAATGCTACCGCAGCACCACCACAGCAGGTTAATATACATATATATATATATATATATATATATATATATATATATATATATATATATATTCAGTAAAATGTTAAAAACTAAAATTGATAACTTAGAATCTTTTCTGTGTATTTTTTTTTTTTACTGCAATTTAACAGAGATCTAAATATAAAGTTTGCACCTAAGACAAAGCTATGTATTCTTTGAACTGCTGAGATTTAATGCAATCGTTAATACTCAGTCATAAATGCAAACACTGGATGTCATTAAAATATCTGTACCCAGATTGGGCCAGAGTGGCTATTTCCAACTGCCACATGAATAAGCATAGGTTTGGGTAACATTTTCAGATTGGCAGTTCAGACCTTGTTCACCTCTAAGGAAAACAGCTTAACGTCAGGATGCATCATTTAAGATACTTTGCATAGATTTCTGAAAATAAAGTATGAACTGCTTTCATTATATGCTTTTACATTTTTCTGCTGCTGCAATAAACTACAAATAATATCTGTAACTGATTATGGAAGTACTTCCTGTTGTAATCATATAATCACATCCAAACAAAATATTGGCAGAAACCTGTAAGGTGTGCAAGTTAAGCTACAGTCGTCCTTATCTGCTAGAAGTGTGCTGTACATATTGTCCCATATTACTTGCATCCTACATGCACAAACAATGAAAACAAATGCAGGTACTGAAATTTATATCAAAAGTCATTCTACAAGCGTAAAATGTAGCGTTCTATAATGTAACCAGCATGACACGAGGAAAAATGATTACAGCTGAACATGAATTATCCCTCTCATGTCTCCATCCAGTAGAAATATAATCCATTTGTTTCATTACTGTACAAATCTGGAAAAAAAAAAGGTATACAGACTGAAGAGGAAAAACTGAGACCTACTGTTTTTAATAACATCAGCTCCGTCTTCTATAAACATGAAAGTGAGATGTTAAAGCAATGAAAAGAAATATCAAGCTGATCCTTTCTGCAGGACAAAAGAGGATGAAAGCTGACATAATGTTTCACTCTCCTGCCCAGAAGTGTGCAAGAAGATCTGTTAGTGAATATTACGGGAATCTGTACCTTTTAATATCAATGTTTTTCATAAAATGTTGTGAATACAACTGCCCAACTTTATGTAGATATCTGGACAATATAAGAAAGTATATTTGGGCATTGCACATCATGATACTATATAGTTAGTATCATACTAACAACTTGGGTTCATTTTGTCACCAGCGTTTAGTCATTACTTCTGCATTAGTTAAATTCTTGTATCATCTAATCTAATTCCCATGCATTATTACACTTTTTTCATCTCCTAAATCACAATCTTCTACTGCATTACTTTGTTTTCCCTCTTTGAACACCTAAATGGATGATTTAAATCTCTTTGCTCTATGGCATTTTTGCACAGAATTCTAAATAATTATACTTGAATCAGTGTCTACCTGGAAGAGAAATGCATTAAGTGATGTTTTACTACAGCTAAACTTTTCTGTGTGATGTCCTGGGATTTCCAGTAGGTGGCAGCAGTTTAGAGACAATAACTGATACTTTTTAAACAGTGGTACAACTATCAGTACATTAAAGCATTGGAATGGGGGTCTTTTTCATCTTTAACATTAGACTCTAATCTGCACATCATTGATCCCACAAGGTCATGATTTTTAGAACATCATTTGGCTATATTACTGTATCTGTAAATATCATTGCAAAGTAAACTTAGTAAGTATTATAGATTAAATGTTATGGAGAAGTAACTTTTACCGGTCGGTCTCTGTTTACAGCCATTATGCTAACAAGTGCAATGGTATTTGTGAGAATGAAGATGGATATTCTAATGAAATAAAACACATACATATCAAACTCAATTATGTTGATACAAGGAAACTGGTCTGGAAAGGAAAAGAAAGTGTGCAGAACAGTTTTGGATCAACACCACCGCAGTGACCTGAAGGGAGTTAGGTCCATCAGGCAATGCCAGACCAACTATATATGATGGTCTGCATCACTGCTGGTGTGGGGCATCCACCTGGTTAGGTATATGCTGGCTGGCTGGGATGGCAATACCTATCTGGTGGTCTTTGTCCCAGGGCACAGTGGCATACACACACAACTGAAATTACTGTGCAATCACTTTTATTTATTTATTTTTATTTATTTTTGCTAGAACATCCTGCTGTGTCTCAAAGGTAATGTGGTATATTCTAACTACATAAAGACATTCTATAGATGAGACAGGTGTGCAGACACAGAGGAAGCCGGTGTGAAAAATAAATTATGTTATGAGATGATGTCATAATCCAAAGAGCACATATTCAGTAGAAATGATCAGGAAGTCTTATAGAAGGTTTCTTTAAATGTTATGACCAATGTCTAATGAAATCAGGAGTACATGAAATCACTAAAACAACTGCCATCCATATGTGATGCTTTATTTGAACATTGAGAGTTGCCGTATAAGGATTTTCTAATCACAAATCTTAATGCACCCGCGCACTGACAGCTAATTTTAAAGTAAGCAATTTACAGCTGAAGCAAATTACAAAAAGCAACATTGCTGGCAAAAGTAAAGCAGTCTTTACAAAACCAGAGAGCAAATAAATAACTCAAGAGATGAAAAACAAAAGTCTGGCAGGCTTTGGAGACAAAGACGACTGATGGACAAAATGTAACAGGTAAGATTCTTGACACCGTGGTTTGAATGTCTACGGAATAATTTAGACTGGGCCATTGTTACTGGTACAGAGTTTATAGTAAACCTCAAGCATGGCTTTGTTTTCCATATGTTAAATATATACAATAATGTGTGCACATCTTTGTGGGTGGAACTGAATAAAGTACAGTTGTGTAAGTTGAACTTAGCATAACAGTACATGTTCGAATGATCACTGCTGCAGTAGCCTTAGCAATATCAGTTATATCCTGTCTAGGATATAACAATTAGCCAGCTTTCAAAGCTTCAGAGCACCTTCCATGTGCCCAAACTGTCATGCAGCTCGAGCTGAGCTGACCAAATGACAAGTCTGGGTGTGAAGCCCTTCAGAGCTTTCCTGCCAACAGAGATAGGGAAGCAGAACCCTGAAAGGACAATGCTAAGAACAACAAATAGTACATGTTGACACACTGGCATAAAAAACACACAAAAAACAATGGGGATGGATGGAGGGAGCAGTTACTACAGCACTGATAATTCGAATATCTACTGTTATGATACGTTCAACTTACATAACTGTACTATGTTATTCATATTAAACACTGCTACAGTAGCCTTAGCTATATAGGTAGATTACCTTAACTAACTACTCTTGGGAGGTGGAAAGAGAAGTGTCCAGGAGCCCCTAAAGAATGTTCCTAGCAAAGCATTATCTGGGCCTAGAGAAGGAGTCCCGCTTATAGTGCTTTGTAAAAGTATATACAGAGGACCAAGTACTAGCTGCTAGAGTGCTTCTAGAATCCAACCCTTTCCAGAAAGCCGTAGAAGAAGCCAAAGTCCTTATAGAGTGGGGTTAGACCCTGCCTGGAATAGATTTGTCATCATGAGTATGACAAAAGGTAATAGCCATAGACAACCATTTTAAAATAGCCTGTTTTGATACCAGTTGTCCCTTCTTGTTACCTTCACAAGAAATGAACTATTGATACAATGATCTGAAAGATTTAGTTCTGTCAAGATAGTACCTGAGTTGTCTGTGGACACTCAGGGTATGGAGTATCCTTTCTCCCTCATTTTTAGGTTCAGGAAAGAAAATGGGGAGAAAGATAGTTTGGCTTAAAGTAAACCCAGATAGTAGTTTAGGCATAACAGAAAGAAAAGTTCTCAAAGAAACCCTGTCCTTGAGGAGAATGAAGCATGGTTGACTCACACTAAAAGCTTCCAAATCAATATACCCTTCTTGCAAAAGTCAGAACAATCAATACAATTTTTTCCATGTTAGCTGGTTCAAATGTAGCAAGTGTTAGTGTCTCCAACATAAAATTATGATCCCAATAACATTTTGACATGTGATTATGTTGAAAGAGGAGGATCCACAGGCAGACATGTAGGTAGACATGCTGAAATATCTGATAAATGAACCTTGATAGAGGAATAAGAAAGGCCATAGGAGAGTAACTCACACAAATATTGTAAAATCAGAGAACAACTAGCTCTGAATGGGTAATGGTTATGTTGCTGGCACCAACAAGAAAATCTTTGCTGTTGATAATATATGATTTTCTACTAGCAGGATTTCTTGTCTTTATTAGTATATGCTGCATATCTTCAAAAAACAAGTGCCTAAAAGGAATTAAGACCCTATCATCCAGGCAGTCAAATGAAACAGATTGATGTTGGGGTGTATCAAACACCCTTGTTCTTGTGTGAGTAGATCCAGTCTGTGAGGAAGCTTGTGAAAATTGCCCCTGGACATTTCAAAAAGAAGGGAGCACCACTGTTGCCTGAGCCAGAAAGGAGTCACCAAAATTATCTTGGGGGATTTCTTCTGTATCTTATGGATATTAGTGGAAATGATGTAGAGGTATACAGGAGCATTTCTGTCCAAAGAAAGGAAAAGGCAATTGTCTTCCAAGCCTTCTTGCCTGGGGTCCTGAACAGAATTTTGCAAGATGATTGTTCAAAGAGGGGGCAAAGAGGTCTACATGAGGAACTCTACACAGATGGATTAAATCTTGAAGGACCCCTGGATCTAGTTTCTATTTCTGAGGCTCTGCCTTGGTTATGCTCAGTTTGTCTGCCACACAACTTTGCACAAATGGAATGTAGGATGCCTATAGATGGAGTGTGTGCTGTGAAGATATATTCCAAGTTAAGATGGCTAGTCTGCAAAGGGGAAATGACCTGGCTCCCCTTTGCTTGTTGATATACCACATCACTGTGGTATTGTTGTCTGGAACCACTTGAAGAGGTCCCGAGGACCAAAGATGGTTCAGAGAGTTGAATGCCTTGACCAGGATAAGCATCTCCTTGATATTTATGTGCTTGTCCTTGGTGTCCCATCCCCCCTGCACTTTTATCTCAACTGAAACTGATCCTCAAGCAAAGACTGAAGCATCTGTGATGACCTGGGTGCTTTGGAGCAGGGAGGAAGAAGTGGAGACCTTGATTTAAGGACATTTGCTGTCTCCATCAAGCGATTTCTCTTCTGACAAACCCCAGTATGGGATTTGAAAGGATAAATGGGGCTGATGTTGGGACCAAAAAGATACCGCTGTATTTTCTCATGTGGAGTTTTGCCAGGATTATCATGAGGATCATAGATGCCATGGGACCCAAAATCCTGAGGTATTCCCTCACAATGACTAAAATCTGAGCGGAAAACCTTATAAATAGATCTAAATAAAGATCTATTTTTTTCCTGTAGAAGAAAATCTCAGGAATGCAATCCTGTGTGAGGGAGTCAAAAAATATACTGAATGTTCTCCTGAAATCCAAGCTCATGCAAGAGCTCTCTTATCCAAGACAGAGATTCTTGAAGTTTTGAAAAAAATTCTGCAGAGATACGCAAGTCATCTAAATATGGAAAACGTGGTTACCCTGTATCCTTCAATGAGTTGGAGCTAGACACTTTGTGAACACTCTTGGTGCAGTGGATAGTCCAAAGGGTAAGTCAGAGAGATGATGATGTGATGCAGACACACACAACTTTAAGAAATGCCCGAAGTCTGGATGAATAGGGACAGGATGATAAACATATTTTATGAAAATCTAGTGCATCCAAGCAAACCTCCTTAAAATGGCACCAGTGCCCACAGCCCTAGAAGAAGTATCAACAGAGTCATACATACACTGCATATGATGAGTAGTGACCTGTGCAACAGAAAAAACTAAGTTATTTAAAGCTGATTTTCCTTCACAAGAAGAAACTGTAGATAAAACATTCCTTGCACATGCATACTATATCAGAATAACCTTTAGCATATGGACCTGACAATTTAAAATTCTGAAATTCAAAGTTGCAAAAGTATACACTTTCTTCACATACCTATCAATAACTTTCCCATCCTTATTAGAGAGAGTAGGATTAGAATTAATTAAGAACTTAGCAGCAGTGCAATCAACTAAAGCTATACTTGCTGGGTAAGGTTTAGGAATAGTGTACACAAATTCAAAAGATTGAGGGAGTTCATGCATCCTATCTGCATGTTTAGGGACAGTTGTATAACTATCAGAAAAACTGCAAGTAGTAAGACCCACATTCTCTAAAGCAGACAGAAGAGGAGGAATGGGTGTAGGTTCTGGAAAATCCTTCTGTAACAACCCATACAATTTTCTGAGGGACTGAGAAAGCTCAGTGATCTTCCAATAAAAACACTGGCACATTCTAGCAATAGGCTTAGAGAAAGAAAGACCCTCCCCCTCACAGGGAGAATCAGAAAGAGAGCTCTCCTCTGAGTCTGAATCAGAAATCTGAGGACATAATCCTGAATTCATCCCTGCCTTTTCCTGTTCATATTCAGAATCGTAAATCTCTTCAGGAAAGGAGGCATCTCTCTTCTTTTACAAGAAACTACTCTAAAAGAAGGATCAATAGCTTGAATCAAACCCTGAGCCAGCCATAGTTAACTACTCCTATCCAAAACATTTGAGGAGGACTAGATACATTCTTGGTGTCCTACTTCTTTTTGACAGGAAAAATGTGGCCATTCATGTTACTAATGGCAGCTTCTGCTTCCCCTGGGATGAATTCAGCATTCTGACACAACAGGGGAACCTTCCCTGTTCCTCTCTCTCAGGACCAACAAGAGTACCTGTCCTTTGCCTACTGAGGGGACCTAAACAACTGCTCAGGATGTGGCTAACCCGATCAATATAAGCTGGTGGTGCTATACCAGAGGGATCTGGGGTAAAAGATGAGAGGTCTGAAGTACAGGAGATGGCCACAACAGAGTCACCCACCTGCAGCTGAGACAAATTGCTAACCTGCTGTGGTGGCAAAGGCTGCTTGCCTAACTTTTTCTTTGTGTGGCAAGAAGAAGGACTGACCATGGGAGTGACAATCTGTTCCATGATTAAGCCAAAAATAGTGTATCTATCCTGGGGAACACAAGCAGCAATGCCAGTAAAACTACCAGTCTGCTAAAGTTACTTTTTTAAAAGAAAAAACACAGTAAAAAGCACTTTCAAAAACTATGGCAGTCCCACAACTTTAAAATAGACATATTTTCTCCACAGAAAATAGTTTATCATTTAGGTAACACTATTTTGAAACAGAAACAACAAGTGCTCCACTTAAAAGTAGTTATAGTTTTGAGACAACCCATGAAAACACAACACTCCTAGCTCTAAATAGCTTTCCTAAAAAGGAAAGTAATAAAACATCAGTAAAAAATAAGAAAATGGAAGTTTTTTTTCCTCCAAAGATAACTTATCTGCCCAGCTAAGGAAAGTACAAGCTGACCATCAATCCTTAAAAACCTCAGAGCATCATCCTCTTCAGCAGCAGTAAAGCTCTGAAGAGCTTCACACTCAATCATGGCTTTTTGTCAGTTCAGCTCAAGCTGCTTGACAGTTTAGGTACATGGAAGGTGCCCTGAATTTATGGAAGCTACCTAGCTATTATATCCTTGGCAGGATATAACCCATAGAGCTAAGGCTACAGCAGCAGTGATTAATTAATATAAAGAACATCAGTCTTGTATAATGAAGAATATTTAACAACTGTCATGCTGTTTGAGAAGGGAAAATAACTTCAGCTGCTTATGATGTAAGAATTAACAGGCATTCTAGAATCTTTGGCTATCCTGCAGAGCAGTCTTTAGCTGTTGCGGAATTCTTAGTGGTTACCTTAGCTCTGAACTTTTGGAATCCTCCAACAACAACGTAAAGACAAAGTGCAGCTGTCTCAAATAATGAATTAATTTATAGCTTAATAAGCAGTGGGAAAGTATCTTAACTCCTAATTAACTTAATGTAGACATCAGGGAAGTTTAAAATGCAACTTCCAAAGAGGTGAGAACTGGCTTGGACCAACTTTATTTTTGCGGGACAGGCATGAAATATTCTCAGGTAAAGAAATATTTCATTACAAGACATGATAATACCTATACTCACAGAAACACATTTCCCACTGGTGAAAAGACATATTGTACAATGTTTTACCAGATTTTCATTAAAATAATAAACACACGCTTTTTTAGTTAGAGGACAACTCTATGAAATGCCATGTATCCAATCACAAGACTTAGAGTCACAAATAAGTACTACTTTGCCCGATTTTTGCCTGAAGCTCTTTCTACATTTTCACTGCACATCAATCAAGCTTTTTGTGGAATCCTACATTATTTCCTTAGACCATTTGTCACATCTGTGAGATGAAGTAGTCCAGCAGCATCTCAATGTTTACAACTCTATGATAACAAAATAATTAAGCAGGCTCTTCATTACTATTAGGACAATAAACTGTTTTAAGACCATGCACGGATTGCTGTTATCCTATTATGTACACATTATTAGCACAGATAGCCAGCTTTACAACTCGGGTAAAAAATTTAGCTTGAAACTAATGTTGAGCACAAACAAAAGCAAAAAATAATCCATTTGTTCAAGCCTAGACTTCAAATGTAATTTAAAATGCTGTCTAAAATTGACCAGTAACAAAAAAAAATCAAGGGCAGTACTGCAAAAGAAAACATAATCTTGTTAATGTATAGATGATCAGAAAAGTAGGAAGTCAAAATATTCGCACGGTTACGTTGGCTGAATGATATTACTGCAGGGGATGTTCTTCTTATCACCTGTCACTAGTGGTGTACCCCCAGGGTTCAATACTTAGACCACTCTTCTTTGGCATTTACTTGTCACAGGCCTAATAAAACACAAACACCCAAAGACATTTGACGACCTTTATTGTAATGAAAATGAATAACAAACATCAAACTTTATTGAGGCACACAGAATTCACATTGCGACAAATAAGATAGTAAACATAAGGGCAGCGTACCAACTCACCCTGAATAAGCAGCGTCCCCCACTCGCTCACTTATCCTAGTAATCATAAAGGCATCGTCCCCGCTCACCTTAATATCATCATCAATTCAATATTTCCATTCCAAGTCATCCACCATCAATTCACCATCACAATTCCAAATATCCTATTGAGGGGAACAGAGGAGGGTCAAGAATGACCCTCTTCTCTGCCCACCAGCCCAAAGGGCTGTTGCCCCTCAGACCATACCACTTGCCAATGAATCCTCCACCTTCAAGTCCAGGTTAAGATTATATAAAACAGGCCCAAATCCATTGAGATGAACTCCATCTGACCTATACCAACAGTATCCCTGCTTTCCAACTCTACATGCTGTTTCGTATGCACTCCAATTTACTTCAAAAATTTCGCCAATATAAAATTAACATACCTCTGAGGTTTCTCCATCACAACAAAATTCCTTGCCTCTCTCCAACCAACCAGGAAATAATCCCAGGCCATATGAAAACCAAAGACGGATACATCCTCTTCAACACTAACACATTCTCACAAATGTGCTAAGCCAACTGCCTTATCGGAACCCTACCTAAATCATTCCCCCTTAAATGAATCAATAAAACCTATGGCAACCCCATTGACTCTATAACCCAACAAATACCTGCAATATCCTGCTCCACATCAACCCACGAACACCATGCCAGATGACCTTCCATCAAAAACAGTCCAGCCCCAAATTCATTCCGCTGCATCTAATTGCTGCACGCCTAGCATGTAAGGCACTAGGCCAAACGTAATTCGGTGTACCCATCCTCCCTGACCAAGCTGGATCAAAATCATTACCTCCAAACCCTATACCTAACTCACAAAATTAAACAAATAAATAAATAAATGTTACCTAACTAATCCATACCACCCAACCAATGAATTCCTCACAATGAGTCCAATATCATTCCTGTCCACTGAATCACTGATACTACCTCACAGCCACCAAAACCATGCCGCGGCAAATGCATATCACCATGCCACATTGAAACCCTCTTTTACCATCCAATGAAAATATATATATTTTTATGTTGTGTCCAGCGAATGTAATTCCCCAACTTAAATCTCTTTTAAATTCCATTCAATAAAATGCTGCCATCACACCAAATACCCATTACAAACAAAATCATCTGTACTACCATCATGCCCAGGAGCACCAAGACGCCAAATACACCACCAACAATAATCCAGACCAGGCAAAATTAACTACAGTATAGCAACAAACTAAAGAACGCCTGATGCCACCAGGTCACACAAGGTCCGTGACTCTATTACCATCCATAATGTAGCGAATAAACCCAACCCAGTTTCTCCTAAAAATGCATAAATCAAAGCTAAATCTCCCCTAGCAAAACCCCCATCTAACTCACAAGCCTAACTCACACAATGCAACCCACTGAACCCCCCCCACCCATAATGCATGCAACACTATCTGACCCTTCCAAAGAAGATGACCGCTACCTGTAAAACTGTAAGATTCAACCCTAATGCTCCCCATACAAGATCGACCCAACAAAACATTACCTTGTGACTACAGGGAATAAAAACACAAACCAATATTCGGCTACACTGCTGGCATTCTAAGACCTCATTTTCTGCTGCTCGAGTCCACATTTCCTGAGGCCACCAAGTGATACCGACTCTACATGATCCTGTCTGCACTCAGGGTGATCTGTAAAGAGAAAATTGTAAGTACTGCATACACACATAATCCAATTTCTTAATGGCCATTATGTACCACCAATGGCATATTTCCTTCATCCATTGCATAAAATGCAAACACTACCAGATGCAAAAATACCCCTGAAAATTAAGATGTCCTAACAAAGATCCCCATAAAGTTACCTCACACCTCACGCAGTAACAATACAACAGTTACCCATGCAAAATAAAACAAAACATTGTATTAACAAATCTTATTCTATTAATAAAATTATCACCCTGCTACCAACAAGGCATTCTCAACAAAATTAATAATTAAACAAAGAATAAAACCCTCCACACTCCTGCTACACAGATGATGACCAAAGATACAAATTCTGCTTACGGCTCCACCTACGTGCCCTGTTGACAATAACAACATACACCCAATGTCTAGCTTAAGTAAGAGCAACATGCGCTGCACTCTGGATTGTGAAATCTCAATTACCCGAACATGATTAGGTTATAAAACCTAAGAACCATTACCCTAGAAACCACCCCAAGTACAGAATAAAGTAAACTTGTTACAATGCTGTTTAACACACCTCAACCCAATCTCCCCGCAGAATCCCAATCTTTCAACTACAATGACGCAATGACCATAACTTAAACATTGATAGATAACCGACTTAAAATCCCTAAACCATTAACCTAGTTACTTCCTATGCCAATGATAGCTATGCATCCACCCTACC